>NC_033797.1:101285736-101289305 GCF_001876935.1 Asparagus officinalis
CAAAAAGAGAGAGGGAGACTTGTATATGCATGTTTATACTGTTATGACCCTTGAAGTACTAAATACTAATATCCATAAAGACGTCGACATGTGTATTGCCAAAAAGAGAGAGGGAGACTTGTATATGCATGTTTATACTGTTATGACCCTTGAAGTACTAAATACTAATATCCATAAAGACGTCGACATGTGTACAAAAAGAGAGAGGGAGACTTGTATATGCATGTTTATACTGTTATGACCCTTGAAGTACTAAATACTAATATCCATAAAGACGTCGACATGTGTACAAAAAGAGAGAGGGAGACTTGTATATGCATGTTTATACTGTTATGACCCTTGAAGTACTAAATACTAATATCCATAAAGACGTCGACATGTGTATTGCACTAAACCTAGCCCGATTAATTCAAGACCAAGATAACCTCCACCTTAGTACGATCAACTTGACTGGCCGACAACTAATGTTACCAAGTCAAAAGGCGGTGCTACTCGGCCAACCCGTCAATTGACTCCACAAGCAACATGACTCGGGGCCCCATAGTCTTTATGATTCATTGGACCCAATAAGCACCCAGCAACTGCTATTATTCCCATAGTAAATGACCAGATGACTCGCCTCCTTTATCAACCAACATGTGGCATATGTCTGCCGACTTAGCTACCTTGCTGGCTTCGGCCCAAGTTAACTTCTTGCCCCCTCAAAACCACTATAAAAGGAGTGGCACTACATGAGGTAACACTCCCTGGCCTTCTTTTCACGTAACAAAGAACTAATTCTATATTTTCCCACTCAAGATCACCTACTGACTTGATCATTGGAGGGACAATCAAAGAACTTAACTGCTGCCCTCTTACGAGTTCCTTCATGTGTAGGGGAAGGAACTACGTAACACCTCAGAAAGCCTCTCATCAGAAGGAGTTAGACGGCCTCAATCCACTCTTATAAACTTCTAAATAATCTCATGTTTGATAAATGACATTAACAGTTTGGCGCCAACCGTGGGGGCCTTCTTTATTTTTTTTCTTTGATCACCATGTCTAGTTCTGCGCGTACGTTGAGTGTAGGCATGTCCATCTAGCACCTGAAGAACCATGTTGGGCTTCATCACTTAAGCCTGTAGGCTATCTAAAAATTACTACAGATAGCTGTTTGGTTCAAAAGTCGCTGCTGTGGAATTCATTATAACTTTGTTCGATTACAACAAATTCGAAAGAATAATCTTTTTATAAGACTTTTTCTACACAACAAAACAAAAATTACAACTCTTGAGAAACAAACACAAAAATCGTCTATCAATTCTCGTTTTCGTGGGACTTTGCCTGTGCCGGGAACGCTTTGGTTCGTGGACCGCCGATTCACAGATCGTGAAGAGGGGGCTTATGATTCTAACTTCGTTATCGAAGTAGAAATTGAAACGATATCTTATCGAAGTAAGATAGTCGTTCTTCTTAAAATCAAGTCGAAGCTTAATTTCAAGGCGTTGCAAGAAAAGAACCCAAATCTCTGCTCTCTCTGCTCTGGAATGCTCTAACAAATGCTCGATCCTCGTCAGAAGTGACCCTAGGGGGGTATTTATAGCCTCAAGGGTCAGTAACTGCAAAAACTTAACAATCGAAGAAGTCAGTACGGCGAGACAGTGTTTACTGTCTCGCTGGGCGAGACAACGTTTGCTGTCTCGACCCGCGAGACAGTAAATTTGCTGTCTCGCTCAGCGAGACAGTAAATGCTGTCTCGGAAAATGGCAGTTTCTCGCTGTAACTGTTCTCTCACGTTTCAAACTCCGTTATTTTGGCAGTTATCCACGTGATTTTCGCCCATGATGTTTCCCACGTCCCTTGGCAGTTAATGGACACGTGTAGGGCAGTTACAAATGTAGTTTTGACTATTTCAACACTGTCTCGCTGGCGAGACAGCAAAGACTGTCTCGCTGGCGAGACAGTTCATACTTGTTTTGATTTTTCCAAAACAGTATGAAATCCTTTCTTGTGAATTTTTGAGTGATCTTCTCTATGCTTGGGATATCTATTAGCATTTTTTGACGCCTACAGATACCCCCTCCAAAGTATTCCAGACTCATTCTTTTATAGAGGAGCATGGGATACTTTGGATAAGATAGATTTTACTTACGATCCCTTCAATGCTTGGCTGAATAGATCGTATGAAAGGACTTGTAAATGGCTTCAATGTTTAACCTCTTCTGCTGTTAGTCTATCCAGTTCTTCGTAGAATAGCTAACGTTCTCCCGGCGTCGCGTTTATCGCTTGACCGTTGTCGAGATCTTGAATTGAAGTTGATACTTGCTCTTGTGAATTCAGCGTTTACCATTGAATTGGTATATCCATTGAGAATTCCTCAGGTTATCCTTAAGAATATTCAGATTAATATTCTCCAGAAACTTCCTGTTGAGGGTGGGAATACAGTTTAGACTCGTGTACCCATTGGAGTATTCCACTGTTCCATAGTGCAAAACAGAAAAGTTTACTGTCTCGCTCGGCGAGACAGAGTTTTCTGTCTCGCTGGGCGAGACAGTGTTTTCTGTCTCGCTCGGCGAGACAGAGTTGTCTGTCTCGCTCAGCGAGACAGAGTTTCCTGTCTCGCCCGGCTGCTATATAAGTCGGGACTTAGGGTTTTAGGGTTTTTCACGTCGATTTTCTGGCGATTTTCAGGCGATTTTTTTTGGCGACTTTCAACCAGTTTTCTTCTATTTCTTCTCCTCTTTGTTGCCGACTTGGGAGGTGTTCTTGTTTGGGAAGATTTCACTCAGATTTCAAAGGTTTGTTCTTCCCCTTTTCTCCAAAATTTTGACTCTCCTTCAACTGTGACTGTGCATGCATCATTTCGGTTGTATTTGTCCTATTTTTTGTCGATTTCATGTTCAAAATCTTAACCTTCCTCTTGGATTTCAATGTAGATCACATACTCATCATGTCGCCACGTAGAGCTCGAGGGAAGGGAATCTGACCGACTGTTCAGAGCCCTGAGGAGGCTGCCCCTGCTGCACCCTCACGTGGAGGTATATTTCTTTCACCTTTTCACGAATTTAAATATTGTATTTCGTCCATTCCATATGTATGTTCCTATTTTTGCTTGCAGATCCTCGTTTGTATCCTTTGAGGTACCTTCGAGAAGAGCCGGTATCCTCCTTTGAGGGGATCGACGCTTAAAAGTGTTTGTTTTGCTTTGACAAAACACACTTCATAATACACAGGGGCGATTTTACATCATCCCATATGTATTGAAAGGTTTTGGTATGCCGTTATAATGCCCGCATACCTCCTTTATACATATGTTGATAGAAAATCGTCACACCTGTTATGAGATAACGACTATATCTTATAGAATGAGATATACCGTTTTTCTCTAAAATTTTAGGATGACACTTACACAATTTATGTGTATGTTTTCTTTTATCAGTCCGATTTCCTTCTACCACATTTACTGCTGATGTGATTACTGGTCGGAGTAGCGTGACCCACTCTTATTACGAGGGGATCCTGTTAATTGAATTCTCTCCCCAGTTTAAATCTGATTATAACGGAAGTGATAGTGAATTAATCCAGCGAGG
>NC_033797.1:101290305-101327757 GCF_001876935.1 Asparagus officinalis
AATTCATCCTCTCTGTTCCGAACCTTTTGACGAAGATCGACTAACTCTCCGTCCTTTCTTGCTTCTCATCGATCCAACGAATCCGAAGATATCTTCGGTGTCGTCGTCGAAAGAGTTCGCCAGAACTTGCGTCTCCATGTTGTCCCAGCTACTTACGCTTCCTGCTTGAGGCCGCGCGGTACATCAAGCAGCGCCCCCGAAGTTTACTCGCCAAAAAAATTGACCGCTACCCATCATAGGCTTCATTGCGGAGTCAACCAAGTCCGCATTTGAATTAAATCAAATGCCTGATCAGTCTGGAACCTTCCATCGAACGCCGCTGAAGTTAACAAACTTACACTTCCGGATAGGATCATTCCCATTCTCCTGCGTATGACTAGGAATGCCTGTTTTCTTCTCTCTTTGACGCGGAGATCAATGTGTTATTTGCTCTCGAGATCTTTATCTTCAGTCTTCACTTAGTATCTTCGTTGGCATCCCGTTAACCACCCCCTGTATTGACAGAGGTATTGGCATGCTGAGCCTTCATCCTATCTGTAGTCTCCTTTTCCTGAATAATCTGGTTTACGGCGTTCATTCACTTGCTGGTTCCTGAAGCATGATTTGCTCTCATGCCATCCTCTCAATCTCTGCATGGCCATCTCCATCTCGAATTAGAAGAAACTTTCTTTCTGCTTAGCCAAAGCGTCTTCAAGCAGTTCTTCCATTTCTTCCCGCTTATCATAAAGACTTCGCGGGTTGCCTCGCTGGACACGGTATTGTCCGATCGACAGCCACACGGAATCCGATTCTTCTCTTCCGAACCATCTTGTCCGAACCCCCTACCTAATTCCTCGTGCGATTCTCCGATGCAGACGGTGTTACACCGCGGACGCCTTCCAGAAACATAGATCAATCTGTGTCGATGGTCTCTTTTGCTGCTCACGTTGGCGTGACCTCGGAATTATTCTCCCGTCTTTAACCACCTTTCTTCTTTGCCGGAAAACGCCTACACCATTGGTCTGGCTGTTTCCGGTGAGAGTCGTTCGAACATCTGAATTCTCTCGGATTACCTTGATGCAGTTGCATAGGACAGTACCGCCCGAATGAGCTTTGCAACAAAGCGGACTGATTCCTTTCCGCGACTCCTCTTCTTGGTTCCTGTTAGTACCCCAGCCTACTATAGTACAACTCTCATCTTGACTAGTCGGCGATAACCTATCTTGTGTGGCACGACTTCTCAGTATAAATATCACTATCAGGATATAATGTTCCACTGATGGCGAATTGCCTTCCTTGACTTTCAAGAGTCACGCGCCCTTGAGATCATGCCTTTTGGCCGTACATCTCAGCCGCTCTTAACTCATATGCCCGCCAAAATTAGCCCGAGGGGCCATGTTGGCCTTGGAGCTCCTTTTTTGGAGTGTACGCGGACCCAGCGTGTGACTCGTGTTTCTTTAGTGGCCCCAAACTCTTAGGCGAGCTCTGCTTCGCGCTCATCGAATTGGACCGAGCGCCAAGACTGGCTTCTTCTTCGGATCTGCAGATCTCCCCAGATAACGCTAATGGCGAATTCTCCGACGACTTACTGGCTTCGCCCGAGAGGTGAATTACGTGGAGCTGGTCCATTGCCCGGCGCTTTTGTCTACCACCCTCAGACCGCTCCAAACTTGCGAGAGTGGCGGCTTCTTGCACTTCCTTCTGCAACTTTCTACCGCTTCTTCGGCTTTCAAGCCCGTGCCTCCGATTACACTGTGCGCCGATTCGGAGCTTCTTCCAGTCAACCGATCCGTTGACCGACCCATCATATTGGCGGCGAACGGCACCGTTCAATATTTCTCGCGAGCGTTGCCTCTTGCTCTTCAGATCCCATTTGTAGCGGACTCCGTTTCGTGGGCACTCCATCCTTTGGCCATGTTTGGCCAATCATTTCGTTGCTTGCGGGCTCTCCTGAACAGTCACCGCCCTTTTCGTGACGCGAAATTGCACTTTAACCAGCCTTATTCGGTTAGCGTTGGTGAGTCCTACCTGACGCAACTTTGCCTCAACGCGATGGTCGTCGTGTCTAGCTTCAACTTCTTTCCGTTACCACGCACCTTTCTGTTGGAGGAAACTTGACTCTTGACTTTCGGGGAAAGTGATCTAGACCAGGATGCATAATTATTCCTGAATTGTCTGATCGAATCTCGATTCGACCTCCTCCACGACTGGGGATCTATATCCCCCTATTGGCTTTGCCCAACCGACTCCGATCTCCGCATCGAGATCGTGGCCTCCCACTGTGGTCGCCAGATGTTCGGGGGAAAATCGTGTATTCGTTTTACTTGATTCCATTGTCATTTGATTACAAACTTTTGGTTACAAAAGATCGCGTCTTTTGATAAATCGCGTACAACGAAAAATCAAACAAAAAATAAACAACAGATTACAATTTTCTCCTTTGTGTCATACGAATCGCGAGCTCCTGTTTGCTGTCGTTCGCTTGGTGGGTTCTGCCTCCGGGTTGTTTGCCGATGGAACCACCCGCGAAAGCTAGAGCCGTGTCGATCTACGCAGTCGACGGTATTATTTCACCAAGTAATAAATACCCGCGGGAGCGATTGCTTCACAACGGAAACAATCGCCTAAGTCTCGGCACTAAGACCAAGCTTATATCTCCGCGACGTACATGCCTGCGTAGATCTGACATCTTCATCCTCATGTAACACCGCCTTATTACGTTTTGATGACTCGCCGAGCCACCAGATCGATAGGAGTGAGTCCCCAATCCAAGAGTTCAATTCTTTTTTAATTCCGCAGTCTCAATCCAGCAGGCTTCGCTCCTCCAACAATTTCCAACCCTTTCAAAATGAACAACCCCTCTCCTATTTATAAGCCATAGCTTCACTGTGCCCGTGGCACGTAGTGCGGCCGACCACCCTAGTGCCTGCCACCTGCAAGGTGGCTCGCTCATCGCCAGCCCACCCTGAGTCCTGTCGGCCCCCCAGGGTGGCTCGGCTGCCGAGCCACCCTGGTGGGCTCCTTTCGCCAGCCACCTTGAGGGCTCGCCTTCCGCACCACCCTGAGTGGCGCCGCCGATGCCACCCTGACTGGTCCCGTTGCCGAGCACCCCTGAGGCTGCTCGCCACTGACCACCTCATGGGCTCGGCTTGGCAGCACCTTGAGATTGCTCGTTTAATCGCTGAGCCCCTCCGGGTTTTCGTTCCGCATTTTCTCCGTTGTCCGGTCTTGCCTTCCGTTGTTGACTGCGATATTGATCGTTAATTGTGTTTCTGTTGGTGTGGTTGTATGACCTGAAACGACTCTGTGACTTGATTCTAGTTTTGGCCAGTCAAGTCCGATCCTGATTAGCAGTAATTCCACTTCTTAGGCTCATCTCCATAGTCTGATTCCGAACTCGATCTTATCCATCGTCATTGATTTCTTTTCGACATACTCATCTCCCTCCTCACATTCTATACTCCTCCCCCTGGTCGCTCAGCAGGTCCCCATCACTCCATGTCCCTTATCACGATCCGAATCTTCTCCGTCCTGCGTCCGCTTTCCGTTGGTATGATCTGTTGACTACTTCTACACTTGGCTTGATCCCTCTCCGAATAGATGTAATTCCTGTTGCTTGCGCGCCAATCGTCATCTCGGTCGTCTCGTTCGTTTGTCGTGTTCGCCGATCGAGCTAAGGACCTATAAGTCAATTTATATGAGTCTACAAACATTGATTAGGAAAAACATGACTATGAAACCGTGGTTGCTCAACATAATACTTCCTCTTCATTAAAACCATTTGCTAAAAATGTCCATTTTAAACATCATTTGAAACATATTTGAAAATTTTAAACCTAGCAAATAGCCAAATACAATTAGATTCCAACCTTGCATATCCGTCAAAGCGTTTCATCATAGTCTATGCCCTCCTCTTGATTGTATCATTGGGCAACCAAACGAGCTTTATTTCTAGTAGCAATACCATGTTCATCAAGTTTGTTTTTAAAAACCTATTTTGTTCCAATTACACTAGGATTGTTAGGTCTAGGAACTAGTTTCCAAACATCATTTCTTTTAAAATTGTTTAGTTCCTCATGCATAGCTAAAACCCAAAATTCATCATTTAAAGCATCATTAATCTTTTTAGGCTCTAGTTGAGATAAGAAAGCAATATTACCACACTCACTCAAAGCTTTTGAGCGAGTAACAACTCCTTGTGAAGGGCTCCCAATTATTTGTTCCTTTGGATGGTTTGATGCGAATTTCCAAGCTTTAGGGAGTTCAACTTGTTCATGAGCATTGGAGCTATCCACATCCTTTTGTGCTTCTATAGAGGGTGTATCATTGAGTTATAAAAGGTCTAATCCTCCCTCATCATCATCATCTTGCCTAGGTAAAACAACTTGAGAACTAACATTAGTCTCATCAAAAGTAACGTTTATAGATTCTTCAACAACGAGAGTTCGTTTGTTAAAGACCCTATAAGCCTTACTTCGAGGTGCATAACCTAAGAAAATACCAACATCATTTTGGAATCAAATTTGTCATGATGATCTTTTGTATTTAAAATAAAACATTTGCAACCAAAGATACGAAAATAACCAATAAAAGGAGTTTTTCCATAAAATAGTTCATAAGGAGTTATCTTGAGCTTTGGTCTAATTAAAACACGATTTAAAACATGGCAAGCCGTATTGACGGCTTCCGCCTAAAAATATTTTGGCAAATCAAAAGAATTTAGCATAGTGCATGCCATCTCTTGTATGGTGCAATTTTTCCGTTCAACAACACTATTTTGTTGTGTTGTTCTAGGAGCGAAAAACTTATGAGTTATACCATGACGAGCACAAAATTCATAGAAAAAATCATTTTGAAATTCACCTCCATGATCACTTTTTATTTTAACAACTTTCAAATCTTTTTCATTTTTAATTCTTTTGACATGATAGAAAATTCTTCAAAACAATTATTTTTATTTGTAAGAAATATAGTCCATGTAAACCGAGAAAAATCATCAATAATCATAAATACATAGTGTTTGCCTCCAAGAGAGGTAACACGCATAGGACCAAATAGATCAAGATGAAGTAATTGCAAAGGTTTAGAAGTCGATACCTCATTGATGGATTTGAAAGAAGATTTTGTTTGTTTACCTTTGGCACAATCTTCACATATGATATCTTCGATGAAGTGCAAGTTAGGTAACCCTTTTACAAGATTTCTCTTAGACAATTTTGATATCAATTCCATGTTTGCATGTCCAAGCCTCTTATGCCAAATCCAAGGGTTTTCATCAATTGCCGCAAGGCACTTCACATCTTGATTCACTAATTCATTCATCTCAAAAAAGTACACATTAGATTTGCGATTAGCAACAAAAATAATTTTTCCATTCATACTAATAATGCATTTGTCCGGTTTAAAGGAAATATCAAAACCTTTATCACTCAATTAGCTAATACTAAGAAGATTATGATTCAAACCATTAACCAAATAAACATCTTCTATAACGGGTGAGGGTTTCTTACCAATAGAACCAATACCTACGATTTTACCTTTCTCACCACCACCGAAGGAGATGCTACCTCCTTCAATCCTTGATAGGGTTACAAATAATTCTTTATTGCCTGTCATATGATGAGAGCAACCACTATCAAGGTATCACATCTCTTTACGTCGTTGCCGTGATGTCCCCTACAAGAGAGGAAGGTGTAATAACTTTAGGTACCCAAAACTTGGGTCCTTGGTGGTTAGTAAACTTGGTACCTTTGGGTACCCATGTCAATCCATAAAATTCATAATTATCTTTAATTCTACAATGAGTAGAAATATGACCATGTTTCATGCAATAAGTGCACACAAAATTTCTTTTGTATGTATGAGTATGAGAACCATGAAACCTATTTCTACCATGGTGATGATGATTAGCATAAGCATGAGTGGGTCTAATCCTACCACTCTCAATTTCTAGTCTTTCAATCTTGGATCTTAATTGCTTATTCTTGAAATCGAGATCTCCTAGCAATTCATCTTTTAGAGCAAGAGAGGTTTCTAGTTGTTCTAGTTTCACATCACAAGAAGCATGCAACTTTTTGAAAGAAGAGAATTCCTTTGACATTCTTTTAAATTCAATGTTCAATTCTTCTAGAGTCGTAGATAGATCACATTGCATGTAAAAGGATTCACTCTCGGTGTCGGATATTACCTTATGTTCAATGGCCATGAAGCAAACGTTGGGATCATGAAGAGCAAGTTTGGCTCCTTCTTCATTACTATCCGAATCGCTTGGTTCGGATTCCTCCCATCCGGCATACATAGCCTTCTTCTTCTTGTATTTCATGTACTTCTCCTTGAGCCTTGGGCAATCCTTAGCGATATGGCTTGGTTCATTACATTCAAAGCATTTTCCTACACATGAAGGAAATTTGTTGTTAGATCGTAGGTTAAATTTCTTGTTCATTTTTATGAGTCTAGAAATTCTTCTAGAGAGATGAGCCACTTCTCTAGAAAAATCAACTTCACTATCCGATGACGAAGAGGAGTTATCACTAGCTCCTTTGAGAGCTATGGTCTTCAATTTTGGTGATGGCTCCTCAACATCCCTTGAGGGAACTTCCTCCTTCTCCTTTCCCTTGAGCTTCTTCTCATGAACCTTGAGCTTGCCGATGAGACCATCGAGAGGTAGAGTTGTAAGGTCATGAGCTTCTTCTATCGCCGTCGCCTTGGGTTCCCACATCGGAGTCAATGAACGAAGAATCTTGTAGTTCGTCTCTTGAATAGTCAATTTCTTGTCAAGATCATACAATTCATTGATAATGTTAGTGAAGCGAGAAAACATAGCATCAATTGATTCATTTGGAAGCATTTGAAACAACTCATATTCATGCATAAGTCCGCTAATCTTGGATTCCTTAACTTGGGGGTTCCTTCGTGATTGATACACAATTTCACCCATATTTCGTATGCGGTTTCACACGTTGAGACTCTATTGTATTCATTTGGGGAAAGACCACAAATTAAGGCGTTCATAGCCTTAGCATTGAGATTAGCTTGGTGCCTTTCTCCATCAGTCATAGTCCCAACTTTAGGCTTTTCTACATATTTTTTCTCTATGAGTTCTAGGAGGTCAAGGTCAATGCAACGAAGGTAAATCCTCATCCTAGCCTTCCAATAAGCAAAGTTACTACCGGTGAAGAGTGGTGGTCTAGTGGTGGATTGTCCCTCTAGCATATGCACATTCATTGAAGCCTTCATAAGATCTTTTCTCTAAGGTGATTAAACCAAAAACTAATATAGAGATCAAGCTCTGATAGTAATTATTGGACCCTAGAGGGGGGGTGATTAGGGTCACGAGGCTATAATTGTGCAATAAAATTAAGACAAATAAAACACAATATCCAAATGCAATCAAAATAGAGAAGATAGGGTTAGGAATCGTTATCTTGTGATACGCGATGTGTTAACGAGGTTCGGTCCGCTAACCTACGTCCCCGCTCCCCACTCTCGAGGAGAAATCCACTACACAACCCGGTTTGAAAGTCGGAACTTCGTCTACACAGCGATCCCATCATGATCTCACACTACACAGTTGATCTCACTAGATCACACTCCCACACAATTGATCTACACAAGATCAAGCTCTCAAAATAGTAGAAATGGTGTAAGAATCCTCTCTTTACAATGTCCCTATGGCAAAGAGAAGATAACACTGAAACTGGGATGTGAAACATAAAAACTCAGAAGAAACTAGTTTGAAAATGAAGCTCTATTAAAAAAAACGTTCTCTGAAAATATCTGAAAGAACTGGGACACTGAGGAAGAAGAAGAAGATGGGTTTATATAGAAAAACACAGCTGTTTGAAACCCATAACCAATCCCCCAAAACCTAGAAACAGAATAGCGCCAGATCGTGTGAAATCGGTGCTGAAGATTTGTACAAAATTACCGTTTGAAATATACGGCGGTCGACCGTGAATTTTTCGCGGTCGACCGCGAGGCAGTTCAAAAACTTACTAAAAGTCCAGAGACTTTCGCGGTCGACCGTGACGGTCGACCGTGACGGTCGACCGTCAGTCTGAAAAAATCCCACGGTCGATCAGGCGCGATCGACCGTGGCGGTCGACCGCAATCTGATACACTCAAAAACCTGATTTTTGACTCACTTAAAATATTTATAAAATATTCATTTGACCTCTGAATATTATGAAACTTTGCAAAATATTTTTAATACCAAAAAAAAATTGTTTGGAAAAGAAATTTTGCAAATAAGTCCTCATACTTGTGAAAAATAGTATTTTGTGAAATACGTTCAAAACAATAAGTATGAAAACGTGTGTGTTGATATCCCAATAGCTTCAGATGAAATCTAAACTATTTGCCTACATTCTAGCACTAGAGAAAAAATAAAAACTAGCTAATATCCTCACGAGAATACAATTCTTGAGTCTAGCTTGAGTTTGGATGAAGCTTCTAATTGAATTTGGTGTTCTTGAAATAACGTTACTTCATCACTATGCCTCCTCCTCCTTTGGATATCATCGTTGTAGCGTATATTCTTGTTAGACCCTAGAGGGGGGTGATTAGGGTCTTATGCTAATCTAATCCGATTATATGCCAATTAAAAATGATTAACAAGCTTATCCTAGCAAGTATGAATACACAATATAGCATGAGCATAGGATAAGCAATATGAACAACAAATATATCCCCTAACAAAGAGATATAGGCAATGTACTATGCCAAGGATTATAAAACTCAACCACAAGGGTAAACAATATGCAACTAGATAGTGGGATGAAATAAATGAGCAATACATAATTGGCGATATCAAGCATAAATGCCAAAAGATAAATTGCCGCCAATGACAACTCAAACACAAATCGAAATCGATTCACGGCAGTTCGGACCTTCCGTCCTACGTCTCCGCTCCCCACTTTCCTCATATTTTCGGGGCAGAAAGTCCACTATCACAAACCAGGTTTTCTACGCTCACCCGAATAACGTTTACACCTCACAGTGTCGGTTTTCACATCGCTGCACCGATCAACGTCACTCCTCACAATCGGTTTTTCTAGTCACCGAAAACCTTCACAACACACTCGGTTTACTAGCCACCGAAAACCTACAACACTCACAATTAACAAATTATAAATTTGTTCCTCTACAATAGATGACAACTCAATTAAGCCACAACTCAAATGTTACAATCTCTACAACACCTAATATTACTATGCAATGCTAAAATACAATAAGCCCATGTGAGGCTGTGTGTAACAATGAGATTCAATAAGTCAAACTAAACTCAATTTAAAATCTAGCATGTAGAAATTTATGAATAAAACAATAAATAGCTAGAAATAGAGTTTAGGATTTCTTCTCTAAAAATCAAGTTGGAGAGGATGATTAAAATGAAGTTCAAACACTGTAGATGATCTTCTCCACTTGTAAAACAATCTTCACAAACAAAACAATCTTTGAACCCGACTAAAAACCCTTTTCAAAACTCTTTAAAACTTCTTTAAAACTTTTTAATGGGTTGCTAAAATAGAAGGGGGTTTGGGAGTTTATATAGGAAAAGAAACAACAGCTAAAACCCAAAACCAAATCTCACAAAAACCAAGAAAATCATTCTGAAGAAAATAGCCGTTAGGCAGAACTGACAGATCGGCGGTCGACCGCGAACCAGATCTCAGATTGAGAATACACGCAGAACTTCGTCGGTCGACCGGTGCGGTCGACCGATGGAAATTTCGAGCTCTCGGTCAACCGCACCGGTCGACTGACAAACTCTCTGCTGCCCACTGCCGACTGAACATATGAGCGGTCGACCGGAGCGGTCGACCGAAATCTGATACTACAGAAAACAGTTTTTAAAGTTGATTTTTGAGACTTTGGAAAATTGTTAAAAATAACAAATGAAGTCCAAAAATAATAAAACTTTGAGAAATGTATATAAACATGTAAATGAACATGTTACAATAAGAATTTTCCAAATTGCATTTCCCATTTGTGAAAAATCATAATTTTGCAAAATAATTCAAAACACGAAAATGTAAACATGTGAATTTTGATATTTTGGCTAAATCATGTTTTGAAACTTTACACAATGATTATATAGACTTAATAAAATATGTATATGATTATTGCACACATAATATAAACCTATACTAAATATACCCAAGCTTGATGAAGGTCTTCAATGAGCTCAACTTGGTATACTTGCGGATGAAGCTTGAACTTGATCTTTAACATTGAATTGCAAGGCTTCACTCCACTATTCCGCCAACCTCAATTGGATATGATCGTTGAAGCTCTATTCCATCCATCCTCCAACTCGTTGTTTGCCTAGAATAAATACGAAAACACAAACACTAGACAAACAACATTAGTTGTAAATTGTTTGTTAAACATCATCAAAACAAGAAGGCCAACAATCTCCCCCTTTTTGATGATGACAAACAATTTACAAAAAGGATATATGCATGAAAGGAAATGAATATATAAATTATAATACACATGCATATAAATAAGAAAGAATATACTCACAATATTTCTCCCCCTTTGACAACATCAAAAAGGGGAAAACCATATAGATGAAAGAGAGCGAAAGCTCCCCCTACATATGAGCATGGGTGAGTATAAAACAAATATAGGGATTGCTCCCCCTATCAAAATGCCATATGGAGTATATGAAATGAAGATCATGGCAAACATATGTGAGCAAGCATACATGGAAAATATGCTAAATACAACTCACATACATAAAGACAATAAGAACATATATAAATATATCAAAGTCAAAAATAGTGTCTCATATCAACGAACAAAAATAAAAAACTATGTAAAAATAGATTTATGAAAACAAATGAGAGAATAACATAAGAATCATGCAAAAAGAGTTTTCGAATGAAAACAAATCAATCAAATGAAATCATAAATCAACCACCATAACATAACACCAAACCATCATTGATTTTCAAAAATCAAGAGAGGCAACTATATCTAGCTCTTGAGCTAGTATCAACCCATATGAATATTTTAGCACCCGGTAAACAAGATTTGGGAATAAACACCCAATAATCCGGGGGGTTATATAAAACAAACCTCTTGTCAAAACAAAACCAATAATCATGAAAACAAAAGAATTGATCAAAAAAAATTTTTGTTTTCATATACAAAAATTTCAAAGCATAATTTTCAAAACCAAGAAAAGAAAAACACTAAAATTCTTAGTTTAAATATCAAATTTGTTTTGGTACCCAAGAACTCTTGGTACCAAAGGATTTAGGGACATGACCCCTATCAATGAAGCTCAAAGCCCTAGGGTTATGAACCCTCTTGGGCATATATAGTGCACGGGATCGGTCATAGCAATAATCACTCAAATGACCATTCCGATTGCAATATGTACAATGGAAATGAACCATTTGCTTATGTTGACCATTAAAAGGTGCATGTGGAACATTTGCAAATAAGGGTAGATTATTGGAAGCTTTTTGCAAATGTGAAACATTATCAAAATAAAACTTTCCTAGGTGGCCATGTTTACAACAAAGATTACATTTATAAACATGTGGTCTACTAGAAATATTTGGCAAATGAGATTTATTTTTCAAATCAAAACAATATTTGACCAAAACGACCACAAAGATCACATGAATACACATGAGCATGCATATGATGAACTTTATGAGAGTGTGCATGTGCATGTGTAAGTGTAAAAGATAAAGAAGCTACATGAGATGCACAAGGAGCATTAGAATTCTTATGTTTGTGTGCATCATAACAAAATTTAGATAAATGACCTTTTCGGCCGCAAATAGAGCATTTGTAAATTTTTCTATATATGTGTACATAATGAGTAGATGATGACTTAGACTTGGCACACGTATCCATAAGCCTTTTATGATTATTAATGCATATTTTTAAAGTTGAATCTAAAGATGAAATGCATTTTTCATAAGATTCAAGTCTTCATTTTTAGGCACATATGCACTTTTAGAAGTAGAACATAAATAGTTATTTATAAAAGAAGCTGTATCATTCTTTATGTTCTCTACTTCTAACATGGCATCAATCTTAGCATGAGATAGGCTAGCAATAGATGAGATCAAATTTTCATTTTCCAAATTTAATAAGTCATTGCTTTCTTTAAGCATAGTATTTTCATTTTCAATGACATCAAATTTGGACACTAGCTTCTCATGATCGGATTTTAAATTATCATGCTTGCATTGTAAATCAACAAAATCTTTATGTAATTTGTTAAAGGCATGCAACAAATTTTTACTAGCACAAGCAAGTTCATAATTAGGTAAATCATTAATGGTTTCGAACTCACAAACGTCACTAGGGCTATCGCCTAGTGGTCGTGTGCATGAAGCTCCATATGAACTTGAAGCTGGATCCTCCAAAGCTTGTCGGATCGCCTCCAAGTCCCCTTGATGTGCTTCCGTTTGTTAAATCGGCGTCGAGCTGTGCTAAGGGACCTATAGGCAATTTTATACGCCTACAGAGATAATTGATGCGCACGAGCTGATTGACGCGTGCGAGCTGATTGACGTGTTAGACCCTAGATGGGGGGTGATTAGGGTCTTATGCTAATCTAATCTGATTATATGCCAATTAAAACTTAATTAACAAGTTATCCTAGCAAGTATGAAATACAACAAGTTATATAAGCTAGGATAAGCAATATGAACAACAAGATATATCCTAACAAAGAGATATAGGCAATGTATATGCAAGGATATAAAACTAACACAAGGGTAAACAATATGAACTAGATAGTGGATGAAATAAATGAGCAATACATAATTGGCGATATAAGATAAATGCAAAAGCAAATGTGCCAATGACAAACTCAAACACACTCAAATAATCACGGAGTTCGGACCTTCCATCCTACATCTCCGCTCCCCACTCCGGGGAGAAATCCACTATCACAACCGGGTTTTTTACGCTCACCCGAATAATGTTTACACCTCACAGTATCAGTTTTCAATGCTCACCGATTAACGTCACTCCTCACAATCGGTTTTCTAGTTCACCGAAAACTTCACAACACACTCAGTTTTCTAGCTCACTGAAAACCTACAACACTCACAATGTAACAAATATAAATTTGTTCTCTACAATAGATGAGAACTCAATGAAGCACAACTCAATGTTACAAACTCTCACAACCCTAATATACTATGTATGCAAATACAATAAGCTCACGTGGGTGTGTGTAACAATGAGTAAATCAAATCAAATCAAATCAACTCAAATATTAAATCTAGCTTAAGAACAATGATAATCAAACAAGTATATAAATGTAAAGCTAGAGTTTGAGTTTAGAAAACTTCTCAATTGATAACAAGATGGAGAGATGGAGATTGAAGCCCAAACAAGAAGATAATCTCCTCCACTTGTGAAAACCAAAACAGCTTTAAACCAAACCCTTAAACAAGCTTAAAACAAGCTTAAACTATTGTTAAAATTTTTTAAACCATTCTCTTAGCTTGCTTATAAAATCTGAGGTAAGGGGGTATATATATGAAACCCCAAAGGAGAGAGAAAGCCAAGAAAAAGACCAAAAAAATCATTCTGCAACGGCTCTAAGAAAATAGCCGTTGAGATTGATCTGACACCGCGGCGGTCGACCGAAAATATTCACGGTCGACCGCGATTCAGATCCCAAACTCAGAAAACAGACAGAGACTTCTTCGGTCGACCGACAAACTCTCTGCTACCCACTTAACAAATGAACATATGAGCGGTCGACCGGTGCGGTCGACCGAAAAAACTGGGATATTATAGAAAAACCAAATGTTTTAGAGCTAAGATTTTTGAAGAACTTTTGGAAAATATGTTAAAAATAACAAATGAAGTCCAAATAATAGAAACTTGGGAAATGGTAATATAAACATGTAAATGAAACACTGTTAGGCAAAAAGAATTTTTCACAAAATTGCGATTTCCCCATTTGTGAAATCAAATTATTTATTGCAAAATAGTCGCAAAACACGGAAAAATGTAAAGCGATGTGAATTTTAGACATTTGGCCTAAAACGCAATGTTTTGAACACTTTGCACAATGATTAATCGATAAACTTAATAAAATATGTATATGATTTTACTTGTTAAAGATCCAAAAACATAAGAATACAGAACTTTCACATAAAAATTGCAATATTCTTATGTAATGTTTTTAAAAAACAAAAAACACAAATAGTTTAAATAATGAAATATGTGATTTCATATTATAAACCTATGAAAAACCTAAAAAACCATGCATTGTATGATATATGAACTATATATATACATAGAAAACCAAAACTTATGTATATATATATATTAGTATATATAATATATAGTATATATTTTATATATATATATATATAATATATATATAATATATATAGTATATATATATATATATATATATATATACTATATAATATATAATAATATATATATATATAATATATATATATATAGTGAGAGGATATATATATATTATATATATATAATATATATATATATATATATATATATATAATATATGACTATATATTATATATATATACGAAGAAACCAATAAATGTGTGTGTATAGATAATTGAGCTTAGAGTACTTAACACACATAATATAAATCCTAAACTAAATTACCCAAGCTAGATCTTGATCTTCAATAAGCTTGACTTGGTACACTTGCGGATAAAGCTGAACTTGATCTTTAACTTGAATTGTATGTTGCTTCACTCCACAGTTCCGCCAACCTCCATTTGATATCGTCGTTGAAGCGCTATTCCATCCATCCTCCAACACGTTTGCCTAGAATAAATACAAAAACACAAACACTAGACAAACAATATTAGAAGTAAATTGTTTGTTAAACATCATCAAAATAAAAAGGCCAACAATCTCCTACTTTTTGATGATGACAAACAATTTACAAAAAGAATATATGCATGAAAGGAATTGAATATATAAATTATAATACACATGCATATAAATAAGAAAGAATATACTCATAATATTTCTCCCCCTTTGACAACATCAAAAAGGGGACAAAGGTATGAAGAGAGCGAAAGCTCCCCCTATCAATAAGCATAGGTGAGTATCAAACAAGTATAGGGATTGCTCCCCTTATCAAAATGCCATATAGAATATATGCAATAAAGATCATGGAAAACATATGTGAGCAAGCATAGATAAGAGCATGCTAAAAAAATTTACTCACATACATGATAATGAGAACATATATAAAAATACCAATATGAAAATAGTATCTCATATCAAAGAACATAAAACATGTATAATAGTAGATTTATGAAATTAAAAGAAAAAGAGCATGAGAATCATGCAAAAAAATTTCAAATGAAAACGAATCAATCAAATGAAATCATAAGTCAAAATTTAAATCATAAAACCAAACCATCGTTGATTTTTAAAAATCAAGAGAGGCAACAATATATCAAGCTCTTAAGCTTGTATCAACCCTTATAAACATTTTAGCACCAGGTGAACAATGTTTGGGAATAAACACTCAATAAATCTGGAGGGTTACATAAATAAAAACCTCTCATCAAAACAAAACCAATAATCATGAAAACAAAATAATTGATCAAAAAAATTGTTTTCATATACAAAAAATTCAAAGCATAATTTTCAAAACCAAGAAAAGAAAAAGAAAAACACTAAAATTCTTGGTTTAAGTATCAAATTTGTTTTGGTACCCAAGAACTCTTGGTACCAAAGGATTTAGGGACATGACCCCTATAAATGAAGCTCAAAGCCCTAGGGTTATGAACCCTCTTGAGCATATATGGTGCACGGAATCGGTCATAGCAATAATCACTCAAATGACCATTCTGATTGCAATATGTACAATGGAAAGGAACCATTTGCTTATGTTGACCATTAAAAGGTGCACGTGGAACATTTGCAAATAAGGGTAGATTATTGGAAGCTTTTTGCAAATGTGAAATATTATCAAAACAAAACTTTCCTAGGTGGCAATAAGGGTAGATTATTGGAAGCTTTTTGCAAATGTGAAATATTATCAAAACAAAACTTTCCTAGGTGGTCATGTTTACCACAAACATTACATTTAAACTTTTGTGGCTTAATAAAATCATTTGGCAAAGGAGATTTCTTTTTCAAATCATAGCAAAATTTTGCCAAATGGCCAAAACGTCCACAAAGATCACATCTATACACATGAGCATTCTTATGATGAACTTTATGAGAGTGTGCATGTGCATGTGCATGTGATGAAGAAGCCTTATGAGATGCACAAGAAACATTAGTCTTAGAGGATTTATGTGCATCATAGCAAAACTTAGTTAAATGGACTTTACGACCGCAAATAGAACATTTATAAGCTTTGCTATACAAGTGTGCAAAGTGTACTGTAGGCGTATAAAACTGCCTATAGGTCCCTGAACACAGCTCGGCACGATGATTCGACAAATCAACAAACCATCGGGTGACGTATCTAAACGCGAGCGTTAGTCCACGATACCGAAGCCAAGTGACACGCGACAAAGTGTATTAACGAGGCGACGAGGCTAACGAATCACACGCAAACAACGGACTAGATCCACTCGCATGCAGAATCAAGCTAACGGTTCGGTGAATCAACGAGTCATCCAACTGTAGAACGGATTCGAACTCGAACACTGAAGTGGGTTTACTGCCATATCGGGATCCGGACTGCCAAATCAGAGTTCAGAACAATGACGAAGCTCAGATAAACCGCAGAACCAGACAACGGACACAACGGCGCCACACTCGGGCGACTCGGCCAAAGCCAAACTACCCAGGTGGCTCGGCCAAAGCCGAGCCAAAGCCGAGCCACCCCAAGGTGGCTCGGTGGCCGAGCCACCCATAGGTGGCCGGCCACCTGTGGCCGACCCAGATCTGTGCCAAGGCACAGATCTGAGTGCCTATAAATAGGAGAGGTTGGTTCATTTGTCAAGGGTTGGAATTTTTGACGGCGAAGCTCTGCTGAATTGAGATCTGAACTTTGGAGATTTGAAGCTTTGAAGACTTGCTCTTTCAGATCCGGTGCTCGGCAATCGTCCACGTTAAATAAGGCAGGAGTTCGAGAGGGATCGGATCTAAGATCTACACAGTAACTCTCCGGATCAAAGCTTGGCCTTTGATCCCGAGAAGGCGATTATTTCCTTGGTGAATTAATCCCCCCGGCTATTATTTCCTTCGCGAAATAATACCCATCATACCGTGTAGATCCGACCGGATCTAGATCACGCGGTGGTCCACGGATTAACCCCGGCGCAGGCGAAGAACCCACAAAAGCGAGTGACCGCAAAACAGGAGCTCGTGATTCATTCGACAAATAAGGAAAGTTGTAATTTTCATTTTCTTTTGATTTTATTATAACCGGATCTTATAAAAAGACCGGATCTTTGTAACCGAAAAATTGTTAACAAAGTAATCAATGGAATCAAAAAAGCAATTTTTTCCCAATCGCGAAACAACTCTGCACCACAGTGGCAGCCAACGATCTCGCGTCGGAGATCGTCGCGTCGCCAGCGCGGATCTCAACCCGCCGCGAGGGAGGAGTGGTCGAGTATGAATTTGACCAGGCCAATTCTAGGAGTATCTTTCATCCTCGTCCGGAGGTCACCTGCCCCCGCAAGGTCAAGAAGCTCTCCTCCAGCGGAGAAAAGTTCTGTTGTACGAAGAGTACAGGACCGCCAACGAAGCTCTCAACCCAGCTGACGCCAACATTGCGTCGGCGGAAGCTTCCCCGACCTCCAACCAGGTCAACCATGGTTCTCTCCACGCCTCCACCGTTGGCAGGCGTCTGTGACCTCTCCGAAGAGAGCTGCCAAAGGCGAGCGTCAACCTGGCGCGCAACTCGCAAACGGCGATGGAGTTCCACCGACGGAGTCCGCGTATCACCGCATCTGCAAGAGTAGGAGAGGCAAACAGCCTCAACCACCGATGGATGGCAGCTCCTCTAAGCTGACCAACGACACGACAGTGGATTCACGTGCTCACGGAATCGTTCGACGCTTGATGGCGCATTCGCAAGCCGCCACGCACTGTCCAACTGCCCACAGCACCTGGGCTCAAGTCCAGAGATGCCCGCCAGGAGGAGATTACAGAAAAGAAGGTGCGAAGAATCAGAAGTCCGTACCAACCCGCCAAGTTTGTAGGCAAACGTCTACAGTGGCGATTCAGGCTAAGACCAACCTTTGAAGCCTCCAACCAAAGTATCAACCATCCGGCCCGAAGTCAATCAAAGTCGCCGTTAATTCCAATAGCTTCTCCGGGAGATCATGCAGAATCATCCCAAAGGAAGAAGCCAGTTTTGGAGCGCCTCAGTCCACTTCCTGATGGACGATGCAAAGCTCCTGTTCAAGATCGTTTGGGCCCGATGAAGAAGCCCCGAACGACTCAACACGCTGGGGGGCGCCGTCACCTCCAACATGACAAAGAAATCAGGACAGCTACGCGCACCAATTTGCGCATTGAAGTCCAGGAGCCCACTGAGAACTCACACCCAAAAAGGCATGTTTTGAGGCGCGTAACTTTTGAAAGCCCAAAGAAGGCAGTTCACCCTCAGAAGGAAACATTATCATCTAATGACGATAATGTTATACCTGAGAAGTCGTGCCAACACACGATAGGTCAAGCAGACGAATTGTACTATCGTGTTGGGGGTACGAGTAGAACCAGGAAGAGGAGTCCCCGAGAACAGGAAACTCAATGCCCCTGTTCCAAACTCATTCGGGCAGTATTGTCTGAATGCAACTGCATCAAGGCGGTCCCCGAAAGCATCCCGGCCTAGAACCCATTTGCAGTCCGGAACCATCAAGCGAGCAACCTATGGTAGGGTTCGGACAAGACTCCCTTTAGAAGATGAAGAATCTGATGCCGGCTCCGCGTAGCATCAGATAATACGGTATCCAGCGAGGGACAACCCCGCGAAGCACTTATGATAAGTGCGGAACAAGTGGCCAAGATGCTTGAAGATGCTATGGCTAAACAATAGGAGACCTTCAGGTTCGAAATGCAGATGGCCATGCAAAACATGAGAGAAATGCATGACCAACAAATTCAAGCATTGACGAACCAGCAAGGCGAGACAAGTCGTCGTAACCCGGTTAATCTGGAAGATGAGGATACAAATGCGAATGAGACTCATAATACCAATAATCCTCCCGTCAATACAGGGGGTAGTAATGAGAATGCTAGCGAAACACAGGTAAAAACTTAAAGATTAAAAATCTCGAGAGCAAAATCAATACTTTGATTTCCGCTCAAGAGATGAAGAAAACAGGCATTCCTTGTCCATACCCAAGAGAATGGGAATCGATCCCATATCCGGCAAAGTTCAATCTAATTAACTTCACGCCATTTAATGGGATGGGTTCACCCACTCAGCATTTGATTTACTTCAAATCGCACCTGGGGGTTATCTCTGGTAATGAGCCTCTGATGGTACGGTCCTTCGTTGGCACTCTTCGTGGAGCCGCCTTCGATTGGTATCGCCACCTCAAGCCAGGTAGCGTGAACAGCTGGGATGATATGGAGACTAAGTTCCTCGCCAACTTCTTCGACGACGACACAGAGATATCCATCGGGTCGTTGCTTGATGAGAAACAGAAAGACGGGGAATTGGTTGACACCTTCGTCAAGAGGTTCCGGAACAAGGCAATGAACTGCCGGGACCCGATCAGCAAGGAATTCATCCTCCAGACTTGCCACAACAACCTCACACTGGACGTGTTGGAAGCAATGGGGACAGCACCGTCCAAGACATGGAAGGATTTGAAGGTCCGAGGAGAGCAAGCTGAGCGATTCCTCAGAAGGAAGAAGGCGGAGAGAAGCCAACAGGCGACGAATGCTCCACAGTAGAATTTTGTCCCACAGGGGAAAGGTAAGGCATATGCTAATGCAGTTGATGCTAATCAAACTTTCCAATTGCAACCTCAGCAACAGCCGCAGCAACAAACACCACAACAATCTCGCGGGCAATGGCAACAACGGCCTCAGAAGCAGAAATCTTCAGAGCCAAGATTTCCTAAGGTGTATTCCTTCAAAGATGACGAAGTTCCCGGCATCTTTAAGTACCTGTTGGAGAATAACAAAATCCACCTGCCAGCGATCGTGGATCAAGAAGGGGCTAGCAAAGTGACGGATCCGAAGTATTGCGCATACCATAGAGCGGTCCATCACCCTACAAAGTCATGCTACCACCTCAACAGGCGCTAATTGATGTAGGCGTCATAACCCCGAAGCCGTCCAAGAATGTCGGAGCAAATACGGTGTCGATCAGCTTTGGATCGGTGCCCACAACATGGTTCAAACCAGAGCGCATCACCAAAGTAGGAATGAAGACAGTGAACGATGACCCACATGGACAGCGCCAAAAAGGACTTGTGCCACACACAGCCCCAAACGGCGAAATCTTCTGGGTTCATCCCGATCTCATTGAAGACGAACAGTGGGTGACTTCCTCGAGAAGAAAGGGCAAAGGCAAGTCCTGCAATGCTACATCCGCAATCTTCGAGGAGGATGGCGATGAAGCTCCTACTTTCCCGCTCTCCGAAGAAGAACCAGAAGTCTTCGCCACTAGAAGCGGAAATGAGTATCACTACATTTATCCGCCACCTAGTGATCAGGAGGTGAATAAACGGGGACCAGCCAAAACTCTCACGGAGATGGGGGTGATTATGAGTCCTACACCGGGCGAAGAGGCTCGAAGATAGCCGGTGAATAAACCGAAAGAGAAGAATCCCCAGGAGGTACAGAATCCAAAGCAGTCTCGTTTCAGTCGTCCGATTGGAAGAGACAAGCCGGAAAGCTCGAAAACTCCGCAAGTCTTCGATATAATAGCTCAACTAGCTAACATTCCAGCACGGATAACGCTGTATGAGTTGCTGCGGTTGTCCAAGGAAACCAGGGAGGCCTTGCAAGAAGCTTTGGCCAATTCAGAGGTGTTTCTGACTCAAATCAAGCCGGTGCCTGAAGAGCCAGAACCGTTGAGTCAACAATGCAACATAGCGACTAAGAACCTTCCCTGCATTACTTTCACCAAAGAGGATATGCAGACGAAGAATTCGAACCACGATCGACCGCTATACTTCGTCGGGTACATTAGCTCCAGCAAAGTCAACCGAATCCAAGTGGATCCGGGTTCTGCTGTGAGTATTATGCCGCTTCGCTTGATGCATTTCCTCGACATTCCAGTTAGCAAGTTGGCGTCCACAGGCACTGTTATCTACGGATTCAACACTAGCGGGTCAAGACCCTTGGGCAAGATCCGGGTAAAGTGTCAAATGGGAGATTTGAGGACAGAAGTCACATGTTATGTGATCGATGCCGAGACTTCATATAACTTACTATTGGGTCGGCCTTGGATCCATAGTAACGTTATAATCCCCTCCACTCTCCATCAGTGTTTGAAATATGTCGACACTGATAATAAGGTTAGGACGGTGGTCGCGGATAAGCAACCATTCAAAGGGTATGAGAATTATTTCACTGATTCTCTCCTTTATGGTAACGAATCCGATACTGAACCATCGGCCCAGGGCACAGACAGCGGAGAAGAAGCTGATTTTAAACGACATTGTACCCTTTGTAATCAACCTTGACGATGAACAATTGTCAGAGGGCAGTTGTAACTGGAAACTTACCAAAAATAAAATAAATAACGATTTAAAGTACTCCCTATCTCTTGATGATGTGATAAAAGAGTTGTATGATAATCCTGATTTGTATATGCCGCTTCGATCATCCTATGTAACAAAGGAACGACTCCAGCATTCTTTCGGAACAACCCTGGTCGTCCCGAATAAAATAAGAGGCGCAAAAGAAGTGATTTACGGTAAAGGAAAAATCTCTCCATTACCAGATCATTTCTTAAGGGAAGATGAGGATGATGACAAACCTGGTCGGCATTTATCTAAGTATAGTCCGGAAGCGCGCAAGCTCATGGAAAAGCAGGGGTATGATTTCACACTCGGAGAAGGTCTATACTTCGATCGAGGTCCTCGTACTCCAGCCAAAGCGGCATATGTACCAAAAGGGAAACCCGACGATTATTATAAATACGGACAATGGTTAGGGTATGAATCTTCTTCAGAAGACGAATGCTGCTGGTTAATTAATGACCAATCATCTAAGCAATACAAAGATGGAAATTCATCAGATGCCTCGGAATGGGATTCCGATACAAGTCTGGGGGAAGCTTTCAAAGTCCTAATGGCGAACATGGCTACAGCTGATCCGTCCACAATAAAAGACGACGATCAAATGCCAACATGGGAAGACCCGTGGGTTCATCACCTGAACATGCAGTATGGTGATAGGTTCGAACAGAGAGAACCCCCCCACTAAAGATAAAGTAATCCAGGTTAATATGGGCGACGAGGCTAACCCAAAGCCTATATTCATCAGCGATAGTCTTCCCCCAAATGAGAAAGAGGGATTAATTGCTCTCATCAGGGAATATATTGACGTCTTCGCGTGGAACTATGAAGATATGCCCGGGCTCGACCCCAACGTGGCAATGCACCGCCTCGATAATTAGGATTTGCATCGACTTCAGGGACCTGAATACGGCATGTCCAAAAGACGACTTTCCTCTTCCAATCACAGATGTCATTATCGACAATACGTACGGATTTGAGAGAATGTCTTTTATGTATGGTTTTTCAGGATATAACCAAATCAAGATGCACCCAGATGACGAGAAGCATACAGCGTTCAGAACGCCCCTTGGTGTCTTTTGCTACACGGTGATGCCTTTCGGTCTAAAGAATGCAGGCGCCACGTATCAACGAGCGATGACTACGATTTTCCAAGAACATCTCAGGAAAACAGTCGAATGCTACGTTGATGATTTGGTTGTAAAAAGCCGCAACAAAGAAGATCACATCAAGGACTTGAAGACGATGTTCGATCTCATGCGGAGTCATCAATTGAAGATGAATCCCACTAAATTCTTCCTTGGAATGTCCAGCGGAAAATTCCTTGGATTCGTCGTTACCACTAAAGGTATACATATCGATCCTGATAAGGTAAAGGCGATACATGAACTGCAACCTCCTAGAAATCTAAGAGAACTCAGAGGATTGCAAGGGCGTTTAGTTTACATCCGGCGGTTCATCTCAAATCTTTCTGGGAAGTGCCAACCATTCTCTAAACTAAACAAAAAAGGTGTGTCTTTTATCTGGGACAACGCCTGCCAAAAAGTATTCAAAGATATTAAAACATATCTGACGAATCCTCCTGTTCTCGTCGCACCAAAATCAGGTAGACCGTTCTTGATTTATCTCAAGGCGATGAACCACTCGATAAGTGCCTTACTAGCACAAGACGATGATAATGGTCACGAACAGACAGTCTATTACCTAAGTCGGACCTTGATAGGCGCCGAGTCTCGATATCCGATGATTGAGAAAGAATGCCTCGCATTGGTATTCGCAATGCAAAAGATGCGGCATTACTTGGTTGGACAGACGATTTACGTCATTTCTAACGTTAACCCAGTACGGGTATTTATGACGCAACCGGCCTCTATGAATTGGCGATTAGCGAAATGGGCCCTTCTCTTGTCCTAATATGATTTGCACTTCAAACAACAGAAGTCGATCAAAGGACAAGCGATTTGCGATCTTTTGGCGGCAAATCCGACAACAGATACGGCAAAAGTATATGATGACTTACCGGATGAAACCCACGAGGTTAACACTACGTCGCACCAATAAGTATGGCAATTATACTTCGATGGTGCTTCGAGGGCGGTTAATAGGGCAATAACCCCCGGATGTTCTACAGTCTCCTCCGGAGTTGGAGTTGTCTTAATTTCCCCGGGGAAGCATGTGATGCCTCGGGCTTATTCATTGACTAGTCCATGTTCCAATAACGTAGCCGAGTACAACGCGCTCCTCATTGGACTCAGTTTTGCCAAAGAGCTGGGGGTTGAGTATCTCGAAGCTTTAGGGGATTCTCAATTGATAGTCAACCAAGTCCGTGGAGAGTATGAGGTCAGGAACCAAGACCTAATCCCGTACCACCAGGAGGCCATCAAAATGGCAGAATCTTTTAAAGAATTCTTCATTGAATATATCCCTCGTCTCCAGAACACTTATGCGGATGCACTGGTAGCACTAGCGGTATCACTTGCGCAGCCTCTCGAAACTGAACTATTAGTCACAGTAAGGACGCATCAACTCTGTATACCCATATATGATATGGATATTGAAGATGAAGATGATGGAAGCATAAACGCCAAGGAGGTGAATTCAACTCAAATTGGGTCTGAGTCCCGAGATTGGTGTTTTCCTATCATTGACTACATCCAATATGGTATTCTGCCAGAGGATGTAAAGGAAAGGGAATCAATCCGCCGAAGAGCACCAAGATTCTTCTATAATACCGAGACCCATACATTATACCGTAGAGGGTACGATGGTTTGTTACTCCGATGCCTTTCGAACAAAGAAGCAGAAGAAGTTCTTAAGGCGCTGTTTGTTGGAAAAATTGTAAAGAAGAGAATAAAGAAAATTGATTTGTATTTCTTTGATTCTGATTACAACTTGATTTAATGGTTCGTGATGCATTCGAATACGCCCGAGAGTGTCATGCTTGTCAAATACATGCAAATTACATGCACCAACCACCAGAGTAGTTGCACACGTCAACCACGTCTTGGCCGTTCGAGCATGGGGTATGGACATTGTCGGTCCTATTTTTCCCCCTTCAGTCAAAGGCGATCGATTCATTCTCGCAATCACGGATTACTTTTCAAAGTGGGCTGAAGCAATTCCGCTTAGAGAAGTGAAGACGAACAACGTCATCAATTTTATCAAGCATCATGTCATATACAGACACGACGTGCCTAGACGGATCATTCATGACAACGGTCCACAGTTCATAAGTAACGCCTTCGTCAGGTTTTGTGACAAGTTTAAGATTGAAGATATTTCATCAACAGCTTATTATCCCGCTGCGAATAGATTAGCTGAGGCGTTTAACAAGACGATTATTAAAATCCTGTCAAAGCTCGTGAAGACCAATAAACGAGACTGGGACGATAAACTCGGTGAAGCACTCTGGGCTTATCGCACCACCATACGCACACCTACAGGGGCCACCCCGTATTCGTTGGTATACGGATGTGAAGCTGTGCTACCATTGGAGATCCAAATCCCATCCCTTCGGATCGTTCTCGCGACCGAGATGATGACAGAAGAACAACACCAAAAGCGTCTCGAAGAACTCGAAAGGTTGGATGAAAAGCGCTTGGAAGCTCAATAACACATTGAGTTTTATCAAGCCAGAATATCTAGGGTTTTTAATAAAAGAGTCCAACAGAGAAGCTTCAAAGAAGGAGATCTGGTCCTCGCTGCTCGCCGACCGATAATCCTAACCTCCAAGAAGAAAGGTAAATTTGAACCCAAATGGGAAGGACCGTTTGTAATAGACACAGTCTACTCAAACGGCGCATATCGCCTGATTACTCAAGAGGGCGACAGGCCATTAATGCCAATAAATGGGAAGTTCCTGAAAAAGTACTATCCCTAGTACATTCAGGATAACTCATTTACTGGGAAGTTCCTTGAAGAATATTACATTTAATATTCTAGAGGATAACCCAAAATCATTTTTACCACCAAAATCCCTCACTGGTCAATTTCAATTGACAGTGAGTCCACCAAAAGTATCTTTCTGGCCCTCTTGACTCTTTCCATGAACAAGAGGTCCACTTTCAGTTCAGAGTCCCCTTTCGATAAACGAAAGAACTCCCTTCTCTTTCTCTTTGGTCAAGCCTTCCCATGGTTATAGCCAAAGTTGAAATTCCACTTCGATAAACGAAACGGTTATAGCCAAAGTTGAAACTTCACTTCGATAAACGAAGAACCTATTACTCATCTTTATATAACCAATCCTATAAAAGGTAGGTTTATCTAGATTTTTCAGATTCTCGGAGTGGAGATCCCACTTCTAGTTTCTTTTGCGCTGGAAATAGAATATAAAATTCTTCCTTTCCAGAATTAGGGAATAGAATATAAAATTCTTCCTTCCTTTGTTTTTTTCGGGTTCGCCTTCACCCTAAAAGAAGACCGGGAAATAAAATTCTTCCTTTCCCGCACTGATCTTTTCCAAAATTTGTCAATCTAGGATTCATCCTAGGAAGTTTATCCCGAATCCTAAGCAGGGATAAGTCTACGCCTAACATGCGCTACCGGTTTAGTCTTTTTCCGTAGAAAAAGACACCAGAGTTCAATTCTGGGGTATTCTATCCTAAAACCTAAGTAAGGATAAGTCTGCGCAACATTATGGCAGGTTGTTATTAATAACACCAAAATCCATGCCTTACACGCATGGGGAATTTCATCCTGAATCCTAAGAAAGGATATGCCGACGCCTAACACGCGTCGCCGGTTTAGTCTTTCTCCGTAGAAAAAGACACCAGAGTTCGATTCTGGGGTACTTTATCCCGAAGCCTAAGTAGGGATAAGTCAGCGTCTAATACACGTTGCTGGGTAGCTTATGCCCGTAACAATGGCGAAGTCTACGTATTCGAAGTTGTAGCAGCGAGTCTAAGGGAGTTCATTCCGTTAGCACAACGTCACATGCGAAACGGATTTTGACAATCCGCATGCTAGCCCGATTCAAACGGTAGTCGGTAAAGGCTTATCAAACCTATTGAAGGCTAGGGGTTAGCCAAAAATCCTAAAGTCAACACCTAACACGTGTCGCCGGGTAGCCTATTCCCGTAATAATGGCGAAGTATATGTATTCGACATCATAGCACAAAGTCTCAGAGAATTCACTCTCTTAGCACAACGTTACATGCGGAACGGATTTAGACAATCCGCATGCTAGCCCGATTCAAACGGTAATCGGTAAAGGCTTATCAAACCCGTTGATAGCTGAGGGTTTACCAAAAATCCTATGAGTATTATGGTCAATCATTTCAAACGGAATGAGGAATCATAACAAAGATAAAGATAAAAACCAGTTCTACTAAAAGGATCAAAAGTCAAAACATTCAGCAAAAGAAGTCATACATCAAGCGCATGGCCAAAAATCTGCTGATTAAGCTTAGACAACTTCTCATCATAAGCTTGCCTCAGCTCAGCTCTGATGGACTCCTCGGTGGTGGCTAAAGTCCTCGCAGCAACCTCCTCCGTCTCGGTCAGCTTCTGCTTCAAAGATTTCAACTCCTCAGATAAAGCAGTATGGGCTTGTTGATCCTGCATCTTCGTCATCTGAAGAATACTCAAAGTCTCCTCTTTCTCACGGAGTACTCTTCGGAGCTGGTCTATCTCGGTCTCACAAGAGGCAATGGAAGAATCAAGCTCGTCGAGTGAGGATGAGCTCTAGGCAGTCAAGGTCATCAACTATAGCCTTCGCCAAATCCGGGTATCCTGCATCCCTTATCGAACTTATCCTCGAATCAAGGAAAGGCTTAAACTGGTGAAGGGAAAGTCCACCGTGGAAGAGTTTGCCAATCATAGCATTCACGAAGGAGAAGAAGGAGCGGACTTCTATGCAGATGACGATCTTCTCAGGGTCATTGTCAGATAACAACTCCTTCACAAGGACATGAAGCCGAGAAGAAAGCTCTACACAAGAAGGAGAAATTCGTCAAGAAAACCTTAATAAGGAAGTAAATGACATTTCTCAGTTGCTTAATATATACCTTCTGCCCCTTGGGTCACTGGGGGTAGTGGAGGTGTAACGGCTGTGGATGTATCAGCTGGTGTAGTTGGTCTCACAGCCGGCTCAACAGGATCAGTCTCGACAAAAGCTCCTGTCAAATATAAAACAGAATTCTCAGATGCATCACATTATAGCTGCATTAGTCAAAAATTGGCTAGTCCTATAATTAACTTGAGAAGAGCCACGTACCTTCAGAAGAACCATCCTCGGGATTCTTAGGGAGCGTAGACTCAGGAAACATATCCTCAGGCAACTGGTCATCAATCTGAGGAGAGTCATACAGGAAGTGGAGCATAGGAGTGTCCACAAGCAAACCTTCCCCGTCGAAATCGTCGGTCGGGAAATCTGACACGAGAAAATATAAATGCGGCGAAAGAAGAATGAAGAGACTATGACCAAGGAAATGACTTACCTCCTACGGGTGTGTCAGCCTCTTCACTCCCGAAGTCCATATTTGCCTCTTGCAGTTTATCTGAAAGAGCAAGAAGCATAGAGACAATTATGGGAGGAACGAATTCGGAATCAGTCAATACCTTTGATTGCCATCTAAAGGGCATATCGTCAATGGTAGATGTACCTGGATGTGCTCAATCGGGTCCTACATTGATAGTTTCCCTAACATCGGTAGTTTCTGCAGGCTTTTCTACCTGGTACGGTGAGTCAGGCTCACCAGAAGATACAAAATCATGAGGAGCAGGATCGGGACTCATCTCGCCTTCCTCGTGCTCTCCTGCATAGAGTAGAAAAGCATGAGCCTGAAATGATGTTACCTCCATCTCTAGCAGAATCGTCACTAGCCAAATCCATGTCAGATGTTCGCGGATCTGCACGCGGCTTGCGGACTAGTTTCTTCCGCCTAGCAGCTGGAGCAACAGTTGGAGTTCTTGCCCGAGTAAGAGGACGGAATTCTTCTTCACTGTCGGTCGCTGTCCCTGAAATATCAGATAGTGGTCAGGACTAATAATTCTAAAATACAGAGGGAGAAGATAGGTGACTAACCTCGCTCGAAATCTTCCTCGTAGTCTTCGGGATCTCCGCCTGAGGCCTCTCCAGCAGAACTGAAGGCCTTATTTCCTTTCGCGTCAGTTCGGCGGGTCTTGCGCCGCGCCCTCTATGACCGAGCACCGTCCCGAATCACACGAGAATCAACCTGAGAAGCTTCCTCGGCCACTAACTCTTCAATCGGCTTCACGGGGACAGTTTTATTAGCTGCTAACAACCACCTGCAGCTTAAGAATGTGAGATTCAACTGCCGCTCAGCACTCGGGAGACTGAACTTAGCACCAGTGCAGCCCGTCACGGTCCACAACCATGCACGAAGACCGTCCACCAAACCTCCATGAGTCCGAAGCTGCTGACGTGGATTCCCGACATAAAGCTGATCATAACCAAACTGGCGGGTGAATCGGCATGGTAGATATGGCTCTATAAAACACTGATTCCCCACCCGGAAGGTCAGATAGCCTGGCCTAATGTTCACTAGCCAATTAAAGCAGCCGATATCTAAATAAGTTCGATACTCCCTCGGCTTCTCCTCATCAATCAAACACTCGCCATATCGGCTGGAGAACTGCGGAAAGCAAGTGGAGAATGCCCAGCACTTGTGGACCTGTAGCTGCCTTCTGACGTCAGGGAATCCTCGGCCCTCCCACTTGCCATTCTCAAGCAACTGTAGTAGGGGAACAAAGTGGTCTGTGGCGTTCGGTACCGACATCATATCAGAACGATAAAGGACGAACCAAGCCATCAAATAAGTATACGGGAGCTCCACCTTAATGGTAGGAATCTGAGTCGGCGATTCACTTTCTTTCCGCGTGAAAGCACTAGAAATCTGTCGAAGCCCTCGATGAATGTTAGCCACCATCGTCGGAAGAAGCGAAAGTTCCTTTTTATAGGCAAGTTGAACCGCTGGGTAGAGCACTTCCAATGGCAAAGCGTCACCGGACTGATACGGAACCACGCATTTCTTTAACCAGATGGTGAGGTAACCGGCAAGAAGGGTCATCGGCTGAATCGGTGTGGTCGCATGCCATAAGAATGATTTAAACTTGGTCCTTGCAGGAAAGCCACCCTGAGGACTGCTAATGGTATAAGAATGAGCGTCAATCTTCCTCATTAGACTATTAACCCCTGAAGGAGTGAGTGGTGCCAGCTCACAAATAGCCTCGCCAGAATTGCTCTCTAGATTTCTGAACAAATAAGTCGCGAACTGCTTCAGGCTCACATTTGATTTAGTCCTCTTCGCTAAAGGCTCAGACTATGCCAAAGCAATGTGGTAGTGACAGGTGAGATCCCATAAAGTCTCATAGCGGTCGGGCATACGGTCCTTCAGCTGACTCAGTTCATGATTGGAGGGAAAGTACTCCTGATATAACATCTGACCCATAGGCAAACCAGAAATCTTGTGCATCTCATGGAGAGCCAAGCCCAACTCTCCATTCCTAGTCAGAAAAGTGTTCGAATCCGGATTATAGAGCTCGCACAAAGCAAAGAAATGCTTCGCGCTGACAGGCAAGCCATACATGGAGGCACGAATAGCTGCATATAGACCACAAGCGTGCAACTCCTCGCTCCATCGGCTTAAAACGTATTTCGTCATGCGAGTCCACCAAAGCTTGTCTAGAGAATGGACCCAGCCATAAAATCGATGACGCGTCGCAGGCATCTCCCGTCCAAAGTCAGCGAGGCGATTCCTCAAAGTAGAGGCAGAGGCAAGAAACTCGTTGCGTGGCAGTGCATCTAGTCCCAGTACTCCAGGACGCAATCCAGTGATGTGATTCCTGCTCAAACTAGGAACTTCCTGATGAGTGATATAGCCACAGTGGATGCTCTCATGCTCCTCCGTCAAGCGCCACGACATCTCCCGTTTAGCAGCTTGACGCCTAAGCTCAGTCAACGAGCGGTGTCGAGGAATCTTCGGCAAGTATATGAAACCACCGCTATTCTTATGAAGCCACCGCTCGATATCAATGAACACTGCATCAGGATCTCTGACAGATTCACCAAATAAAAAGTCAGTCTTCCTGAGAGACTGAACAGAACTGGCATCCTTCACGAAAGGCGCATCTGTAATCAACTGTCGAAGAGCTCGATGTCCACCTTCCTTCACCACTTGGGCAACCTCGGTCGACGTGCCCGGAACAAACTGAGAAGTAAGTGGAATGGGTGAAAAATCATCGGACGTCGAATAATACTCGTCACGACGTCCGTTCACCGCATGAGATGAAAATGCTCCGGAAGGATACTCAACTGAAAACAAGCAATTAAACATTTGTTAATTCCAGTTATAAAATGAAATTGAACTCATCCTACAAATGGGTAAGATAGAGTCATTGCCTTATAAAGGGTGAGACGATTTGGCCACATTGTGCATTTATAAGATAGGGTATATCGACAATATATCCCTGCCTTATAAAGCACAATGCAGCGTTAAAACGCCCCCTTTATTTTGAGATATGGTTTTGACCAAGCAAAACCTATCTTTAAAGCGTCGATCCTCACCAAGGAGAATCAAGGCTCTTCCCGATTGCCTCACCAAGGAGAACAACGTGGGGAAAATGACTAATTTGCAAATTTCCAGGAAAAAGAGGACTAATTTGTAAATTTCCAAATATGCCAAAAAGGCTCACCGGCCCTAGAGGAGGAGAAAAAAGAGGCTTTTATAGGTGAACCAGACTTGAACCAGACCGGACCAGGTTGAACCAGACCAGAACAGGCTAAATCAGTTCAAAAGAGGCTGAACCAGGCCAAACCAGGCTGAACCAGGCCAAACCAAACTGAACCAGACCAGACCAGGATGAACCAGTCTGAACCAGTCCTGAACCAGCTTTGAACCAGGTTGAACCAGTCCTGAACCAGGTTGAACCAGTTTGAACCAGATTTGAACCAGAATTCAAATTAAAGCTGAACCGAGTATCGAAACAACTTCAAATCGACCGAGGGTTCAGTCCTTTGTTTATTCTTTCCTCTCCCACACATTCGGAAGGGTCGGAAGATTTTTCGAGCCCAATTACTGCCTTTTTTGGGTCATTATTAGGCCGGTTCGGCTCATTCGGACATGAAAAATACTCCAAAAAGGTATACGAGTATAAACTATTCCCTATTTTTGATTGAGAAGTTCCTGGAGAATATTTTTCCTAGAAAATATTCTTAAGGATAACTCAACAACACCACGCCGGACAACGCGTCGCAAATAAGAACTCAACGCCAACAATCGATGGTCAGTTCTATGTTGAACCAACAAACACAAGCTAAAGATCAGAAAATCAGGGATCGACTTCAAGATTCAAAATTCCGACAATGGTCAGACAATAAATGTAGTACCAGAACCCTTACAGACATTCGACAAAGCACCGAATAGCCTGAAGGATTGAAGGAATCAAGAATAGAAGCAGACATTCGACAAAGCACCGAATAGCCTGAAGGATTGAAGGAATCAAGAATAGAAGTCATTCCAAAGTCCCGTCATACCAATTGAAGGTTGGGACAATCATATCCAAAGCATTCCAGACTCTTCTATAAAAGAACGAGGCTAAAATACTTTGCAGGGGGTATCTGTAGGCATATAAAACTGCCTATAGGTCCCTGAACACAGCTCGGCACGATGATTCGACAAATCAACAAACCATCGGGTGACGTATCTAAACGCGAGCGTTAGTCCGCAATACCGAAGCCAAGTGACACGCGACAAAGTGTATTAACGAGGCGACGAGGCTAACGAATCGCACGCAAACAACGGAATAGATCCACTGTAGAACGGATTCAAACTCGAACACCGAAGCGGGTTTACTGCCATATCGGGATCCGGACTGCCAAATCAGAGTTCAGAACAGCGACGAAGCTCAGATAAACCGCAGAACCGGACAACGGACACAACGGCGCCACACCCGGGCGACTCGGCCAAAGCCAAACCACCCAGGTGGCTCGGCCAAAGCTGAGCCACCAAGAGGTGGCTCGGCCATGGCCAAGCCATAGGTGGCCGGCCACCTGTGGCCGACCCAGATCTGTGCTAAGGCACAGATCTGAGTGCCTATAAATAGGAGAGGTTGGTTCATTTGTCAAGGGTTGGAATTTTTGACGGCGAAGCTCTGCTGAATTGAGATCTGAACTTTAGAGATTTGAAGCTTTGAAGACTTGCTCTTTCAGATCCGGTGCTCGGCGATCATCCACGTCAAATAAGGCAGGAGTTCGAGAGGGATCGGATCTGAGATCTATATAGTAACTCTCCGGATCAAAGCTTGGCCTTTGATCCCGAGAAGGCGATTATTTCCTTGGTGAATTAATCCAACTCTCCGGATCAAAGCTTGGCCTTTGATCCCGAGAAGGCGATTATTTCCTTGGTGAATTAATCCCCCTGGCTATTATTTCCTTCGCAAAATAATACCTGTCATACCGTGTAGATCTGACCGGATCTAGATCGCTCGGTGGTCCACGGATTAACCCCGGCGCAGGCGAAGAACCCACAAAAGCGAGTGACCGCAAAACAGGAGCTCGTGATTCGTTCGACAAATAAGGAAAGTTGTAATTTTTATTTTCTTTTGATTTTATTGTAACCGGATCTTATAAAAAGACCGGATCTTTGTAACCGATAAACTATTAACAAAGGAATCAATGGAATCAGCAAAGAAAGCAATTTTCCCGCGAACGTGTACGGGTTTAGAAGTTGTAGTACGAGACTTTGCACCCAAGTCCATAAGTTTCTTATTATCTACAATGCATGTTTTAAGGGTTGAATCTAAAGATGATATGCATTCTTTAACATGATCCAACTCATTTTTAGGCATACAAGCATTGGAAATAGAAGTAGATAAAACATGATCATATTTAAATGAATTAAACTCATTTCTAATTATTTCTACTTCTATCATGGTATTATTATTAGCATGAGTTAAGTTAGTAATAGATGAAGTAAATTTTTTATTTTCAAAACTTAGCATGTCATTGTTTTCTTTAAGCATAGTATTTTCTTGTTCAATGATATCAAATTTGGACACTAGCAACCCATGATCGGATTTTAATTCTACATGCTTGCTTTTAAGATCAATAAAATTATTTTGTAATTTTGTATAGGCATGAGATAATCTTTCATATGCACAAGCGAGTTCATCAATAGATAAATCATTATCGGAATCGGAATCGCTTACTACACAAGAGTTATCCTCTTGTGGCCGTGTGCATGATGCTCCACATGAACTTGAAGAAGAATCCTCCAAAGCTTGTCGGATTGCCTCCAAGTCCCCTTGATGTGCTTTAATAAATTTCCAAAGTTTGTAAGCACTATCAAAATGAACAAATTTGTTAGAAATGGATGAGTCAAAAGCTTTAAGCAAAAATTCTAACAAACGCTTGTTCATTGAAAACATTTTCTTATCATGATTGCTCCACTTGGATATCTCCAAAGTGGGCACAATATAAGCACAATCAATAACTTCCCATAAGTCGATATTTCTAGATTCAACAAATAATTTAAATCTAGAAGCCCATTGTGCATAGGAAAAATTGATGAATTTAGGAGCAATATTTGATTCATAGCCTAAACGAAATATATTCATATTCATGATATATATGTGAAAATATGCAAGCAAGACAAAAGTAATCATAACTAGATTAGCACAAATAAGATAACTTGGATCTTTAACTAAAGGAGATTAGTCCTTAAATCAAAGAGCACCAAGTTCTGATACCAATTGTTAGACCCTAGAGGGGGGGTGATTAGGGTCTTATGCTAATCTAATCCGATTAAATGCCAAATAAAATTAATTAATAAGTTATCCTAGCAAGTATGAAATACAATAAGAATATAAGCTAGGATAAGCAATATGAACAATGAGATATATCCTAGCAAAGAGATATATGATGAAGTATATGCAAGGATATATAAACTTAAGGGAAAATAAAATGAATGATATAGTGGATGAAGTAAACAATGAGAGAAATGCTATAAAGATGAACAAATATAAGTGCTAAGCCAAACTCAAACAAGCAATATGATCACGGAGTTCGGACCTTCCGTCCTACGTCTCCGCTCCCCACTCCCCGAGAGAAATCCACTATCACAACCGGGTTTTCTACGTTCACCCGAACAACGTTTACACCTCACAATACAATCACTATATAATCACACCTCACACACTAAGTGTTGGTCCTAGCCCGTGTCCTCCTCCTCAAGTGCTCGGTTACAACCTCTCCCTAGGCACGTCAACCGACGCCACTCCTCTTGGATTCGACCCCGTCTCTCACCACACACTTCTCTCGGTGTACAAGTGTATTACAAGTGAATCCTCACAATTAAGCACAAGATAAATCAATTGATTGTTCTCTAAACAAGGTGAGAACTCAATTAAGCACAACTCTAAGTCACTAATCTCACAACCCAAAATTATACTATGAATGTAAATACAATAAGCTCAAATGGTTGTGTGTATAAACATAGAGAAAATAAAATCAACTAAACTCAATATGAATACTAGCTTAATAAAATGATAATCAAACAATAAAATGTAAAGCTAGATTGAGTTTAGAAAACTTCTCCAATAAATGACAAGAGTGAGAGAGAGATGATTTGAAGCCCAAACACCAAAGATTATCTCCTCAAGCCCTTGTGAAATTATCTTCACAAACCAAAATCTTAAACACTCTTTTAAACAAACACAAAACACCCTTAAACTTGTTTAAACAATTCTCTTAGTTAGGTTGAAAGAGAACAGCAATAGGGGTACTTATACCCACTCAAAAATCTCAGCCAAAAATGTGAGCAAAAGACAAAAAAACAACGGTAAAAAAACTAGCCGTTGGAACCAGAAAAGAATGAGATTCAATACCGTACCCGACAAAATTCAATCTGATTAACTTCACACCGTTTGACGGGAAGGGCTTACCTACTCAGCACTTGATTTATTTCAAGCCTCACTTGTTAGACCCTAGGGGGGGGGTGATTAGGGTCTTATGCTAATCTAATCCGATTATATGCCAATTAAAATTAATTAATGAGTTATCCTAGCAAGTATAAAATACAACAAGTTATATAAGCTAGGATAAGCAATATGAACAACAAGATATATCCTAACAAAGAGATATAGGCAATGTATATGCAAGGATATAAAACTAACACAAGGGTAAACAATATGAACTAGATAGTGGATGAAATAAATGAGCAATACATAATTGGCGATATAAGATAAATGCAAAAGCAAATACGCCAATGACAAACTCAAACACACTCAAATGATCACGGAGTTCGGACCTTCCGTCCTACGTCTCCGCTCCCCACTCCCGGGGAGAAATCCACTATCACAACCGGGTTTTCTACGCTCACCCGAATAACGTTTACACCTCACAGTATCGGTTTTCAACGTTCACCGATCAACGTCACTCCTCACAATCGGTTTTCTAGTTCACCGAAAACTTCACAACACACTCGGTTTTCTAGCTCACCGAAAACCTTACAACACTCACAATGTAACAAATATAAATTTGTTCTCTACAATAGATGAGAACTCAATGAAGCACAACTCAATGTTACAATCTCTCACAACCCTAATATACTATGTATGCAAATACAATAAGCTCAAGTGGGTGTGTGTAACAATGAGATAAAATCAAATCGAACAATGATAATCAAACAAGTATATAAATGTAAAGCTAGAGTTTGAGTTTAGAAAACTTCTCAATTGATAACAAGATGGAGAGATGGAGATTGAAGCCCAAACAAGAAGATAATCTCCTCCACTTGTGAAAACCAAAACAGTTTTAAACCAAACCATTAAACAAGCTTAAAACAAGCTTAAACGCTTGTTAAAATCTTTTAAACCATTCTCTTAGCTTGCTTATAAAATCTGAGGTAAGGGGGTATATATATGAAACCCCAAAGGAGAGAGAAAGCCAAGAAAAAGACCAAAAAAATCATTCTGCAATGGCTCTAAGAAAATAGCCGTTGAGATTGATCTGACACCACGGCGGTCGACCGAAAATATTCGCGGTCGACCGCGATTCAGATCCCAAACTCAGAAAACAGACAGAGACTTATTCGGTCGATCGGTGCGGTCGACCGATGAAAATTTCAAGCTCTCGGTCGACCACACCGATCGACCGACAAACTCTCTGCTGCCTATTGACCAGAGAACACATGAGCGGTCGACCGGTGCGGTCGACCAAAATCTGATACTACAGAAAAACAGTTTTTAAAAGCTGATTTTTGAGACTTTGGAAAATTGTTAAAAATAACAAATGAAGTCCAAAAATAATAAAACTTTGGGAAATGTATATAAACATGTAAATGAACATGTTACAAAAAGAATTTTCCAAATTGCATTTCCCATTTGTGAAAAATCATCATTTTGCAAAAATAGTCCAAAACACGAAAATGTAAACATGTGAATTTTGATATTTTGGCTAAACCATGTTTTGAAACTTTGCACAATGATTATATAGACTTAATAAAATATGTATATGATTATTGTTAAGTCCAAAAACAATGAATACCATATTTTCACAAAATTGCATATTCTATGCAATATATACAAAACACTAAATATGATTTCATTAAATATAAGCTTGTTAAAGAGGAAATCATATGTAGGCATATAAACATGAAACAAAATAGTATTTTCCAATCCTATTCATTTGTTTCATATATAAATTCGAAACCTATTAAACCAAAAACATATATGTATATATATAACTGTATATATACAAAACCAAAAAACCAAAGCGTGTATATGTGTATATGATTGAGCTTAAAGTACTAACACACATAATATAAAACCTAAAACTAATTTACCCAAGCTT
>NC_033797.1:101327807-101387527 GCF_001876935.1 Asparagus officinalis
GCTTTTGAAACTTTCCCCACATATGATTATATAGACTTAATAAAATAATGTATATGAGTTAATTCGTTAAGTCCAAAAATTAAAGAATATTTTAGAATCATTTCACCAAAATTGCCATATTCTGATGCAAATGTTTCCCAAAAAACACAATACTACAATTATGAATATATGTGATTTCATGTATTATAAACATGAAAACCAAAACGATGCCTGGTATATATATACCTAACTATATATATACATAGGAAAACCAAAACTTATGTACTGTAATATATTATATATATATTAAGTTCTATAGTTATAGTATAGTGTGCGTATAATATATATCTTATATAATATATATATATATATATTATATATATACATATATTATATATATATATATATATATATACGAAGAAACCAATAAATGTGTGTGTATAGATAATTGAGCTTAGAGTACTTAACACACATAATATAAATCCTAAACTAAATTACCCAAGAGAAATCTTGATCTTCAATAAGCTTGACTTGGTACACTTGCGGATGAAGCTGAACTTGATCTTTAACTTGAATTGTATGTTGCTTTACTCCACAGTTCCGCCAACCTCCATTTGATATCGTCGTTGAAGCGCTATTCCATCCATCCTCCAACACGTTGTTTGCCTAGAATAAATACAAAAACACAAACACTAGACAAACAACATTAGGAGTAAATTGTTTGTTAAACATCATCAAAATAAGAAGGCCAACATGACGTGCGCGAGCTAACTAGCGTGCACAGCTGACTGACGTGCGCAAGCTGACCGACATGCGCAGCGGCCAATTGGATGATTCTTCTTGACTCGTCCACTCTTCGTTTCGAGCTACGTGTGGGAATTCATATGCAATTTTAGACGCCTACATTTATCATGTGCATTATGAACATGACTTTGTAACAAAAGAAATGAAACTTCTATGAACAATTTTAATAAAGGATAAAAAGACATATATTTCCCCATATGATAGAGTAGTTTCTTTAGATTAAGATCTGATCACGTTATAGTCAGATCTAATATATATAATTTTTATATAATTAATTTCTTAAAAATAATTTTATGACTCTTCCACACTCATTCGCACATGCAACAATGCTATGATCTTGAAAGGTAATCCGTAAAAATTTAAATTTAAGAAGGAGATGAAAGAATGAAAATAGTGGATCCATATATATATATATACAGAGAGAGAGAAAGGGAGAGAGAACTCGCCCATTTAACCTTTCATTGAAAAGCCAATTGCAAAAGTGTCATTATACCTTTCACATTTCTATTATGATGGAAAATGTCCTTCAAACTTTTGGGTACCGCCACCAAAGTTTTTAATATAGTGGTATAGATATTGAAGTATCTTTAAAAAGGGTTTCTCTAATTACAAACCTAATATTTTATTCCCATCTACTTTTAAATTTACCCACTTCCAGAATTATTCTTAGGACCAAAATACTCTAGCCAAAGTTTTATCATATTTATTTTTAAACTCATCCACTACCCAAAAGGCTTTTGCTACTAAGCATCAAGTTTTATCTATATCCACTTTTAAACTCATCCACTTCAAACATTGATCAATCTTTTATTAGAATAATCTACCAAATTATTTTTAAATTCATTTTGTATTAAGTTGAATAATATATGATGTATGGTGTTATATTTTTCTCTAATTTGTTATATTTTTCCTAAGTAGTTAGGTGTATGATACAGCGAAAAAGTTTTAAACATTATATTTTATTTTTCTATGCAAATGACACGAGATCATGATGTGTTTTTGCTTGTAAACCTATACTTTAGGTTCATTATTTTTAAACCCGCTTACTTTATGGAAATGACTTTTACATGTAAACTGAAAGTTTTACCATCATTTACTTCTAGACCAACCCACTTACGTACAACATACTCGAAAGAATTAATTTTAAACCAGTTCTGTATGTTAGTAGTTTGGCATCAGTGCAAGTTGTTATATTTGACTTTAACTTGCTATATTTTTGTTCAAATCAATTAGGTGTGTAGTATCTTCTTAAACCAAATGCTTATATTCTTATATTTCGGCTTTTTTTCACGTGAAAGCCATCGCAATGGTAGTTTGGCATTGCAAGTTGTTATATTTGACTTTAACTTGCTATATTTCTGTTCAAAACAATTAGGTGTGTAATATCTTTTTAAACCAAATGCTTATATTCTTATATTTTGGCTTTTTTCACGTGAAAGCCATCGCAATTTCACGTGAAAGCCATCCATCGCAATGGTAAGACTAAAGTTTACTTGTTTCTAATGGAAGAGGAAATTAAGAAGTTATGATCAGATAAATAGTCATGGTGTTAATGCAAAAAGAGCAAGATAGAAATTTATGACATAGATTTAATGTGTAAACCAAATGCTTAAACTCTTATCTTCTGGCTTTTTTCACATCAATGTCGTGGCATCACAAGGGTCGAGGTTGCTTGTTTCTAACGGAAGAGAAAATTAAGAAGTTATCACTATATAAATTGTCTTGGTGTTAATCGAAAAAGAGCAAGATAGAAATTTATGAAGAGAAAATTACGAAGTTATTACTAGATAAATTTGCCTTAGTGTTAATCCAAAAAGAGCAAGATAGAAATTTATGATGTAGATTTTATGTGTGCATACTTAAAATATAATGTTTCTTTTTAAAAAAATTAAAATAAAAAAAATAAGAACTTATAACTAGTTTGCATTAGTTCAAATGTACGCGCAAAAAAAAAAGGAAAAGAAAAAGAATTTCCACTAACGCAACATGACAATAAAGGAATTTTTTTTTTCGCTCTAGAAATCAACATGCTTTTTTGCTTTTGGTAAGAACTGGTACTTTCATTCAATTTGACCTAATAGACCCAGATGCTCAGATGACATTATTACGAAAACATAATAATATTTTAGCTACAATTTCAGGTAACAATATACCAGTTGCAAAAACATCCCACGCCCGCTCATAGCAGGTGCCCAATAAGAGGAAGAAATAATAATTGACTGAGGGTAACTTCATTTCTTGATGGTAAACTGAAATAGAATTATCATCTCGCTACAAGTTCCCCATCATCAGCATCTTTAGTTCTAGAAACGAACAGATCCTCATGAATTTAAGCAAATCAGCTATGCCCTTTTTCATCACCAGAAGCACATTACAGCATAGTGAAAGAGAAAAAATATACAGGAGATCAATAGGAGATGAGTAATTATTATCTCTTACGGCAGTGAAATCATGAATTATAATTAAGCAAATCAGCTATACCATTTTTCATCACCAGAAACACATTACAGCCTAGTGAAAGAGGAAAAAGATACAGGAGATCAATAGGAGATAATAAGTAAGTATTATCTCTTACGGCAGTGAAAATTTCATGCAGATCAGTAATTATTATCTCTTACGGCAGTGAAATTTTCATGCTTGAAGATGGTGAAGAAGAAACGAAGGTTATAATCTTTCCGTTCTCCCTTCTCTTCTGTTCTTTCATTAATAACAAAAGGTATCTTCTGTAAGAGTACGGCTGTTAGAAGTTGGTACACAAGCGATAATAACTTAAAAAAGAGTGTTTGCAAGAATACAGAACAAAAAAATTTAGGCTAAGGGGCTGTTTGGTTGCACACTTTTTGAAAAAACTTTTCTCAAAACATCTGATAATAGCAAATTTGTAATTAAAAGTTTTCCAGAGATTTCTGTAAATTGTGTTTGGTTCAACAAAAAATTTACAGAAATATTTTCTATAAAATATCAAAACCTACCAAATTTTACAAAAAGCAATTTCCTCTCAAAATGAGAGGAAAACACCAGAAATCTGACACATATCATATTTAATTAAAAATCTACCAAATCTTGTTATTTTCTATAAAGTTATGAGCTATTTTCTTGTTTTGAACCAAACAAGCAAAGTACAAAAAACAAGAAAATTGGTACTTTTTGATTTCTCAAAACTTTTCTTATAATTTTTTTAAGAAATACAAAAAAATTATATTTTAGGTGGAAAACAATTCCTATAATTTCTAGAAATTGAACCAAACACCCCCTAAAAATCGTAAAACCCCCATTAACTTTGGGTTATTACCAAAAAACACCCCTTAACTTTCAAAATATTACAGAACCCCCCTTTTAAGTTTAGGGGTCATCAGAAAACCCCTTTAACTTTGAGATTTTATAAAAAAATACCCCAAATTAGGAGGGTTTTCTGATAAAATCTCAAAGCTAAAGAGGGTTTTGTGATAATCCCTATACTTAAGGGAGTTTTCTAATATGCTGCAAGTTAAGGGGGGTTTTCGGATGATTGTCCAAGGGGTTTTTTTTTTTTTTGGGTGGGGTAGGGGTGGGGGGTGTGGGAGGCACAAAAATTTAAGCAGCCAAAACCAGGGATTTTGTTGTCTCTTTAACTGTTACTACTGCAGTGAAGTGGTAATGTCGCTCTGTGCTCACGCAAATGAATTGCACGTCACAATCCCACACTCAAATCACGTAATTCTTTTATTATAAGAGCCAAAACCAGGAACTTTGTTGTCTCTTTTAACACCTTGAACTTGAACTCAACTTCAGAACTTGATGAATGACCAAATCTCTGATTTATGTATATCATTCAATGACTCTTCCACATTCATATCTAATTACAAAATCAAGCCTCATTCACAAAGAGGACCAGACGTTCAAAAAAATGATTCCTCTACCACTTGTAATTTAAAGCACTACGTGCAAAATTGTGAGTCTCTATTTCTGTAATTTTCCATATAAATCTTCTATCACGATGTACAAGCTACCCGCACAATATATCCAGCAATTATCAGCTAGTTCTGTCATAGTTTTGATCTCATACATGTTAGAGAAAACACTGCAAATAAATAAAAAGGAGTAATTTCAAAAGGTTAGAAACGCAGGCCTGAGAGGGGTAATCGTGTGATCACTGCCCTAGAACAATAGTCGCCGCCTTCGCAGAGACGATTCAAAGCGACTACGCCTAGCGGTAAGAACCCCCGAGATAAGCCGGCACCAAAGTTTACTGCGAACTTTGATCTCTTGCTCAATGGATGTTTGCCCCAAAAATGAAATTAGAAATTAATTGTAGAGAATATAAATCAGAGAGAGAGAGAGAACAGAAATTGCTCACTTTTCTTCTTACCTTTTCATCCTTCATTGAAATCCCCTTTTTATAGCTATCTTGATTTTTCCCGTTGTCGTTGATGACGCCGGAGAGGACGCGTACGTTTCCGTCATACGAGGACGAGATTTTTGCTCGGAGAAAAAAAAACAAGGAAGGATGGAGGAATCATCGGGATTTTCTTTTAATGCTCGGAGAAATGGAATAAGCGGTGAATGAGGAAGAGGATAATAACGCGTATGTGAATAAGGAAAGGAATTTTGCAAAAGAACCCCTCAAAAGTCATATTTGCATAAGAACTCAAATCTTTAAATTAGTTCCAACAATCCCCCCCAAAAGATTGAGTTCTGGGGAATAAAAGAAAAATAATAACAACAACAATAATAATGTTAACAAAATATAGGTCGGGCAACCTCATATTATGAATTTGGCAAAGATAGCTTTCGGCTTTGAATCTTTGCTTAGTGACATTTGTCGCAATCTGAGAGGCATAATGGATTAGACCTTGAATTAGGCCCCTTGATCAGAAATTAACAAAAGCACACATAATATGCATCCATTTATTGAGCGAGCGGGTCAGAGCGATAATGGTCATGCTCACAAAAACCGTCTCATGAGAGTTACTAGGACTCAGCCTCATGTCCCCAACCGCGGCCGTCACGGTTCCTCTCACGTAGGTAAGTCCTCCAAGGGTACTGTGACTAGATATTGCACCCCCCACAAAGGTTGGACTTATTAAGAGTAAAACTCATCCGGCCCAGTCACATCATAAGAGCACTGTCACCATAGGAATGAGGGAGTAGCTAACATGGTGCAAGTCATAAATGCATCCAACACTACAAAAGGAGTATAACTCCGACGTTCAGTGCTCCACACGAGATCATCAATCCATCTTGTTTCTACCACATTGAACCTTTTTCATGAGAATAACATCATCAATCAAAGGTTGGGTTCCCGCTGTCAGTGAACTCTACTATGAGCTTAACCTCATTCCCCTCGATGATTCTAGGATTGCACTCCTAGATAGACCCTTTGTCAAGTGGTCTGCCAAATTTTCCTCTGACTTTACAAAATCCAAGGCAACATATTTTCCCATAAGGTTCTGCACAGATTTAAACCTTATCTGCAGATGTCTGTTCAACTTTTTATTGATGGTATTTTGTTTTAAAAGTTCTATAGTGGATCCGGAGTCTGTATGAATAGATATGCGAGGAATAGGTCCAGACACAAAAGGGAGTTCAGATATAAGGTTTTTCAACCATTCAGTTTCTGAGCAGCAAGAATCTAAAGCTATAAGTTCAGACTCCATGGTGCTTCTAGCAATCACTGTTTGTTTACAAGATTTCCAAGATATAGCAGCACCGCCAAGCATAAAAATAAATCCAGAAGTAGACTTCACATTGTCAGAATCAGTGACCCAGTTAGCATCACTATACCCTTCAATCACATCAGGGTATCCAGAATAAGTTAAACAATAGTCTGTTGTACCTCTCAAATATCTAAAGACACTTTCTCATGCATTCCAGTGTTCTTGACTTGGGTTACTAGTGTATCTACTTAGTCTACCTACTGCATAAGCAATGTCAGGTCTGGTTCAGTTTGACACATAAAGAAGAGAGCCTATTAATTGTGAATATCTATGTTGGGATATAGGTTCACCATCATGTTTGTTCAAGGTGATTGAGGAATCATAAGGTGTACTCACAGGTTTGCACTTATGAAAAACAAATTTCTCTAACATTTTCTCTATGCTATGGGATAGACTCAAAGAAATGCCCTTAGGAGTTTTGGAGATTTTCATTCCAAGAATCAAATCAGCTTCTCCAAGATCTTTCATGTCAAAATTCTTTGACAAATGATAGCTTGTTTAAGCCCATATAAAGATTTCATCAATCTGCAAACCTTTCTTTCTTGACCTTTGGCTATGAACCCTTCCGGTTGATCCATATAAATCTCTTCTTTGAGATCACCATTTAAGAAAGCGGTCTTAACATCCATTTGGTGAATAATCATCTTGTGAATAGAAGCTAAGGCTAGAAGAACTCTAATAGAAGAAATCCTAGCTACAGGTGAGTATGTATCAAAATAATCTATACCCCTTTTTTGAGTATACCATTTTGCTACTAGTCTAGCTTTATATTTCTCAATAGTTCCATCAGGTCTTAATTTCTTCTTGAAAATCCACCTACAACCAATTGGTTTACATCCTGGAGGTAAGTCAGTTAAAACCCAAGTGTTATTTTCTATAATAGATTTAATTTCACTATCTATGGCTTCTTTCCAAAAAGGAGCTTCAGAAGAATCCATGGCTTCATGGTATGTGTTTGGATCACCTTCAACCAAAAAAGTAAAGAACTCTTCTCCGAAGTTCTTTTCGATTCTTCCTCTCTTGCTTCTTCTGGGTTCTACTTCTATCGATTGTGGAGTACTAGAAGATGAGGCAAATCTAGAAGGGGAAAGAGAAGAAAGCTCACTAGGAATCCTAGTCTTGAAAGGGAATATATCTTCAAAATATACAACATCTCGAGCCTCAATGATAGTGTTGTTGGTTATATCACTAATATCTGAGTTGACTACTAAAAACCGGTTATATCACTAATATCTGAGTTGACTACTAAAAACCGGTTTGCGTTGCTATCTAATGCATATCCAATAAATGCAGCATCAACAGTTTTTGAACCAATTTTCCTCTTCTTAGGTTCAGGTATCCCTACCTTAGCTAGACATCCCCAAACCTTAAGATAATTTATTCTAGGTGTTATACCCTTCCAAAGTTCATAGGGAGAGATATCAGATATTTTGTGAGGTACCCTATTAAGAATGTAGCAAGCAGATAGGAGTGCTTCACCCCATAGGTTTTCAGGTGCTCCTGAGCTGAGAAGCATACAATTTACCATATCCATGAGAGTTCTATTCTTCCTTTCAGCAACTCCATTGGATTGCGGTGTGTAGGGAGCAGTCACCTCATGAATAATATCGTGTTCTTGACAATATTTAGACATGTTATTTGAGGTATACTCCCCCCCACGATCCGATCTTAGGATCTTTATTTTCTTCTCAATTTGATTCTCAACTTCTGCTTTATATATCTTAAACTTTTCTAAGACTTCATCTTTAATTTTGAGAAGATATGTATAACAATACTTTGAATGATCATCTATGAAGGTTACAAAGTATCTTCTTCCTCCCCTAGTAAGAACTCTGTTTGAATCACAAACATCACTATGTATGAGTTCTAGAGGTTCAGAATCTCTATGAATAGAGTGAAAAGGTTTTCTAATGGTTTTATCTTGAACACATATCTCACACTTAGAAGGTGGATCTATCTTGGTTTTGGGTATCAAGTTCAAGGATGTCATTTTTCTAATGGTTCCATAGTTTATGTGTCCTAACCTTCCATGTCATTTGTCATAAGATTCAACATTTAAAATTATGGAAGAAGAACTTTTATTATCAGAGGATCTTATTACATTCAACTTAAAAAGACCATCACAAACAAAACCTTTACCAATGAATATATCATTCTTGGTAATTACAAACTTATTTGACTCTTTAACAATTCTGAATCCAACTTTCAATAAAACAGATTCACTAATCAGATTTCTTCTAAGTAATGGTACATGTAGGACATTGTGGAGAGTCAAAATCTTTCCGGAAGTCATCTTTAGGTCCACACGTCCACTTCCCATTACTTGTCTAGTCGAGTCATCTGCTAGAATTACATTTCCTCCACTTGATTCCTGATAAGTTGAAAACCAAGAGCGATCAGAAGAAATATGAATATTTGCTCCAGAATCCAACCACCAGTCATTAGAAAAAGTGGTACAATTTACAACATAAGAGGAGGAAGCTAATTAACCTAAAGGAGTCTGAGTTATTTTCTACCATGTTGACCCTATGATTTGCTTCTTCACCCTTTCCGCCTACAGGAGTCTTGATAGGAGCTTTCTTTGGGTAGTAGCACTGAGTCGAAAGATGATTGGTTCTCCCATAGACATAGCAAAATTTAGTCTCAGACTTTTGGCTAAAAGGTTTGTGGTTTCTAGAGAGATTGGGATGTTGGTTAGGACGATGGGAAAGATTCTTCTTCTTGAAATTCTTACCCTTGGGTTTGTGATTTGGGTTTCTAAAGTTCTTAGGCTTTTCTTCCACTAGGTTTACTTTTGCTTTCATTTCATTTTTTGGTTTGAAGTTTTGCCTATGTTGATCCTCTATCCTAATACCTTTGAGGGCTTGTACAAGAGTCAAGTCACCTTGTAGATGACGGAGATCTTTAGCAAAATCAGACCAAGAAGGAGGAAGTTTATCAATAAGACTAGATACCTTATATTCTTCAGAGAAAGTATTTCCTTTCGACTGAAGGTATCGGATGTAGTCTTGAAATTCATGAAGCTGATCATTGATGGGTTTACTATCTACCATAACAAACTTATTAAAGGAGGAGGAGGAGAAACGTTCTATACCAGCATCATCTAAACCATATTCAGACTCTAGTGCTACCCACAATTCTTTTGCATCCTTATACTCATAATAAATGTCATACAATTTGTCTGAAAGAGCACTAAGGATTCGGTTGTAACAATGAAAGTTTATTTCCTCAGGAGATTTGGAAATCCCGGATGATGTGGTAGGTGTGGGGATAGGTTCAACTTGTGATGATGAAGAGGGTGTAGGTGTTGATAAAGAAAAATCAGAGTCAATAGCAGAAATAAGTCCTAAAGTTGTAAGCCAATATTTCATCTGATTAGCCCACCGTTTGTAGTTCAAACCGGTGAACTTCTCAGGTTTGGTTGACTTAGATAGATCGGAACTAGCCATAAAGTCTGAAAATAAAATTGCTAGTCTTGGTAATTCAAGGATCTGAGAAATGAAACAGAGAAGAATCAATGTGGTGGTAACTCAAATTAATTATTATTATTATTATTATTATTATTGTCTGGATAGTTTTCAAAGGCAACAGATACAAATAATGTGATTAAATATGAAATATGTCAATGACAAGCAAGAAATAATTTCGGCAAGCTATTTGAATCTATTTCTAAAGTTCTATATTAACCAGCAATAAAATCCAAAACTATCAAGAACTTGATCACTCAAATGTTGATCAAGGAAAACATACGCTGAATGAAATATATGCTCAAAGAGAAGATACTAGCATAATGAGCAAAACAAGCATGAACAAAGTGTTTTTTCTTGTTGAAAGAAATAAACGCTTAACAGATAAATGATATCGCTCTTTCACTCAGCAATCAATTAAATTAGACAATTAGAGATTAGGAACATGCACCAAAAGTAATTATGATATTTATAAAGCACGTGAAGATATGCAGCAGAGAACAGAGACCACAATATTATTGAGGTTGCGAACAAATTATCAGATCCTTTGAAGAAAACAACTTTTGCAGCAGAAGTAAATATATAGAATTTATAATTCTGACTATTGTTCTAGACTGTTAGAGAAAACACTGCAAATAAATAAAAAGGAGTAATTTCAAAAGGTTAGAAACGCAGGCCTGAGAGGGGTAATCGTGTGATCACTGCCCTAGAACAATAGTCGCCGCCTTCGCAGAGACGATTCAAAGCGACTACGTCTAGCGGTAAGAACCCCCGAGATAAGCCGGCACCAAAGTTTACTGCGAACTTTGATCTCTTGCTCAATGGATGTTTGCCCCAAAAATGAAATTAGAAATTAAATTGTAGAGAATATAAATCAGAGAGAGAGAACAGAAATTGCTCACTTTTCTTCTTACCTTTTCATCCTTCATTGAAATCCCCTTTTTATAGCTATCTTGATTTTTCCCGTTGTCGTTGATGAGGCCGGAGAGGACGCGTACGTTTCCGTCATACGAGGACGAGATTTTTGCTCGGAGAAAAAAAAACAAGGAAGGATGGAGGAATCATCGGGATTTTCTTTTAATGCTCGGAGAAATGGAATAAGCGGTGAATGAGGAAGAGGATAATAACGCGTATGTGAATAAGGAAAGGAATTTTGCAAAAGAACCCCTCAAAAGTCATATTTGCATAAGAACTCAAATCTTTAAATTAGTTCCAACAATACATACTTTTCCTCATTATCATTATCATTACATCAGCTAAACTAAACCCCCATCAACAATGGGTTTTTTCATGGGCAACAAGCTCTAAGAACATTTTGTATAACCAATGGTCAATATGAAATCAAACGTCTAAGATGTCCCAAATTCCTCAAGAAACCATGCATAAAATGGGGGCTACCTATAGTGCTGACAGGAGTTTGGATACCAATATCACTGTCATGCACAGTAAGCCCGTACAAGCTAAGAACCAACTCCTTCGCACAACGTTTTTGATCTGATCAACTAATCCAAATAGAGAAGATACAAATACACATGCTTGGTAGTAGGAGTGGTGAGTGGGCTGCCGGAAACCGGACAGGCAACCCAGTCCAATGCCAAAAACAATGTCCAAAAGTGGACCAGGACCGGGACTGAACTGGGGACATGGGATGGCCAAAAGTGGACTGGGACTGAACCATGGCCCAAAACACGGACTGGGATTAGAGCTGATCCTATACAAAAGCATGGGTTTATTTTTTTGGAATTTTTTAAAATTTTGAAGCATGTGCAATCATCTACTCTACTCCAGGTTTATTTTATTATAGAAGGAAATTCCTTTGGTGTTGCAATAAGCGTGTAAATTCCTGTTATTGTTATTATTATTATAGATGGAAAAATCAGAACCATGTGTAAATTAATCTCTCTTATTATTATTAGAAGGAAACTGTCATGAGCACTTGAATTCCTATTATTAATTTATTATAATATATAGAAGGAAAATTTAGAAGCATATATGCAAATCTCTCTTTTCTATTTTGGTATATTGATAAATATTGTAGAAAACAGTTCTTCTTAAATAAAAAATTGGGCGAGGCCACAAAATCAGATTGGACCTGTTTGTTCCCTGTGCGGATCTGGGCAGACCGACCAGGACTGCTTGGTACAGGCCCTCCTTGAGATACCCATAGTTTGATACATTTATGGCTGGCATACTATTGTTCTCCATAAATAACTGCCTAATCGAACGTTTTCATTTTTGTACACAGAAGAGAAGTTTCTTGACAAAACATACTTACATCGAAGGTTCCTAATATGTTCATATAATAATTAATGGTTGTCTAAATACAGAACTAAAGACAAAATTTGATGGATAACTTAAAAGTTCAAAATGAATAATAATCTGTGCACAATGTAGATTGTCCAGTGGAATAATCATTCATGTTACTTGATAGTGGAAAACTAAGTTTGTACCTAGAGAACAATAAAATCTGACACATTTACTATATCTATTGGTTTCCCAGGAAAGTAGAAAGAAACATACCAGGATAGTCACTGATTTGGGACTATGCCTAAGCTTTGTACTCAACCTCCAAGGTCCATCCTCGTTCTCCGCAAACAACATGATCTGTGGCTCCATTAAGCAGCAGGAAATCAACCATAAGCATCACAGGAGCAACCAACATTTCTACCAAGTAGGTATTGGATTAAGGGTTGCCGACCCAACCATGGACTGATTCTTTGACAAGTTCGGCAATTTGCCTACGTCCACGAGGCAAGGAGGGGGAATATTTTACTACTAGAAATCAAGGGAATACAAATAGGGTTACAAATCTCTCAGACCAAACCCTAAAACAAAGCACTTGATCTCTCAAAGCTCTCCCACAATTGGATGCAACAAATCTCTCTTAGAGGCTGCTCAAAATCGTCCTTCAGATACCCTAACAAATCAGGTTTAGGGTATATATAGATTACAAAACGAAACGGGTCAAAAACCTGAAAGCTCAGCCCAGATCATCGTCGGTCGACCGCGCAGGTCTCGCGGTCGACAGCACCGGTCGACCGAATCATCAAACCCGAGAGATAAAATGTTTACAGTCATCGTCGGTCGACTGCGCCGGTCGACCGCCACCAGCTTCGGTCGACCGCGCCGGTCGACCGCCACGCACTCTGACTCCCAGTAGGATTTGTGCACGTTTGCGGTCGACCGTGCCGGTCAACCGCCCAACTCTCTGCCTGATTTTTCTGTTTTTCTGTAATTCTTCAATTCTCCACCTCGGCGAATGTTTCCACCAAAAAACTGAGCCGACACCGAATCATCCAATATTTCCTCAACAAGTCAGTGAACCAATCTAGAGCTGAAACATGATCTCCCCCCCATCTGAATCAACTGATCAAACCGGTTGTATCTGAAAGACTGCCTACGTATCCTCTTGCCCAAGGAATCAAGCCGAACGTAGTTCACCCAAATGGCCTCCAACGGCCTCAGCACTGAAGGATGTTCAAAAGCTTCAAACAATGACCAAATTTCACACCTGAAACAACTTTGGTCAACATATCTGCAGGGTTATCATTTGTGTGGACCTTCTCTAATATGACATCTCCATCATCTAAGACGTCCCGTACAAAGTGAAATCTGACGTCGATGTGCTTCGTGCGCGCATGATAAACCTGGTTCTTCGCCAAATAGATAGCCGACATACTATCACAATATATCCGAATAGTCTCCTGTGCAATCCCCAAGTCCTCCAATAATCCACGCAACCATAAAGCCTCCTTAATAGCTTCAGTAACTGCCATATACTCTGCCTCTGTAGTAGAGAGAGCCACTGTGGACTGAAGCGTGCAACGCCAACATACAGGTGCACCTGCCAATGTAAAAGCATAACCTGACGTAGACCGGCGTTTGTCAAGATCTCCAGCATAGTCTGAATCCACATATCCAATACAATCCTGTCCATCCTTCTCATCCTTTTGAAATACTAAACCAACATCCACGGTGCCTCGAACATACTGTAGAATCCACTTCACAGCCTCCCAGTGACCCTTCCCGGGGTCGTGCATGTATCTCGATACCATGCTCACGGCCTGTGATAAATCTGGCCTCGTACACACCATCGCATACATCAAGCTACCTACTACACTGGCATATGGGACCTTCGACATATAATCTCTGTCCTCAACTGAAACAGGTGACATCAACGCTGAAAGCTTGAAGTGGGGAGCCAATGGTGTGCTAACTGCTTTTGCATTGCCATCAAAGCTGAATTTCTTCAACATCTTCTGCAAGTAGCTCTTCTGTGTAAGCTTCAATTTCCCCTTCACCCTGTCTCGCTCGATCTCCATACCCAATATCTTCTTTGCCTCTCCAAGATCCTTCATCTCAAACTCGGATGATAACTCCTCTTTCAGCTTTCGAATAGCTGAAGAATTCCTGGAAGCAATAAGCATATCATCAACATATAAAAGCAAATATATGAGCTCACCATCCTGTAGCTTGTGCATATAAACACATGGGTCATATGGGCTCCTTGTGTACCCTCGGCCAATCATAAAGCCGTCGAATCTCTTATACCACTGTCTTGGTGACTGCTTCAAACCATAAAGAGACTTCTTCAGCTTACAAACCAAATTTTCCTTTCCTGCAGCTTTAAAACCCTGTGGTTGTGTCATGTAGATCTCCTCATCTAAATCTCCGTGTAGAAAGGCTGTCTTCACATCCATCTGGACCAAATCCAAATCCAACTGTGCCACCAACGCCAATAAAATCCGAATCGACGAATGCTTCACAACGGGTGAAAATACCTCGTTGTAGTTAATGCCCTCAAGCTGTGCATATCCCTTGGCAACCAATCTGGCTTTGAACCGAATGTCCCCAATAGAAGATCCCTCCTTCTTCGCATATACCCACTTGCAACCAATAGCTTTCTTACCCTTAGGTAGCTGTGCAAGTGCCCAAGTGTCGTTCTTCTGAAGAGACCGCATCTTCTCCTCCATAGCTTCCTTCCACCTGATCGAATCTGGGCTAGACTCTGCCTCCCTGAATGTGGCTGGAACCATATCGTCAACGACCTCCACTGATAATGCATATGCGACCATGACATCATTATACCTAGCTGGCCGATGAATCTCTCTCCTCGATCTATCTGCTGCAATGGACCTCTGAACATGACCATGTTCATGAGTCCCATGATCCACTGTATCATGTATCTGCCCGGCTATCATCTCATCTCCTCCCAGTGTCACCTCTGTAGGAGCCTCAATGGATACAGTGCTCTCAGGAGTGTGTGGAGTCACATCATCCTCCACCTGCTGCGATATCTCTCCTGTCTGGTCTCCCTCCACCTGCTGAGGGGCTCGAGGCCTCATCATGTATGCCTCGTCAAATGTGACATCTCTGCTAATAACTATCTTCTTGTCCTGTGGATCCCATAACTTGAAGCCTTTGACTCCATCCCTAAATCCCACAAAGACTGCTTTCCTCGCTCTCGGATTTAATTTGCCATCACTGACATGATAATAAGCTGGACACCCGAATATCCGAAGCGACTCATAGTCACTAGCCACCGAACCAAACCAACGCTCCAAAGGAGTCTTCCCGTCTATCGCAGTGCACGGCAACCTGTTCACGAGATGACTCGCATAAACTACTGCCTCGGCCCAAAAAGATCTAGGCAATCCATTCTGTGTCATCATACACCGCACCTTCTCCAGCAAGGTACGGTTCAATCTCTCAGCTACCCTGTTCTGTTGTGGTGTCTCTCGAACTGTGAAGTGTCTTCTAATGTCGTGATCCAGACAAAACTGCAGAAACGGATCACTCTTGTACTCTCCACCGTTATCTGAATGTAGAGTCTTCACCTTTCTACCTGTCTGCAGTTCCACTTTCTTCTTCCACTCCACAAAAATATCCAGGACCTGATGTTTATGCTTCATCGGGTATACCCAATTCCTCCTGGAATAATCAATGAAAGTGACAAAATAGTTGGCCCCACTAAGAGATGTGTTCTTGGAAGGACCCCAAACATCTGTGTGAATATAATCCAATGTACCTTGGGTGTTATGAATAGCGGTGCTAAACTTCACTCTAGTCTTCTTCCCAAGTACACAATGCTCACACAATTCCATTTTGTAGGTCTTAGCACCTTTCAATAGCCCATGTTTAGCCAATGACTGTAGGGACTTATCACCTGTGTGTCCAAGTCTCATGTGCCATAAGGTGGTAGTGTCCTCCTCTGTAGTGATAGAAGCTGTCAGACCCCCTGTAACTGTCTTGCCCTTCAAGTAGTATAGGTTGTTTTCTCTGACACTTCGCATCACCACCATAGAACCCTTCGTGACCTTCACTGTAGCATCCTCTAAGATCACTCGATATCCTGCTGCCTCCAAAGTCCCAAGAGAAATGATGTTCTTTGTCAACTGTGGCACAAATCTCACTTCCTTTAATTCCCTCACTACACCATCATGCATCCTGATCCGGATTGAACCAATACCACCAATAGGACATACGTGGTCATTACCCATAAGCACAACATCCCCTCTTTCCAGCTCCTCAAAGCTAGAGAACCACTCCCTCTTAGGGCAGATGTGATATGTAGCTCCCGAATCCATCATCCACTCTGTGGAATCCGCATAGCAAACCGACGGTAAAGCAGGGCATGAATAGCCTAAAGAATCTGAATCTGAATGCTCACAAATAGCTTTTACAACATTCACTTCTGAAGCTTGTGCAGCTTTCCCCTTATTCTTCCCGGCTTTTTCTTTTCACTTTGGGCAGTCTATCTTCCAATGTCCTTCTTCTTTACAATACCGACATTGATTTCTACCAACACTCTTATAGGCACTCCTATTCTTTGACTTTGAGCGGTTGAACTGACGACGGTTTGCATCTCGGCCTCGAACTGCTAATGCATCTCCCGATGCCTTCTCGGAGGGTTCACCATCACTCTTCCTCAACTCATAGTTCACCAAAGATGAGGTCACCTCCTTGTAGCTAACTGTAGTTCTTCCATTGATCATAGTGAGAAAGAAAGTACCATAATCATCTTCGGACAACGAACACAGAAGTAGCATCGCCTTGTCTTCATCCTCTACTATAATATCCACATTGGCCATATCTGAAAGTAGCTTAGTAAAGTTGTTGACATGCTCCCTGATGGAAACCCCTCTCTTCATCTTGAACTGGTAAAATCTCTTCTTCAAGTGAAGTTGATTCTCAATGCTCTTCGTAAGATATTTCTCATTGAGTGTTTCCCACATCTTCTTCGCCGACGTCTCGTTCATGACATCATAAATAAGATCCGGCGTCAAGCATGACCTAATAACACCACAAACTCTACCGTTCATCTTTCTCCAAAACTTATCCTCCAACTCAGCGGGTTTCTCTTTTAACTCAAGAGTCTCCTCCAAATTCTGTGCATCCAAAGCATCCATCACCTGACACCTCCACAATCCAAAATTGATCTTGCCATCGAACTTCGGAACATCAATCTTCGTGTTATTGATGCTCAGACTCTGTATCGCCTTAGTTAGAGACGAACCTGACGTGCTTGCATCTCCCATGTTGTCGATCTAGCTCTGATACCAATTGTTGTGCGCGGCGGAAGCTTTCTAGGGCAACACGAACAATAACTCGAACTAAACCACAAACAATATGCAAACCACAATCACAGCAAGAACAAAGAATTTACGTGGTTCGGCAAGTTGCCTACGTCCACGGGGCAAGGAGGGGGGAGATTTTACTACTAGAAATCAAGAGAATACAAATAGGGATACAAATCTCTCAGACCAAACCCTAAAACAAAGCACTTGATCTCTCAAAGCTCTCCCACAATTGGATGCAACAAATCTCTCTTAGAGGCTGCTCAAAATCGTCCTTCAGATACCCTAACAAATCAGGTTTAGGGTATATATAGATTACAAAACGAAACGGGGCAAAAACCTGAAAGCCCAGCCCACGGTCGACTGCGTCGGTCGACCGCCACCAGCTTCGGTCGACCGCGCCGGTCGACCACCACGCACTCTGACTCCCAGTAGGATTTGTGCACGTTTGCGGTCGACCGTGCCGGTCGACCGCGTCGGTCGACCGCCCAACTCTCTGCCTGATTTTTCTGTTTTTCTGTAATTCTTCAGATTGGTGCAAGTAAAAGCCCTTGTCTATTAAAGTTTTCGTATAATCTGGTTTGAACTTTTACAAGTGAGAAGGATTGTAATCAGAAGATAGTCATTCTAGATATCGTGTACAAGAATATTGATATCATGGACAAAGTAGACACATAAGTGATGAGAAATCATGATAAGATTAAGAATGGTACCCGATGGCGCAATCACAATGAATAGGAGTGCTGATGACATTGTTATCATTGTAATGTAATTGTAAACTTTTTAACAGTTTGTTTGCATTCATAAATTGCTGAATAGAAAGAAAAGAACACTGAGTAATCACCTGGAATTATTTATAGAGTTGTGGGTATTCAAGTATCAGCATGCAGGAGAGGAAGAGAGATCATCAAAAAGCATGTCCTGCTAGAGAGAAAGGGACATGAATGCAAAAGAAGAATTCTTATAGTTGATGCTCAATATTGAATTCGGTTTCACATATCAAAAATTGTCAAAGATACAAACTCTTAGTATATATTATATTATTCTAAGCATGCAGTTTTGTCACCAAATAGAAAATGGTGCTGTAAATGAAGTCAAGACATTATTGAGTTTCAAAACACTAGAGTAATCTCACAATGTTGCAAGTAGATCAAGCCTAAAGATTAAGGCTTGGAAAAAACAATTATTCCATCCCAATTCAGAGACAAACTCCATGCTGAAGTAACAAAATCTTCTGCGAGGATCTGCAAATGGAAGCATTACCAATGCATATTAAAAAAAGCAGCTGCACAAGTCCTAAATTGGAATTGGAACTGATAAACACTCACGCACATGTTAAAAAATATTGTTAAAAGATAATAACATGTTTGAGTTGCTGATTTTACCTGTTTCAAGAACACCATTCTCGAGCATTCTGAAACATTCTTAGCCAAGGACTTGGACCTTTCTTGTCAACTTTCCATTCCTTTGGATACCAAGGAAACTGCCACATCATGGAAAATCGTTCTGGATGAGGCATCATAGCAAGATGCCCCCCCATCAGGGGAACAATGAACCGCAACCTCTAGCAGAGAACCATTTGGATTGAAAGGATAATTCTCAGTTATGTTTCCACCATCATCACAATATCGCAACAGGAACACCATCAGGGAAATATGCCCACCCTTCACCAAGAGCAGACCAGACGCCCAATGAACTTCCCTCCATACCTTTGAACATAATAGCAGGAGAATCACCTATTCTGACACTTGTAAAACAACATTCAAAACGACCTGACTCATTGTGAACAAATCTCGGTTGTGAAACATCTCCTCCATCTCCAAGGGAACCACCCACATCAGCTCCAGGCACCCATCCAAGTAAAGCCATGAATTGACACCTGTTGCAAACTCTGAGACTGAAAGTATCTGATCTGTTGTAGAATTCTTGAAATTGCTGAAGGAGAGGTTGGTTGAACCTTATTGACGCAGACCAACCTTTTGCTGAATCAAGTACATCAGCGTAGCTAAAACCTCCAACAAAAGCAATTCCACGAAAGTCATTCAGAGAAGAACGCCCACTAAGAAGATCAGACATTGTCACATCCTAAGGCTCAAATCCTGCAGCATATAAGGCTGCAGACATTTCCCTATCTCCATTGCTCCCTTCCTCACGAATTATAGCTGCTTTTGGTTTCACTTTTGCAGCCATAACTATTGAATCCGTAGACTTGGGACTGAAAGATAACTCCCACCAAGGTGCCACTCTAGTCTTCAAGCCTTCTTTCTCAGATTTTATACAGGAAGCCAGACTCTGGAGCCCCTCAAGCTGAAAACTAGTTTCCTCCCATTGATCCCTAAGGTGAGCTGTCTCCTCCTTCAACTGTAATGTTCCATCAACTGACAACTCTATAATTGGCAGTTCAGTGACCTTTCCGATGATATCAGCTGAAATGCCTGATGATTTAAGCTTTTGCCTGACTGCATCAAGATTCCCCAAACTTATCTCAAGAACAAGACCAAGCTCTTCTGCGAAGAGAGTTTCTAGAATGCTATAACCCCTAGTGCTCATGTTTAACTGCACACCGCAATTCCCAGCATATGCCATTTCAAGAACAGTAACAATAATTCCACCATCAGTGGTATCATGACCAGCAGAAGTCAGTTGTTTGCTAAGCAGCTCCTGGGTAGTCTCAAACACCTTCTTTAAGTAAGGCACATCATCAAGATCTGGGCATTCATCACCGACTTGACCAAAAGCCTGAGCAAGAGCTGAACAACCCAATCGTCGTTTCCCTTTTCCAGGATCAATGTGCAGTAGAACACCATTGTTCCCCAGCTTCAAGTCTGGAGTTACAGTCAATGTTATATCAGGACATGTAACATATGTGCTAATGACAATATTTCCAGGAGCCTTGACAACCTCACCACTGACACAAGGTGCCATCAAAAGACTGTCCTTTCCTCCAATCGCAATACCCAATTCAATCATGGATCCTGACAGAGCTACTGCAGCATCATACATTGCTGCTCCTTCTCCATCAAGCTTGGCAGCATACATCCACTCATCCAGTTCCCGCTGGCTTTAACATCACCAAGTGATGTAATTTTAGCCTAAATAAGATTTGTCAAAGCTTCACCAACAGCCAATCTCGCCATCGACTTTGGGTTTAATAAACCCTTGATTGGCTGCTTCCCAATTGAGCAAGCACCACCAGTCAGGTCAGTATAAGTCTGGGCGATAACAGAGACATCAGAGAGAGGAAGTTGCAATGGCCCAACTGTCTGTTGTTGTGCTACCAAACCAGTTACACACCTATCCACTTTTGTTGTCAAGAATCGTTTTGAGCAAACTTATGTAAGCCTCAGAACCCTTTTCAATGAATCCATCAGGGTAATTCCTGGAGAAATATCAAGAGGTTGTTGTACTTGTAGCATCCATTTGAATTCAAAACATTTTTGAGGCATGTCTTTTTTGAGCCATGTACTTTTTTGAGCTCAAGATCCTCCACAGGAAAAGGGGCCAGGAGCCCATTGGACTTAACAATGTTCAATGGCTGAGCTATCAATTAATACCACTTGTCCACTGCCGCTAATAGTACCAATAACTGCCATTGTAAACTGTTTCTCATTCACAGATTGACTGCAATAACTTCCGATTTTCAGGTTTCACTAACAAAGCATCCTGTTATTGGTATTCCGCACCCCATATCTCTAAAACACACATAGTGCGATCTCCAACTACAATAGCACGGATATCGATTTCTGCTCCTTTAGGGTAGATGATCTCTTTCAAAACACTGCAATTGCCACCAGCTCCTTGATCATGAATGCTAATAATGGGATTGTGATCTTCCATTTCAGCACAAGCACGAACCACCTGGTAACGCTTCTGCGCCATCTCAGCATTCCCTCCCTGAACAGCATTGAAGTCTAGCTCTGCATCATTCTGCCCACTCACCGTGCTTCAAGCAGCACCACCTCCCATCCCAATACGATATGCTGGCCTCCAATCTTCACAACTAGCATTGCCACCTCCGGTCCTCCCTTTTTAATATGAGTGTGATCGATTTGGCCAATTCCACCACTGAACATAATTGGCTTCAACCATTTTCGGCGCTCCACATTTGGACGTCTCAATCCAAATGTTCTTGTATACCCTTGAATCAGAGGTTCTCCAATTTGTTGCCATAATCTGATGCCCCATCACTTGCATCTATTAGAATTTGAAGAGAAGGAGCCAGGTTTGATGGGTAAGCAAAAGATGATTCTTCCCATGGAGCATTGGAGCCTTCAATGTGAAGGCTGCCAACACAGTAACCAGCAATGGAAGCAACCACAAATGAACCTCTTCCAGTTCATGTGTCTCTAATTTGACCTCCAGCACCGGTTTCTGCACCAGGGTAAGGAGCCACAGCACATGGAAAATTAAGTGTTTCAGCTGTGAGCAACACATCAAGATAACGAACCGAACTAAGCAATGGAGATGTCAAGCCGGGCGACGATGGACGCAATGTATTCACAGTGAATCCCCTTGATTGTGGTTGAATTGTCCTTGAAGCCAATGACTGAATTATTCGGGTTGGCTTTCAAAGTACTCTTCTCAACCTGGAACAAGGTACTGTTCATAGCTTCTCCATCTATCACAAGTTTCGCATTGAAAAAACAATGTCGACTGTGCTCACTAATTGACTGAGCAATATCGAAAAGTTCAACAGTAGTCAGGTTTCTCTTAATATCATCTCTGAAGAGTCTAGTACAGTATTGGATGTCTTGGTCATCAAATGCTAGACCCATTTTAGCATTAATCTCTTCCAGTGCCTCCCTTCCTCTCTCTATTGCAGGAACCACAGTAACAACTTCTGGAAGTATTGATCTCAAAAGATTTCAACTTGGAGGGATAAACACATTCGGTCATTCTATCATGAACCATGGCAGCAAAATCTGACTCTCCTCCAAAGTATTGCTTCCGTGCCTGAGATAGAAAAGATAACGTCTAGACCTCTCCAATCTGGTTACTCTCGTCAAATCACACATCGGCAGATCGACACAGCATTCGCCAACCATGCTGTTGTAAAAGACATCCCAGGCCCCACCTCAACCAATACCGTCCATCCACCTTGGGAATACTCTTCCTAAAAGCAAACATTATGCAAATTCTCTGGCTCGTAAGTTTCCTGAAGAAGCCACTTGACAATACCAAGCTTCTAACTTGATAATACACCATTACTCCAATATTGGAGCATTGTTCAGTCTTTATCTCGATAATGTCACTGCAAATCTTAGATTTTACTTTCCTCAGAAGCTCAGCACTAGCACTGTCTCGAAGCAGAGGGAGGCGTTAGAGGTATATAATCTCATTAGAGGACTCGTATTCTTCAGCCACTGCACTCTGCAAACCCTTTGATGCCACTGCTCTAGAGCATAACAAAAGAGGGAGATTTGATCTGGGGTTATCAATAGATAGGCTGGGGAGATATCCAGCGTTAAAGCTGCTATGGACCATTGGGCATCTTCTTTGATGAAAAGTTCTAAGCCAAATGGCTTTATGCCGTCTTGTACCCTAAAAAGATCAAAATAGTATCCATTAGAACCGAAACACAGAAAATAATAAAAAAATAAAAGGAAAAAAGGACAAATAGACAAATTGATCATTTTCTTAAGAATCTGAAGGAATAAATTTACCTTCCACTGTAAGTATTCAATGGTTGGAGACTGCCCAAGAGTAGTCATAGGGTCACTGCGAATATAGGAAAAAACAAAGTGTGATCACTAGCTTGAATAGCAAAAGTATAGTGTTGTGCAGTTGATTTATACCAAATGGTAGATAAATGAGAGTGAGTAGACAGAAACTACTTTTCGATATTTATTGAGAATTAATGGTATAAGCATGGAGACCAAAACATCTAACCTAAAACGTTATCTATAATTCGCGTTGACTGGTGAGACCATCTTCAAGGATATATAAGAAGAATTATCATGAAATGACACAAGATGGAGATTCAGACAAATAGTACAATAACAAAAATCAATGTAGCATAAATTAAATGAATAGTAGATTCATACACCAGGAACCTCAAAATAGATGTCTGTAGGTTGTCTAAAAATCACTGTAGATAGCTGATCCCCCATCAAACACCGATAGTGAAAGTTATAATCTGACGACTTCCAGAATGCTATAATTTGAAGACTTTCACATAGATCGATGAAGGTTACAATCTGACGACCTTTACAACAACTAATGAAAGCTCTAGTTTAGCAGCCTTCACAATCAACATCGGGAGTTACAATCTGACGACTCTCATATTTTCAAGGAGCCAAGATGAAGATTACAAGATGACAGTCTTTGCAACACTCCAACAAAAGAGACCACAAATTGATGGTCTCTTCACATCAAAACACAAAGGTCATCCATGCGTTTCACATCAAAACAAAGAGGTCATCCCTGTGTTACACCATCAAAACGCAGAGGTCATGCCCGCGTTCCAGAGTCAAAACACAGAGGCCATCCCCAGCATTCAAGTCCAGACACAGAGTTCGTGAGGTCCAAAACGCAGAGTTCGTGCAGAGCCCAACTATGCGTCTCAGACGCGGAATTCATCTATGCGTCCTAACTCTGCGTTTCAGATTTACAACGCAGCGCGACCTACACGTTCAGCCACCAAAATAGACCGAACTATGCGTTTTAAATCTAAAACGAAGAGTTCGGGTCTTGAAAGCTATTTTTCAGCGTTTGACTCGTTCAAAGCACGAACTGAACGGTTTCAAAACTGTTTTCCCCACGATTTGGGGAGCTGTTTAAGGGAGCGGTTACACCACATTCAGCCCCACTTAGGAGCGAATTAAGAAGACGGTTATACCCCTTAATCCCCTATAAATAGCAGGAAACACAATTGAGTTTGAGTTTCTTAAGAATCTGAAGGAATAAATTTACCTTCCACTGTAAGTATTCAATGGTTGGAGACTGCCCAAGAGTAGTCATAGGGTCACTGCGAATATAGGAAAAAACAAAGTGTGATCACTAGCTTGAATAGCAAAAGTATAGTGTTGTGCAGTTGATTTATACCAAATGGTAGATAAATGAGAGTGAGTAGACAGAAACTACTTTTCGATATTTATTGAGAATTAATGGTATAAGCATGGAGACCAAAACATCTAACCTAAAACGTTATCTATAATTCGCGTTGACTGGTGAGACCATCTTCAAGGATATATAAGAAGAATTATCATGAAATGACACAAGATGGAGATTCAGACAAATAGTACAATAACAAAAATCAATGTAGCATAAATTAAATGAATAGTAGATTCATACACCAGGAACCTCAAAATAGATGTCTGTAGGTTGTCTAAAAATCACTGTAGATAGCTGATCCCCCATCAAACACCGATAGTGAAAGTTATAATCTGACGACTTCCAGAATGCTATAATTTGAAGACTTTCACATAGATCGATGAAGGTTACAATCTGACGACCTTTACAACAACTAATGAAAGCTCTAGTTTAGCAGCCTTCACAATCAACATCGGGAGTTACAATCTGACGACTCTCATATTTTCAAGGAGCCAAGATGAAGATTACAAGATGACAGTCTTTGCAACACTCCAACAAAAGAGACCACAAATTGATGGTCTCTTCACATCAAAACACAAAGGTCATCCATGCGTTTCACATCAAAACAAAGAGGTCATCCCTGTGTTACACCATCAAAACGCAGAGGTCATGCCCGCGTTCCAGAGTCAAAACACAGAGGCCATCCCCAGCATTCAAGTCCAGACACAGAGTTCGTGAGGTCCAAAACGCAGAGTTCGTGCAGAGCCCAACTATGCGTCTCAGACGCGGAATTCATCTATGCGTCCTAACTCTGCGTTTCAGATTTACAACGCAGCGCGACCTACACGTTCAGCCACCAAAATAGACCGAACTATGCGTTTTAAATCTAAAACGAAGAGTTCGGGTCTTGAAAGCTATTTTTCAGCGTTTGACTCGTTCAAAGCACGAACTGAACGGTTTCAAAACTGTTTTCCCCACGATTTGGGGAGCTGTTTAAGGGAGCGGTTACACCACATTCAGCCCCACTTAGGAGCGAATTAAGAAGACGGTTATACCCCTTAATCCCCTATAAATAGCAGGAAACACAATTGAGTTTGAGTTGGGTGATTGATCCTTCGGTCCTTCGACTTGGCAGCAAAGAGGATCTTTGGATCTTGGAGTATCTTGGAAATCTAGAGATCGGCTTCTTCGGATCATCTTCTCGGCAGCAGATCATTTTCGAGCTTCCTACAGCAACAAAGTTCTTGGAGCGTTCCCTTGGCTTATTCACCGATTTTTCGGTTCAAATTAACTCTTTTCCAATAGTTTAAACTCGCTCTGAGTTATCAACTCGTTCAGAGTTTCAAACTTACTTTGCAAGTTCTCCGCAGCGTCAAATCGTGAGGAGAAGATATCGTTCCAATGAATCAAGACGTTCGGATCGTCAACGGAGAGCAAACTCGACGTGAGCATTCGAGAGAGACACTTCATCGCCATCGTGAAGAACCCAGAATTAAACAAAGGGGAGAATTCAGATCAATTTTCTTCTCTTTTGTAATCAGGAAATCCAAATTGTAATCGAGATTGAGAGAGTTGTAAACATTCTTTTTCTAAGCAATTAGAGAGAATAAAATCAAATATGATTCTTTCATTGTCTTTTTTACTACAAATTTTCCACCAAACAATGTCTACAAATATGAAAGCACCAAGAGAGGGTTACGTAATACAGTGCAATCACAGATTACAGCATCAAGTGAGACTTTAGCATGTGAAACCAAAGTATGCAACCTAACCCAACAGGACTCAGGAAATAGGACAAAGCTCTCTTGCTGTTGATTCTTTCTGTTTAATAATTTTCCCGCAACCCTACTGTTCTAAGTGAATTGCAAGTTCACACAAAACTTCATTCTTAGACGGTAAAAGAATATTATGGGGAAAGGAGAAAAGATGAAGAGAGTAGGAGTGTCCTCTATTGCCAGGTTACAACATAGCATAATGCATGACCCATAACTGGATTCAGACATTATAAGTGGAAAAGGTAACTAAATGTCGGTGTTGCAAAAGTAGTAACACTAAAAGGTAACAAGAGCAAGCAGAGCTGCGGAGATAGACCTTAAACTTAAAAAATAACGTAGTCTGATGAAACAGATGGGCTGCAGCACCTTATCTCTGATCCAAGAACATCATATATGCAGGACAACTAGAGTAGAACATCGCTGTTGATCCTTCGAAATAACCATAGAAAAAAAAACAGTCCGGAAAAAGCCTGAGCGGTAAGCAAAAACAATTTTGAGTCAAATAATCATGCTGGATGGAAGGTCAAGCGGATGCAAAAATTACATAAGCCATGAATAAAACGCATAATGAAGTTTCAACTTGAGCAATTTAAAAAACACACCAAGTTTCAATTCTTTTTTTTTTCGGACAGTCTCAAGCACATGCTTCTTAAGATGCAAACAACGTATTTAATCAATAGGAAAAGTTAAAAACTTTGAAGAATTTAGATGCACTAAACTGAAATTAAAAAAATTATTGTCACACTTCGACTATAGCAGAAGAGACATTTAGTGACAGATTTGAAGCCATTTAAAAACTAATAACGCACCAAGTAAAAAGGGAATAAACTTTAGGAGAATCTCAGAGAGCTATAATTTAAGAATAACCTAAAAAGATAATCCATAATCAACCAAACCAAATAGTGAAATAGAGAAGACATACTTCAACCAAACCAAAAAAATCAACCAACAAATATGTTTCTTGTCAACAGAGTTTCGCCAGAGATTTCTACAGAAAAGTGGAGTTAAAAAAAAGAGTAAAGATCGAAACTTTTCAGAGAAATCGAACCTTCGAATCGATCAGAAATCCAACTGGGGGGCTGATGATTCTTGAAGAATAGGAGGGTTGAGGACTGAGGAGAGTAAGGGCTTGTTTGATTGTGATTATATGTAAAAATCTAGATTTTAGAATTTAATTGTGAATTGTTTACGAATTTTGTGAAGAAATGTGAAAATTAGAGAAATCTAGATTTTAGAATTTAATTGTGAATTGTTTACGAATTTTGTGAAGAAATGTGAAAATTAGAGGGGAAATTATCAATAAATGTGAAAATTAGAGGAAAAATTATCAAAAAATGTGAAAATTAGAGGGAAAATTATCAATGGGAAAATTATCAATAATTTTGTGAAATTTGTGAAGAATTAGTGTGTAAATTATCAATAATTTTGTGAAATTAGAGGGGAAATTATCAATAACTTCGAAAATTATTGTATTTAGAGTTTAGAATTTAATTGTGAATTATTTAGATTTTGTGAAGAAAAATTAGATTTTACATATGTATGATATAAATTAGATTTTAGAATTTAATTGTGAATTATTTATGAATTTTGTGAAGATGTATTAAATAATTTTGCGTATTTAGAGGTGAAATTATCAATTAATGTGGAAATTAGAGTTACTACCTAAATGTAAAAATTAGTAACAATCAATATTTATTTGGCTTTTCGTGTAATATTGATATTGAATTTTTCACTCTTCAGAGGTAACGATGAACGATCGAATTGTAATTCTCTGTTCTTATGATGGGAAGATTAATTACCTCGAAAAAATATGCCCGTTTATGAAGGAGGCACAACGAGACCGTTGTTCATAATAAAATCGTGTACTTTCGATGAGTTGGTTAATGAATTACACAAACTTACATTAACTAACTCACGTGAGTATCACCTCAGTGTGGTTTGCAATTATCCTGTTGTGGGGAACAGAACAAGTGGCATAAATATCAAGTGACTACGATATGGGTCTCATTCATGTCTTACACGACGAGAAGCGTTCGGTCGAGTTGTTCATTGAAAAACATCAGAGAGATTTGGGCAAAGCATTCGGTCAGATTCGGGGATTGGGATAATTCGTATGAGATCTTGCCTCATTATCTTGAAGCACTCAAAAGAGAAAATCCGGGAACTGTCTACGAAGTATCTTCGGACCCCGTTGATGGCGGAGAACGGCGGTTCACCGATGTATATTGGGCATTTGGGCCCTGTATTGAGGGGTTTCGATATTGTCGTCCTCTTCTTAGCATTGATGGAACTCACTTATATGGTAAATACAAAGGCATTTTGCTTGTTGCAACCGGAGTTGACGCGGATGGCGGGTTGTTTCCTTTAGCATTCGCAGTGGTTGATGTTGAAAATACAGAGAATTGGGCTTGGTTTTTTGCATGCATTAGATATCATATCCCTAGTGTGGGGACGCGGCCGATTACATTCATATCTGATAGGATGAAAGGAATTCCAAGGGCACTCCAACAACATTTCCCGCCACCACATGCACATCGCTATTGCTTGCGACATATTAGAGACAACTTCAAGAAGAAGTATGGAAACGCTCAGGTTCAAGACTTACTTTGGCAAGCCGGTTGTGCAACAGAAAAATATGTTTATGAACAAATACGAGAGAGGATCAAGTTCACTTCACGAGCTGCACATGATTGGATCGAAACTAGTTTGGGTCCAAACAATGTTGATAAGTGGGCTTTATGTGAGGATGGCGGTCGACGATTCTGTATGATGACTACGAACGCGTCTGAGAGCTTCAATGGCGTGCTCAGGGGAGCATGCGGCATGCCAATACAGGCACTAGTTGCTAAAACTTTTTACAGGCTTAATAAATTCTTTGTTCGACGTCGAGAACTTGGTGAAAATATGCGCTCAGAGCTAACACCGAAGGTTGATGAAATGCTAGCGGCTCGGATTGTACAAGCTCGGTCTTTTCAGGTTGTACGATACAGTTTTAATGAATGGGAGGTGCTCGAGGGAATAACCCATAGAGAAAATCGCTCTTACAAAGTCAATATGTTGGTGGATCACACTTGTACGTGCACTTGCAATGTACCGCAACTACAATTGATTCCTTGTTCACATGTTGTAGCAGCTTGCTCCGACCTACAGGGTGGTGCTCGCATTTCACATTATGAATTTGTCGATGCTTGGTATTCTGCATACAACTATCAACAAACGTACAAAGAGTGTTTTCGTCCACCATACGATAGTCGACATTGGACACAAGATGGGCCACGGATATTACCTCAATTGTATAAAAGATCGGTGGGGCGCCCTCATTCCGTGCGTATTAGAAATAGTATGGATGACGAACGTGAAGGAGCTAGGAGGAGAAATAAGTGCAGTAGATGTGATCAACCGGGTCACAACAAAAATAGGTGTCCAGTTAGTATTAGGCGTTGATTTGTATTATGTAGCGTTTTGCACTATGTCATTCGTAGTTGTTATCTTTGAAGCGTATGATACTCGTTATTTGTAATATGTTCTGTATGCAACTCCGTTCATTTCACCCATGCATTTGTATTATGTAGCGTTTTATACTATGTCATTCGTGTATGTCATTCGTAGTTGTTATCTTTGAAGCAGTTTATTGCACTCTGTATATATGCTCATATTTTAATCACAGGTCTATTCATTATGGATCCGGGACCGGAGAATCCCGACGTTTTGTACCTTCAGGCGAGTCATTGTTCAGACCATATTGGTTCGGGAGAGGTAATACGAATAAATTAGATATATATTTCTTCGATTAATGTAATTTTTTAATGAATATACTTAAAACTGATTCTCGTTTTATGTGCAGCCCGTACCAGAGTTCACGATGATCGAGCATTCCCATAGTCATTCGGCTTGGGTCATTGAGGATGAGAGGGTACTAGCTTTGATCGCTCAGGCCGATTTTCGACCGTGTTCGGCGATTCGTTATATCAGGCTTGATTGGCCGCTTATCACTGCTTTGATTGAGAGGTGGAGGCCAGAGACCAACACCTTTCACATGCATATAGGGGAGTGCACGATCACTTTACAGGACGTGACCGTCATACTTGGGCTCCGGATCGATGGACCGGTAGTTACGGGCACCGATGATCATAGTTGGCCGGAGGTATGTGCCTAGCTTCTTGGACAGGTTCCCGACTTGAGGAGTGGTGCGATGAAGCTATCGTGGCTTCGTCAGACATTTCAGAGCGATATACCAGAGGATGCCTCTGATGAGACGCTCCAGTTTCATGCTCGTGCATACATATTGCACATGATAGGGTGCGTACTATTTCCTGATGTGAGCAAGACTCTCGTACATGCACGATGGCTGCCACTGCTGGAGGATTTTGATGTATGCGGCGCACTATCGTGGGGCAGTGCGGTGTTGGCATATTTGTATCGAGAATTGAGTAGAGTATCTCTGATGCAGAATAAAGAATTCAAGGGATGTTGTACGTTGATACAGATTTGGTCATGGGAGCGCATTCATATTGGACGACCCACTTTACTTATGCACCGTGACTTAGAGGGGCAGTATCCGTTGGCATACAGGTATAATTGTACACACACATATTTCATTCGTAACCTGAATATTTGTACTTATATATTCGCTATTCTGCATATAGGTATAACGTGCGATACGCTCAGTACAAATCAGCGACGCGTCACCGTAAGTTTTACCGAAATGAGCTTGATGGCCTCCAGCACGAACAGGTAAATATAAAACTCAAGAAGTATGAATATTATAGTTTTTCTATATGATATTGATAAATGTTTTATTTTATTTCAGTTCAAGTGGAGACCCTATACATCGCCGGAGCTCGATATACATTCTCTTGCACCTATCTACCGAGATAGTCTCGGCTTGTGAAGAGCCAGAGTTCCATTGATCTGTTGGGAGATCATAGAGATGCATGTACCGGACCGTGTGCTACGGCAGTTTACACTCTCTCAGCATATTCCAGATCCTGTCGAGCAGATCAATCGTCGGCGGCGCCCTACATCGCACCGGACTGACTGGGCCGTAGTCCGTGCGGCCTACATAGACAGGTGGGTTCACAGGTGGGATTGCATACAGGATACGAGGCCCACAGCTGTTGACTATACCATGTATATGCGTTGGTATTGGGGTATCACATGTAGATGGATCACGCGTGACCCACAGCCCTTAGCTGGACACATGCCACGCCCACCGACAGATAGTTACATCCCTAGTGGGATGAACGAGAGAGATTACGTAAGTTTCTAAGCTAAATTATAACATTTTTTATTGAGTTAATACTTAATAAATTGTTTACCACGCAGGTCCGTGTTTTAGATAGCATTGATGCTGATATTAATGCGCACGTGACTGAGATTCAGGATCAGGTGGCGTTAGGTCTCCTCAGCAGGATCAAGAAGAGCATAGCGCAGGTGTTCCATAAGACTCACGTCGACGAGTTCGCAGGCCGTGAGGACAGGTCTCGCTCATTTGGACGGGCGTACGCTCGACGTCGACGGCCGCGTGATGATGACGCCGGCACTTCGCATGCCGATGGAGCCGGCACTTCACAGCTTCATACACAGCCGGATACTCAGATAGTTGAGGCTCATCAGTAGGAACCCAGGGGGCGGGGAAGAGCGAGGGGGAGGGGGGAGAGAGGGAGAGGAAGGAGGGGAGCTATATTGGGTTGTATATGAACTTATTTTGATAAATTTTGTAACTTTCCTGAATTTTTAAATACTAAACTTTTGAAGGTAAATTATTGTTCATATACATAATCGTGTGTGTTTAATTCATTGTTGAATCATGTATATATTGTTGTTTGCAAATAAATTGGCATATATATGAGTTATAATTCATTGTTGAATCATGTATATATTGTTGTTTGCAAATAAATTGGCATATATATAAGTTAACAGGTACATATGTTTTAACATGCACAGCAGGCTATTCTGGATGACCTGCAACTTCACGGGAGTTCAACTCCCGTGAAGTTGCAGTCCCAATTTCCCAGAGAACCGAGATCGGTTCTCTGGATTTGTTGGACTGTAACTCCACGGGAGTTGAACTCACGTGGAGTTTTAAGCACAAATTAAGCTTCACGGGAGTTCAACTCCCGTGAAGTTTAATTTCTCCATAAACTTCACGGGAGTTGAACTCCCGTGATGTTTCGGAGAATTTTTTACAAAAACCGACCTGTTTTCAGCGTTGGGCTGAAAACAGGTCGGTTTTTGTAATTATTTTCAAAAGGAGTCGTTTTTTACAAATAAAATCCAAAAATGGGTGGTTTTGAAAATTTATCCGTTGGAAGAACTCTGGGGTATTTAGGGTTTTAGTTTAAAAAGGTAAAGTAAGGGTTTGCTTGGATTTCAATGGGGTTAACCGAAGTTAAGGGAAGCAAAGTGAGAGAAGGGAAGGGAAGGGAGTTCCCTTCTGTTTGGTTACATTCTAATTTGAGGGTAACAAATTTTATACTATTAAGGGGTGAATTAAGAGGAACTTGGGTGAATAACTTCATCTTCTAAGTGTTCCCAAATAAGATGAATGGTTTCTCTAATTTTCCTTCTTCCTTATTCACCTCAATCCAAACAAGTCATAAGAGTATAAGGTGCTCCCGCTCATGTTGCTTTCCCGTTCAGGGAGATTAGACACAGAGTTCCCCCGACTCCGAGTTCCCCGCGATTCCCCTCTGCCTCCAGATGCGTTGCCGCGGCCCTCTGCGGTTCGGAGCATAAATGGGTCGGGTTTCGACCTTATTATACATTTCAACCCGAATCCAAATCCGGATAAAAAAAAGGGTAATCTGATTATGTTGTGTTCTCCTATTTTTGTTATTTGACTAGTGCTTCGGCCCACCCATCATGGGGGCCAAAAATCTGTCTGTCCATATACGCTCGGATACGAATCTCGACACTAAATATTCATGCCATTATCGATGCCTAGTTAAATATCTGCATTCGTAAAAATATCTGATTATGTGTTATGATGATACATTTGCTTTTTTTCCCACCAATATGCAAAACGCGCATTGCACGTGATGCATGTTAGGAATACTATGAGGGGAAACCTCTGTAGGTCAACTAATGTTGCGTACATTAATATTAATATTTTTATAAAGCACACACTTAAGTTATACTTCACATAGAGTAGAGATTAACTCCACAACAGTAGTACAAGCATCCTGCTTATAAAAGAGTCTATTATCAACATCACATTCACCACAATCTTCATAGAAAACAAACGTAAATGGGCAAATTCACCGAAAATGCAACAACTTTGACAAAAAGAAACAAATCAAACAACAAAATCTCACAATGAACCATCATTTACATAAAAAAATTATGCAACTACACACAAATTAAGCAACTACACACAAATATGGTTTAGATTTATTCAATGTTAGCTACATTCATAATGAACTAACATTACATCCCTAAGCTGAGAGTGGGCTTCTCATTCAAGCTACACAACCTATACAAAGAAAGAAAAAACAAAAACATGGTGATTCAAAGATCAACCTTGAAAACAATATTGTTAGATGATACATTTGCAGAGAGGAAAAATTGCTTGTTAAATACCGAATTATCCTTAAACTTGCATTATTATTAGAGTATGAGTTATAACGAATGATAATTTTCACTTTTGTATCCTAAAGTTTACATCTTTCAACTTTAATAGGCTGAAGTAATTCTTAACACTTTGATACCCAAACTTTGAATCCAATTTTACTTCGATACCCAAAGTATTCATGTAACATTTTAATATCCAAAGTTCCAATCATATTTCTTTGTGATACCTTATCCAAGTTGTGTTACATCTTTTGTTTAATTTGTATAGTGCCTTTAGCATTTGATACATTTAGATCCAGTTTTCCCAATTGCTAAAACAACAGTAGAAAATTAACAAAAAAAAAGCAACAACAGTAGAAAATTAACAAAAAAAATTTAACAGAATTTAGATGTGGGTATCAAAGTTAAATGAGATTAAAACCTTGGGATATCGTACTGTTAAAAAGTACTTTCGGGGTATGAAACTAAAATACGATTGAAACAGTGGGATATCAAAATATTAAAAAAAAAATACTTTGCAGGTGTAAAACTTAAAAATTGGTAAATTTTGAGTTGTCTAAGTGAAATAGTAGGTACTCACTTATTGCTACCAAAATATTTTTCTTAGAGATGAACAACCATTTTAATCAACATGTGGGTGTGTTAATTAAACAACACACCCACATAACCATATCAACAAATTGTAGTCAATCAACTACATATTATTCTCTTAACTTAATAATTAATACGTAAAAAATAAAAATAAAAAATCTTTAAAACAATTCACCACTGCAACTAAGCTCATACCAAAACCTATTTGCAAGATGTAAGAATTAATATTTCTCCAAACATTCAAATATCGATGATATCGCCTATAATAGGTGATTAAGTGACCAAATATAGTTCCATGTACTACTACTGATGATTGATCATGCTGCTTTTGAAGATGATACTGTGAACACGAGGCCGTTATCCATGCACTTCTAGCAATAATTCAGTATGTAATATATATTTGATGATAGACATACCTCGTGCTGTTGTGACATATGTCATTATATCTGATGCAAACTCCAAATGGAGCCAGCAAGACTGTCATCACCTTCAAAACCACCTCAAATTTCTTAGCAAGAAGGAAGTATCAAGACACATCAATATGCTACGAAGTTGGTGTTGGAGTTATAACTTAAAACTTGATTTTGGAGTGGGGAAGTTTAGTCCGACATTGGATAAGAGATGGGAATGAGGGTTGTTTATAAGCCTTCCCTTTCTCTCTTATGCCTAGAAGAAAACATGGGTTATGCTCCATATCACACACACGCGCGCCAAACCGAACCGGGCCGGGCCGGGTTCGGGTTCGAGTCGGGAGGCGAGCGCCCACGATCTACGGACACGAATGCAGCTTCGGATTGAGGGGCCCTTAACCTGCTACATTTTAGATTTTTATTTTTTATAAACTAGAAAAAATTAAAACATGTTTAATATGATGTAAATTAAAAAACATGATTAACGTTTAAATTTTTATAACAATTAATAAACGGCTAGCTAAATTATTACGTAACGTTTATAACAATTAAAACGTAATTAGAATTTAAAGCGTATTAAACGGTAATGTTTATTAGCATTTAAAACGTGTTAAACGGCTAGCTAAACTATTGCGTGAGATTTGTGGATCTAATTGTGAAGCTAAACAGTTGTTTTTTCCTCTATATAAACCAAAAGCTGTGAGCGCCAAAGACAAGGCAAAAATACAACTGCTCTTCTTCTTCTCTTCTTCACTAGTCTTTTAATATTTATTATTGCTATTACATTTTTTATGATTCCCTGAAAGTTTACGAATAATTCACAAAGCTTTCTTGAAGCTCGTGCCGACGAGAAGGAGGTCACCTGACCGAGGGTTGTCGTATCTCCAAGATCCATTGCCACGAAGCCATGTATGAGAGGGGGCGATTAGATTCTTGGGACAGTGCTTAGTGCACACTTCGATCATCAAGCCATATTTCTAAACTTTATTTATTTTCATTTGAATTAATTTTATTTTCGTGTTATAATTTTATTCGGCTAATATCTTATTTTTATTAATTGTTAAAAACTTAAATTCGTGTTAATTATTGTCTAAACAGCTAATATTTCCTCAATCCAAGAATCTAATTGAGCTGTTTAGAATAATATCATGTTTAGTATGTTTAGTATTATGTTTCGTATTATGTTTCTTATATTAATGTAGTCTACATCTTATAAAACCGACATGCTACACTTAATTCTGTTGTTTGAATCTTTAAATTATATTTATTGCATTATAATAGCAAAATTATTCATTCATCGTCAGATTATGGCTACAAGTGAAATTATGTCAGCTAAACCAGAGAAGTTTGATGGGAACAATTTCCATCGTTGGCAAAACCAAATGAGATTTTGGTTAACAACTCTAAATCTAATAACCGCCATAGAACCTGACAACCCATCTGATAAACACGTAAAATATGCATTATCTCAGTGTGTTTCAAGCATGATTTACGGATGTTTAATGCATATTTTGTGTTTAGATCAAGGATACTGCTGTTGTTTGTGTTCTTATGTGTAGGTATTGACTCAAGATTGAAACATTCGATGGTCGTTGGAAGATGAACAAGAGTTTGAAGCAACAACAAGATTTCAAATGCATGGTTCGTGAAGAAAATGGATGCACGAGTATGAAGAACTGGAATTTCGACCATTATTCAATTTGAATCCAGAAAAGCTCAAAAGATAAAAGTTGTAAATCTCTTCAACATCTTTCTAATGCAACTTGAATCACCTCATTCCGAGGTCGGACGCAAAGTTATAGCTAAAATACCAAAAACTAGACAAACAAGCACAAAATCAGCAAAACAGATTCCACCACACCCTGGTGTGGTGCGCACCACACCCATAGCACGGGCCTTATCTTTTTCTAGATTTTTTGGGGACATATAAATAGATATTTTGGTTTGGGGTTTAGATATCTTTTGTTATGTTCTCTTAGCAGTCAATTAGCAACTATTTTAGAGTTCAAGTATTAAAGGAAGACAATAATTTCTTGTACAAGATTGGATTGTAAGTTTTTATTTTGAAGATTTCAATTGAAAGATAGGTTAATTCTTTCCTCTCTTTAATGTATTTCTTCTTATGATTGATTTGCATAATTATTTGATGTATTCTCTTATCTCAATCATGTGTGAGTAGATTTCTTATCTAGGATTGGGAAAGAACCTAACTTTTTGGTGATTGATGATGAATTAATATATGTTCTTGGTGAAAGTTTACATCTTTAAACTTGATTTTTAGTGTTTCAATTTTGTTGATTCGTTTGATCACCGTATTAGCAATCATAGGTAATTAATTAAAGAACTAAAAGGTGAAGATTAATACCGGACCTCTAGAAATTAAGTAGGGCTTTCGAACCACGAAAGTAGGCTAGATTCCTTGGGGATTTGATTTGGATTAGCATAAAGCTTAATGTGTTTAATTTAATCTTGATTCCATGAAAGTATGTTAATTAAGATTAACTAGGCACGATCTTTAGATCTTGAAAGAGGCTTTAGATTAATGTAGGCTAATTCACCCTTTCTAGTTTAAACCAACACTGAGAACTAAAATAATTCATCATTGAACATCGAAGTTGTGATGAAAACCCAATCTTGGCCCTTCATTATATTGAATTACACCTGATTAGCTATTTATTTTATTTCTTTTAATTTTCATCTCTTCTAATTTACTCATTATTTTAGCTAGCCAAATAACATGAAATTTGATAATTAACCCCTAGTCCCTGTGGGATCGACCTTGATAGCTACAACGAGTTTGTGCGCTTGCAGATTTTGCCTATCAACTTTTTGGCATCATTGCCGGAGACTACGGTGTTAATATTAAGTGCTTACATTATTAAGCTAGACTAGATTTTTTTTATATTCTCTTCGCTACTCACTTTCTTTTATGCAAGGGCATCAAACAAAAGTACACAACGAAAATAATCCTGAACTATCGGTGACTCTTGTAAAGATAAGAAGGTATATAAGGGAGCAAAGGAACACAGAACAAGCTACAATGGGTGATCAGAATCAGCTTCTTAAGGATTTCGCTGCCCCAAATGCTCAAGGCACGCATTCAAGTATTACAATGCCCACTGTTGAAGCTAATAATTTTGAGCTTAAATCATCATTGCTCTCAATGGTTCAACAAAATCAGTTTGGAGGAGGTGCTACTGAAGACCCGAATCTCCACTTGTCGATTTTCTTAGAGTACTGCGACACTTTGAAGCTTAATGGAGTGACTAATGATGCTATTTGACTCATACTTTTTCCGTTCTCTTTAAAGGACAAGGCTAGGACTTGGTTGCACTCATTGCCCGCTGGGTCCATCACCACTTGGGATCAGTTGTCTAGGATATTTCTTGCAAAGTATTTTCCCCCAAGTAAAACATCACAGATAAGGAACCAGATCACAAGCTTTGTACAAAAGGAAGGAGAGTCACTCTATGAAGCTTGGGAACGCTACAAGGAATTATTAAGAATGTTCCCTCACCATGGACTGGAGAAATGGTTAATTGTTCACACCTCCTACAACGGGCTCACTTACAACACTCGGATGACTGTTGATGCTGCTATAGGAGGAGCTTTGATGAACAAAACAATAGATGAGGCATACACTCTCATTGAAGACATGGCTCAGAATCACTATCAATGGGCGAACGAGTGTGCTTAGACATTGAAAGGTGGCAAGTATGAAATAGATGCTTTAGATCATATACCCTCTAAAGTTGATGCTTTGTTTAAAAAAGTTGAAAGCTTGAGTATTAATTCTGTGGCGTCTACTTCAATTTCATGTGAGATATGTGGTTATGTGGGTCATTCTACACTTGGATGTCAATTAGGAAACCCCCCACCCATTAATACTTCTAGTAATGAACATGTTAACTATGTTAATAACTTTAATCAGAAGGGAGACCTATTATCCAACACTTATAATTTGGGGTGGAGGAATCATCCTAATTTATCTTATAGAAACCCACCTGGAAATTCCATGCCTGCATCTAATTTTGGTCCACCTGGTTTTCGTGCTCCTCAATCAAATCTCCCTCCCCAAAGGTCTAATTTGGAAAATATGATGGAAAAGTTTGTGACGACTCAGTCAAAACTGAATGAAGAGTTTAAGCAACAACAACAAACCACGAATGAGGTAGTAGAACCATTGGATTCTAAGATGGATTCCCTAGCTACACATAACAAGATGCTAGAGACACAAATCACCTAATTGGCGCAAAATGCTAGCTCTTCTTCTAGGCCTTCAGGCATGCTACCTGGACAACCCGGGACAAATCCCAGGGGTCATGTGAATGTCATAACCCTTAGGAGTGAAAAACAACATGAGGGACCTAATATGAAGGAAAATGATGGGGTAGATAGTCATCATGAAGAGAAAAGTGAAAATGTAATAGATGTGGAGAATGAGACCTAGATGCAGGAAGAAGAAAAAGTTGAGAAATATGTGTCCCCCGCTCCTTACAAGCCTCCTCTACCCTTTCCCCAAAGGTTAGCTAAGGCTAAATTAGAAAAGCAGTTCGGAAATTTTTTAGAGATTTTGAAAAAGTTGCACATCAATATCCCGTTCACTGAAGCTATTTCTCAAATGCCTTCCTATGCTAAGTTCTTGAAAGAGATCCTATCTAATAAAAGGAAGTTGAAAGAATACGAGACTATGGTCCTTATTGAGGAGTGTAGTGCTATCATCCAAAACAAGTTGCCTCCTAAACTTAAAGATCCATGTTCATTTTATATTCCTTGTGTTATTGTTAATATCTCTATTAACCGTGCTTTGTGTGATTTAGGTGCAAGCGTAAGTTTGATGCCGATGTCTATTTGTAAGAAGCTTGGTATAGGTGATTTGAAGCCAACCACGATATCACTCCAATTGGCGGATCGATCGGTAAAATATCCGGTAGGTATACTTGAAGATGTACCTATCCAGGTCGGTAAGTTCTTTATCCCGGTTGATTTTGTTATTTTAGAAATAGAAGAAGATTCTAACATTCCAATTATATTAGGAAGACCCTTACTTGCTACTGCAGGTGCTATAATCGATGTTAAAAGTGGAATGATCTCCCTAAATATTAGAGAGAAAACGATAGAATTTGATTTAAGTAATGCTATGAAATTCCCTCTAACTGATAAAGTTTGTTACATGGTCGATGTGATTGACAAGTGTACACATGAGCAACTTGCAAACCATTACTCAGCTGATCCACTTGAGAAGTGTTTGGTAAGTGAAGGTTTAATAAATGATAAAGACCCCGAGGTAGCCGCGTATGCTTAATCTTTAGAATCAACATCAGCTGCTCCATTTCGGAATGCAAAGTCTGAAAGTCTGAAGTTAGAGACAAAAGTTTCTAGTTATGAAGAGGATAAAGCTGTTGACCCTATAGTTTTGATGATGATTTGACAAACAATTTATTACTAAAAAGTTTTCTAGTGTTTTGTGTTTATGTTCTTTTTTTCAGGTATTTCAACACCCGTTAATCAAGCGTTAAAGATTCAAGTTCATTTGCGTGGATTTACCTAGGTATATGTTTAGTTTACTTACATATATAGTATGATTATATCTAAGCTCAATATATATACACTTAACACAATTTTTGACGTTTTCTATCATATAGATGATCTTTCATTAAACGTTGTTAAAATACTTTATCTCATGTTTACAGCTCCTTCATACTTCACTATATACATATATTATATGCACAATATATATATGAATATTTACAAGTCCTATATCAAACTTTCACTTTCATAAAAATACAGGTTTTCTAAGCATTTTTCAAAAACAGGTAGTTTTCACAAACGAAATTTGTTTTTCTAAAAATTCCTTTTCAAACATGTTCATTTCATCATTTATAAACTTTCCCCAAAGTTTCACTATTTTTGGTTTTTAACGAATTTTCAAAACTGCCCAAAACCTGTCATTTTGTGTATATCAGATTTCGGTCGACCGGGGTCCGGTCGCGACAGTTGTTCTTTTTCATAGCATAGTTCCAGAGAGCTTTCCGGTCGACCGCACCGGTCGACCGAGAGAATTTTCGGTCGACCGAAATTTACGTCGGTCGACCGCCAGCTTTAAAACTTCGATTCTCTGGGTTTTTGAACTAATCGGTCGACCGGACCGGTCGACCGACGAATTGTCAGAATGAGCCTAACGGTTAGTTTTTCAAATGGACTTTTTGGTCTTTTACTTATTTCTAGCTGTTGTATTGGGGTGCTATATATACTCCATTGCTGCTCTTCTTCTAAAATTGAGTTTCATTCACTATTATCACACACATGTATTAAGCTTGATATTCTCATATTATATATTGTGGGTTGTAGTGTGGGATTTAGTGAGTGTGAGCTTTATTGTGTTCTCACTTGTTAATTGAGAACAAATCATTGTATTGAACCTTTATTTCTGAGATTCACTTGTAACACACTTGTACACCGAGAGGAGTGTGAGGAGAGAGAGACGAGGTCAAATCCAATAGGAGTGGCGTCGATTGACGAACCTAGGGAGAGGTTATAATCGAGCACTTGAGGAGGAGGACACGGGCTAGGTTCCTACACTTAGTGTGTAAAGTGTGATTGTTGAGTGATTGTGTAGTGTGAGAGTTTTCGGTGAACTTGTAAACCGAGTGTGTAGAAGTTCCGGCTTCCAAACCGGATTGTGATAGTGGATATCTCCTCGAGGTGAGGAGCGGGGACGTAGGTCGTGGGGACCGAACCTCGTGAACATATCGTGTGTCTGTGCTTTGATTGTATCACATTTTATTTGTGCATTTCCTTATTGTTCTTATTGTTCATATCCATCGCCTGCAAGAACATATTGATCTATATAATTTTAATTAGCATTGAATTGGGTTTAGATTAGCATAAGACCCTAATCACCCCCCCCTCTAGGGTCTAACAATTGGTATCAGAACCTCTCCCTTCCTCTTTAAGGTATGAATTTCTTGGCCCTAACTCCACTTATCCTGTGATTGTGAATGCATGTCTGAATAAAAAATAAAACTGATAAGTTGCTTAGAACACTTAGGGTGCATCCCAAGGTCATAGGATACACCATGAACGACATTAAAGGAATCAACCCATCGATTTGCATGCATAGAATTCTCTTGGAAGATGATCATAAACCCTCTATAGAGTACCAACGTAGATTAAATCCTAACATGAAAGAAGTGGTTAAAAAAGAGGTGCTTAAGCTACTAGGTGCTGGGGTAATCTATCCTATTTCAGATAGTGAATAGGTTAGTCCGGTCCATATGGTTCCTAAAAAGGTGGTGTGACCGTAGTCAAGAATGCAAACAATGAACTTATTCCTACTAGGACGATTACGGGTTGGAGAATGTGTATAGATTATAGAAAGTTGAACAAGGCAACCCGAAAAGATCATTTTCCACTTCCTTTTATAGACCAGATGTTGGAAAGGTTAGAAAGGCAATCCTATTTTTGTTATTTAGATGGCTATTCGGGATTTTTCCAAATCCCTATTCATCCTAGTGACCAGGAAAAGACCACTTTTACCTGTCCCTATGGGACCTTTGGTTATAGGCGCATGCCTTTCGGTCTTTGTAATGCCCCCACCACTTTTCAACGATGTATGATGGCTGTTTTCTTTGATTTTATAGAAAACATTATGGACGTGTTTATGGATGACTTCTCCGTGTATGAGACTACTTTTGATGGTTGTTTAGCTAACTTGTCTCGAGTTTTGCAGCGTTGCAAAGAAGTTAATTTAGTCCTAAATTAGGAGAAATACCATTTTATGGTATGTCACATCTCGAACTACCCTCGGGTAGTTGACGTAATCATAAGGAAATATCATCCAACTCAAAACCACCATAGGCCATATCATGTATGCCACGTATCAAAGGTATACCCTACTCTTGGGTAATCTATCATGGGTGTAAACTACAACTGTATATATGTCTTTATCACATAACGATACTCTTGTAATATTCTCACATTAACATGTGGATTAACATCCTTACTTAATCGTTTTGCAGTAATAGGTTTTATCTCTCCTATTTCGATTATGCGTCCAGATGATCGTACTACGGAGTGCAGACATATCAGCCCAACCCGGAAACCACCGATCATCTTCGAGTATTGGTACTGCCGAGGTCTCATTACGGGAAAAACAACCAAATACTCGTAGTGTGGTACAACCGAGGTCTCATTATGGGATAAACAACCGCACTGTGCACCCATAACTGATGAACTATATGCTATCATTTGTTATCTCAACATTTATCAACTCATCGTGTGTCACGTATATTGACTATGCATTTCACATCAACATAAACTAAGTATCCATGCACATATCTCAGTGTGATTATCAATATCTGGTATTCACAAACACCACCGATGTTAAACAGCTCATAAGTATCATAGTATAACTTGAAAGGTCGAGAAAATCACTCGAAAAAGAAAACATGAGTGAAAAACATGCGCATGCCTTTGCCTGTCTGGCAGTCGATCGCGACTTAAGTGGCGGTTGACCGGACCGCGCTTATCAAACGACAGGCTTCTGCCTATCTAGCGGTCAACCGCGCCTTAAGCGGCAGTCGACCGGACCGCAAATTTCCAGCCTGCCCTGCAGGTTTTGTGATTTTGTGCTCGTGCATGTTTTTCGTGATTCTAACTTGTTTAATTCATCATAAAACTTGTGTAGAATATTTTAAACACTAGATTAACATCTCTGAATATCATTAAACACATGAAATATGAATAATTGCATGATAAATCACATTTAAACCCTTAAACATGCACGAAATATCGATACAAAGAATAAATCATCAAAACTCAGTTAAACAACGTTGTTAAATACTTTTAGATCTTAAAACATCTCTGAAAATTCATTCTTAATCTTTTAAACACAAAAAGATCTGGTCTTTATTCATATAATATAAAAGATTTTCTTTTATACTCAAACTAGTCGATTAGGCTCAATGAAATCATATTAAAACTCATTAAAAACGTTTAAAAAACTTGGGAGTAGGGTTAGCAGAGATGAAATTTGCCTGAGTATTGTTGAAAAGCACGAAATTTGCAAATCCAAGTCAGATCTAAAAGCCACAAACCAAACGATTCTCCTTCACGATGAAATTCGCTTCACAAGCACTTGAAAACTCAAAAATAGAACTAAGGTTTTAAGGAAGTGTTTGGTGGCTGCTAGGGTATCAAAACTCTAAAAAATTCGAGAATATATGATATATATAGCAGAGAAACGAACTTGGACCCGAAAATGCCCGAAACTAACTCAAATCAGGAAAACCTGATTTCTGATCGGCGGTCAACCGCTCATATGCGGCGGTCGATCGGACCACAAACTATCAGATACTTAGATCCTTAGCCATTGTGCATGTTTCGACTCATTTTTTGCTCACGTATGAACTTGTTTACACTCAAAACACTTGGTATCATACTCATATACCATTCAATGATATTTATCACGATAAATATTCACTTATCATAATTAATCACATATTAATTATATTATTTCAAATTTTAAGGTTTAATCACCCCCCCCCAACCCCCCTCGGCCCGCTTAAAAGAATTTCATTCCTCGAATTTGATCGCCGCACAATAGATTAATAATACGAGAAAAACACTAAGAGGGGATAATCAAGACAAGGAAACCCTCCCGTACACATCTTGTACCATTAATCCCCAGATTTGAAACATAAGCAATCATTTATACTTAACGATCTAAAATGCGTGTACTCTCACTTAACCCTTAACTAAACGAAACTAGTACGTCGGGCGAAAAATTCAAACAAGGAACCCCCATATATATACCATATGTTCCGAATGGTTAGAAGCTATGTGTTAAGTGACCCATTCTAGCGTTAAATATAAATGTGGCTGAACATCATATATAAACATAAATGCATAGAAGCATACTTAAACATCAACATCTTATGTGCTCAAATAGGTGTGGGTAGTCATGACGTACATCCTCCTCATGCTCCCAAGAAGCTTCTTCGGCTCCTTGCCAGTTCCACTGAACTTTCACTAATGAAATAATTTTATTTCTAAGCTTTTTATTCTCTCTAGCAAGAATGCATACCAGAATCTTTACGGTAGTCAAATCATCCTGGATCTCAATCTCTGGTGCATCAATCACCCACTGCTGCTCCTCGTCACGCAAATGCTTCTTGAGCATCAAAACATGAAAGATATCGTGTACACTCGATATCGATGCTGGAAGATCTAATCTATAAGAAACAACTCCAACACGCTCAATAATTCTAAATGGACCAATATATCTCGGGGTAAGCTTTCCCCGTCTACCGAATCGCTGAACGCCCTTCATTAGCGATACTTTCAACATGATAAGGTCTCCAACCTGAAACTCTAGAGGTCGTTGCCTCTAATCCGCATAGCTCTTTTGCCGACTCTGAGTGGTAAGAATACACTCTCTAATCAATGCCACATTCACTGTGGTTTGTCTCACAAACTCCGGCCCGAGCAATAGGCTATCCTCTGGTTCTGCCTAATAAATAGGCAATCTGCAAGGCCTCCCGTACAATGCTTCATACGGCGTCATCCCGATAGTAGCTTGATAACTATTATTACAAGCAAATTCAATCAATGGGATGTGATCCTCCTGTAGGCGTCAAAAAATGCTGAGAGATATCCAAACACAGCTCATAAGGAAGTCATCCAAAATGTCAAAAAGAACACAAGTATAGACTGTCTCGCACGCGAGACAGTCTTTACTGTCTCGCACGCGAGACAGACTTAACTGTCTCGCCGTGCGAGACAGTCGCCCTTTCCTGTCGTCGCGGCGGAGACAGGACTTGTGTACGTGTCGTCGCCACCGAGGACATTCTCAGCTGTCGTCGCCGTTGCGAGGTACAGGTCTTTATTGGTGCTGCTCCCGGTGCGGAGACAGATAGTTTGACGAGCCGCAGCTGTGAGACAGCTCTCAGAGGGTCAGAAAACTAGCTTGCATACCGCAACACTGGCCACTTGAGACGCCGTCGAAGTGGAAACGCGGCTGGGCCGAGGAATGCACTGGGTTGTAAGAGCTGGCCAAGACATATACTGAGTTGGAAATGTGGGAGAGGCAGTTATAGTAAAACTGGCAGGAATATTCTTTCGCGAGACAGTGTTTACCTGCTCTGCGGGCCGAGACAGTCAAACACTGTCTCGCCCGCCGAGACAGCAAACACTGTCTCGGCAGCCGAGACAGGCACATGCTGTCTCGCGAGTTTGTTTTCCGCTAACTGTTCATAGGGGTTATAAATACCCCCCGAAGGCCATTTTTGAGGGGGGCTGATCATTTTGAGCACTTTGGAGCAGAGAGAGCAGAGAGTTCCTGAGCTTCCGGCAATTCCTTGAGATTCGAGCTTTGACTTGATCTTAAGAAGAACGACTATCTTACTTTGATAAGATATCGTTTCAAATTCTCACTTCGATAAACGAAGAAAGAATCATTAAGCCCCTCACGATTCAATCAGAATCTGTGATTTGGTGGTCCACGAGTCAAAGCGCTCCCGGCACAGGCAAAGATCCCATGCAAGAAGCGATCCAAACAACGATCCTGCGTTTGTTTCTAAAAAGTTATAATTTTCTTTTTGTTGTGTAAAAGGAGTCTTATAAAAAGACTATCTCTTTTGAATTTGTTGTAATCGACCGAAGATATAATGAATTCCACAGCAAAACCAACTTTTGACGCAAACACCTCCCAGCTACCCTAAAAATCTATAATGTATGCTCGCAGCATATCCTCTAACACATAATTCACTCTCTCCGTCTAACCATCCGTCTAAGGGTGAAAAACGCTACTGAATGATAACTGACTACCGAATGCATTCTGGAATCTCCTCTAGAAATAGGATGTGAAGACTGAGCCTTGATCTGATACAATCGTCTCTGGGACTCCATGCAATCGAAGTATCTTTCGAATAAAAATCCTTGCATATGCCTCTACTGTATAAGTCATCTTCACAAGTAAGAAGTGTGTCGACTTCGTCAATCAGTCTACTATCACCCAAATAAAATCATTTTCTTTCTTTGATCTAGGTAACCCAACAATGAAATCCATGGAAATATCTGCCCACTTCCACTTGGGAATGGGTAAAGGTTATATGGTTCTTACAGGTCTCTGATGTTCTGGCTTAACTTGTTAGCAGGTAAAACACTTGGTCATATACTCTGCAATCTCTCTATGCATGCCATTCCATCAGAAATGTTTCTTTAAGTCCTTGTACATTTTCTTCGTGCCTGGATGCACTATATACCTGGTACGATGTGCCTCATCAAAAAGTTCCCTCTTTAGCTATAGATTATTTAGCATGACTAATCGGCCCTTCATCAGAAGACCTCCATCTATTCCAATAGTCCAATCAGCCTTGGGTTCTTTGGAGATCTTTCCCTTTCGGGTTTGAATCCAAGAATCCTCTAGCTGAGCTATGCCACTCTGTCGCTCCAAGATGGATGCACCGATAAGGCTCCTAAGAATGCGCGGCTCCTACCAATCTCCTACCTGAAATCATAGTGGCTGAGGGTATAAAGGTTTTGATACAATGAACATCTCAAAGCCGTAAGTCCACGACGATGCTTCCTACTCAACGCGTCTGCTACAACATTTGCTTTTACTAGATGATATTGAAGTACAAACTCATAATCTTTTATAAACTCGACCCATCGTCGCTGCCTCTGGTTGATTTCTTTCTTTGAAAAGATATATTTTAAGCTCTAGTGATCTGTGAATAATTCAAAGTGTACTCCATACAAATAATACCTTCACCCCTTTAATGCAAAGTCCACTGCTACTAGCTCTAAGTCATGCGTGAGATAGTTCTGCTCATGTGTCCTTAACTACCTCAAAATATAAGCCATAACTCTCTGGGTCTTTATCAGAACACCTCCAAGACCCGATAATGACGTATCCGTGTAGATGATAAAAGTCTTATCATTGCTGGGAATAATCAATACTGGCATTGTGGTCAATTTAGCCTTTAAAGTCTCAAAGGCTTTCTATCACTCCGTGCCCCAAACAAATGGTATGCCCTTCTTAGTAAGCATGTAAGCGGCATCATGATCTTCGAAAAATCCTAAATAAATTTTCTATAATAGCCCGCCAGACCTAAGAAGCTACAAATCTCTGCAATGGTCTTTGGCGGCTCCCAATCAAGAATGACCTCTACTTTAGCGTAATCCACTACAATGCTCTCCCGGCTGATAACATGGCCCAAAAATATAACCTCTGACAAGCAGAATTCATACTTGCTAAATTTAGCTTATAACTGGTGCTCCAGCAAAGTCAGTAGTGCTAACCGCAAATGTTGCTCATGCTCGACCTCCGACCTCGAATAAATAAGGATATCGTCAATAAACATTATCACGAATTGGTCTAAATATGGATGGAAAACCTGATTTATTAAATCCACGAATACAACGGGTGCATTGGTTAGCTCAAATAGCATGACAAGAAACTCGAAAGACTCATATCGAGTTAGAAAGGTGGTCTTGGGAATATCCATCTCACAGACCCGCAACTGATGATAACCGAAACGAAGATCCATCTTAGAGAAACACTATACTCCCTACAACTGGTCGAACAAGACATCAATCCTCGGTAGTGGATATCTATTCTGAATAGTGACCTTGTTCAACTTGTGATAATCGATGCACAATCGCATACTGCCGTCTTCTTTTTCACAAAAAGGACTGGTGCACCCTACAGAGAATGACTGTGGCGAATGAATCCCTAAGAAAACAACTCATCTAACTAGATCTGGAGCCCCCTCATCTTAGCAGACGCCATACGGTAAGAAGCTCGATAAATCGGTGCGGTGACTGGCTGCAACTCTATGCAAAACTTGACCTCTCTCACTGGAGGTAAACCTTGTATGTCATGAAAGACATCCTGATACTCTGAGACCACTCACGTCTCGTTCAAATCTGTGCCCTGATCTCACAACATCATCTCCTCAACGTATGCCAGAAATGACTCTGCAATCAGGTTGCCTTGTGAGGTCGCTACCACTAACTCAGATCCATCAAAAGCTCGCAAACTGACTGTCTTCATAAAACAGACGATACTCACATGGTAGGAAGATAACCAATCCATACCAAGGATAACATCAAACTCAGACATACGCAACACAATTAAATCACTCATGAACTTGGAATTATCTAAACTGACACCACATCTCCTACAAACACTTTCTAAGAGAGACACCTCTCCTAAAGGAGTAGATATAGATAACGGGATATCTAAAGGCTGTGCTACCAGCTAAAGTCTAATCATAAAATCATAGAAGATGAACGAATGTGAAGCGCCAGAATAAAAAAGAATACGGGCTGGAAAGAAGTTCACAAGGAACGTACCTTCCACCACGGCCCCGCTCGCACATTGATCGCGAAGAACAACTGCATAAACTCTGCCGATAGTCCAAGGCTGCTGCGCTGAATCGCCTGAAATATATAGGACTATTTGTCCCTGCTGAATCTCCTGAATAGCTGGCATCTATCCCTTAATCCTTAGGACTGTTGGACGTACCTCAATCCTCAACTACTGGCCCTATCCTCGGCCCTGAGCGTGGTTCTACTGTTACTAATGATTCTTGCCTTGCTGGCCTGTTGTGGGTGCGCTGTGGCACTCTACTGCTCTGTGCCCAAACTTATTATAGTTAAAACTAGTCCCCTAGAATCTGTATTGCTGCTGCACCCTCTGATCCTGCTAATATCCCTTCTTATGGAGACCCTGCTGATGTGGACCCTTACCCTCCTGTTGGGGTCCTCCTGGTCATGCAAACGACATCTTTCCCTTCCCTTTGTCGCCGGTCTGTCCTGACTTGGTGTTCCCATCCTTGCCCTTCTGAAACATGGTCATCTCTGTCTCCTAAAATATGGCAGCATCGGCCACCTCCCACACTAAATGAAATCTCCTCGACACAAGATAATGACACAAACTCGGGCGAAGCCCCATCAAAAACATTTGAGCCTATCACTCCTCGGTGTGCCACATGCCCGTGAATCTAAGTAATGTCATGAACTTACTCTCAAAATCCGTAACGGACATACCCCCTGCTCCAACCGGGCTAACTCTAACTCCTTCCTGGCTTTAGCTACAGCCGACACATACTGCTCATCGAAGAAATAAACAAAGGTCTCCCATAAAACCATCATCCTCTGATCTAGAGTAAATCGAAGTCGATATCATCCTCCTACATTGTACTTAAGGCTGAAAGCTGCCAGCCTCTGCTTCTGTGCAGTGTTCACATTAAGCATATCCAAGATGTTACTCACATCTTCCTTCCACTTGTGTGCAGCAATAGAATCTGACGAGCCATGAAATTTTGGTGTCTTCACCTTCTGGTATCTCTCTACCAGACAAAACCAAAGCCTCCTGCTCAACAGCTCCATTGTAATGACCGTGGATTTTGATATTAGTTAAAAAAAAAATTTTGGTATTTTAAAATATTTAACTATTATTTTTAAAAGAGTATTTGTATTTTTCTAGATTTTCTAGAATTTTCTATGATTTAAAGTTCAAGTTTTATATTTATTTAAATGATTTTGATATTTATAAATTTATTTAGTGCAGTAAAAAAATTTGTGGAATTTATCCGTTGTATTATCGATACTGTTACGTGTTATTTTGAATAATATGTTGTATTATTTTTATTATTACATATTATTTCATATAATATATTGTATTATTAATTACGTGTTATTTTATATAATTTGTTGTATTATTTCTTCTGTTGTGTATCAGCTGTCGTATTAATACAACTGGTACATTTTATTGTGTAGATAATTATTCCATAATTATTTGATTTTAAATATAAGTAATTATATTTTTTATTAATTATTCTTGTTTAATTGTACTATTTGTTGTATTATTTTTACTGTTGCATATTATCTGTCGTATTAGTATAACTAGTATGTTTTATTGTATAAATAATTCTCCCGTAATTATTTAATTTTAAATATAAGTAATTATATTTTTATTAATTATTCTTGTTTAATTGTGTAATTTCTTGCATTATTTCTATTGTTGTATATTATCGGTTGTAATCCTACAACTGGTACGTTTTGATGTGTAGATAATTTTTATGTAATTATTTAATTTTTTTATGATTATTATTATTTTTAATTATTTTTCTAAACCCTAATTCCTTTATATATATGTATGTATATATATATATATATATATATATATATATATACTACTCTGAGTAGTAGTCGACTACTAACAACTCAGTTTCAGGTTTGTGCATGATTTCATGCATGTTTCTAATCTATATTCACATATATACATTGGATTGATCTCAAATCAATCTCTAGCATACTCAAACATCAAATATGTTATTTATAACCATATAACATATTTATTACTATTTATCACCATTTATTCAAACTTTTAGGGTTTTACATTCTTTCCCCCTTAAAAATTCTGTAATCATATCTTAGGGATTAATAATATGAGAAAAGCACCAAGAGGGGATAATTCAGACAAGGAAACCCTCTCGTACACATCTCGTATCATTAATCCTTATATATGAAACATAGTAATATCTACACTTAACCATCTTGAATGCGAATATTCTCACTTAACTCCTAACTAAGCAGAACTAGTACGTCGGGCAAAAAATACAAACAAGGAACCCCCCATATATATACCAAGTGTTCTGAATGATTAGGAGCTAAGTGTTAATACCATCATTCTAGCGTTAAATATAAATATGACCATATAACCAAATCATAAACAAAATCAAATCATAATTAATCAATCAATTTACCTACTCAAACATGTATGGATAGTCGCGATGCATATCCTTCTCGCTCTCCCAAGAAGCTTCCTCAGCTCCTTTCCGGTTTCATTGGACCTTCATTAAAGGAATTATCTTGTTTCTAAGCCTTTTATCCTCTTTAGCAAGAATACAAATTGGGATCTCAACGGTAGTCAAATCTGCCTGAATCTTAATCTCTGGTGTATCAATCATCCTCGACTACTCCTCATCATGTAAATGCTTCTTGATCATCAAAACATGAAATACATCGTGTACACTCGGCATCGATGCTGGAATATCTAATCTATATGAAATAGCCCCAACACGCTCAACAATTCTGAGTGGACCAACATATCTCGGGGCAAGTTTTCCCCGTCTACCGAATCGTTGAATGCCCTTCATTGGCGATACCTTTAACATGACGAAATCTCCAACCTGAAATTCTAAAGGTTGTCGTCTATCATCTGCATAGCTCTTTTGCCGACTCTGAGTGGTAAGAATATGCTCTCTAATCAATGCTACCTTCTCTGTAGTGTGTCTTACAAGTTCTAGCCCAAGTAATAAACTATTCTCCCGCTCTGCCCAACAAATCGAGGATTTATACGGTCTCCCATATAACGCCTCATACCGTGTCATACCTATCGTAGCTTGATAACTATTATTGTAGGAAAACTCTATCAATGGAATGTGGTCCTCCTAGCTGTCCTGGAAATCGATAACTCATGCTCGCAGCATATCCTCCAAAACCTGGTTCACTCTCTCTGTCTGACCATCCGTCTAAGGGTGTAAGACGGTACTGAATGACAATTGGCTATCGAACGCATTCTGGAAACTCCTCTAGAAATGGGATGTGAAAACTGAGCCTCGATCTGATACAATCGACTCTGGGACTCTATGAAAATGAACTATCTCCCGAAGAAAATCCTCGCATAAGTCTCCGCTGTATAAGTCATCTTCACTGGTAAGAAATGCACCAATTTCGTCAACCGTTTAACTATCACCCAAATAGAATCATTCTTTTCTTTGATCTTGGAAGTCCTATAATAAAATCTATAAAAATATCTACCCATTTACACTCCAGAATGGGTAAAGGCTGTAGGGTTCCTGTCGGTCTCTGATATTATGCATTCACTTGTTGGCAGATAAAGCACTTCGCCTCATACTCGGCAATCTCCCTACGCATACCGCTCCACCAAAAATGTCTCTTCAGGTCCTTGTACATTTTTGTTGTGCCTGGATGCACTGTATATCTGGTACGATGCGCCTCATCAAATAATTCCTTCTTTAGCTATGGATTGTTCGGCATGACTAACCGGCCCTTCATTCGAAGACCTCTATCTGCTCCAATAGTCCAATTAGCCTTTGGCTCCTTGGAAATTTCCCCCTTTCGGGTTTGAATCCAAGAATCCTCTAGCTGAGCTCTGACCACTCTATCGCTCTAAGATGGATGTACTAATATAGCTCCTAAGAAAGCACTGCTCCTGCCAATCTCTGGCCTAAAATCAAACTGACTGAGGGTGTAAAGATTTCGATACAATGAGCACCTCAAAGCTGTAAGCCCGTAACGATGCTTCTTACTCAATGTGTTCGCTACAATGTTCGCCTTTCCTAGATGATACTGAAGCGCGAACTCATAATATTTAATATCCTCGACCCGTCGTCGCTGCCTCTGGTTGAGTTCCTTCTGGGAGAAAATGTACTTTAGACTCTGGTGATCTATGAATAGCTCGAATTACACTCCATACAAATAATGCCTCCATGTCTTTAGTGCGAAAATTATTGCTGCTAACTCTAAATTATGTGTGGGATAATTTTGTTCATGTGTCCTTAATTGCCTTGAAATATAAGCTACTACTCTCTAGGTCTGCATCAAGACACCTCCAAGACCCGATAACGACGCATCCGTGTAAATAACAAAAGTCTTATCACTGCTCAGAATAATCAACACCGATGCTGGAATTAATTTAGCCTTCAAAGTCTCAAAGGCCTCCTGGCACTCCGTGTCCCAAACAAACTATACACCCTTCTTCGTAAGGCATGTAAGTGACATCACAATCTTCAAGAAGTCCTGAATGAACTTCCTGTAATAGCCGGCCAGACCTAAGAAACTACAAATCTCTATAACGGTCTTCGGTGGATCCCAATCAAGAACAACCTTCACCTTAGATGGATCTACTACAATGCCCTTCCGGCTGATAACATGGCCCAAAAATATGACATCAGATAGCCAAAACTCATATTTGTTGAACTTGTCATACAACTAATGCTCCTGCAAAGTCTGTAATGTCAATCGAAGGTGCTGCTCGTGCTTTGCCTCCGATCTCAAATATATAAGGATGTCATCGATAAAAACAATCACAAACTTGTCCAAGTATAGATGAAAAACCCGATTTATCAAATCCATGAATACAGCGGGTGCATTGGTCAGCCCAAATAGCGTGACAAGAAACTCGAAAGACCCATATCGAGTTAGAAAGGCGGTCTTAGGAATATCCATCTCCCGAACCCGCTACTGATGATAACCAGAACGAATATCAATCTTCGAGAAATGCTGCTCTCCCTGTAACTGGTCAAACAAGTCATTAATCCTTGGTATTGGATGCCTATTCTGGATGGTGACCTTGTTCAACTCATGATAATCTATGCATAACTGCATGCTACCGTCCTTCTTCTTCACGAAAAGGACCGACGCTCCCTACGAAAAATAACTCCGGAGAATGAAACCCTGAGATAACAACTCATCTAATTGGATCTGGAGCTCCCTCATTTCAGCAGGCGCCATACGATAAGGTGCTTGAGATATCAGTGTAGTGCCTGGCTGCAGCTCTATGCAAAACTCGACCTCTCTCACTGGAGGTAAACCTGGTATGTCTTGGAAGACATCCTGATACTCTAAGACCACTCACGTCTTGCTCAAATAGGCACCCCGATCCCGCATCACTACCTCCTTGATGTATGTCATAAATGACTCCACAAACTGGTTACCCTGTGAGGTTACTACCACCAATTCAGACCCATCAAATGCTTGTAAGTTGACTATCTTCACAAAACAGTCGATACTCACATGGTAGTAAGATAGTCAATCCATACCAATGATAATATCAAACTCGGACATACGTAAAACAATCAAATCAACCACGGACTTAGAATCTTCTGATGCAGCATAAACATGTACCAAAATTACAAGTGCACAATTCATCAAGTTATAGTATAAAAAGATATCGATCCCACGAAGAATGTGATTTTAAGAGATTATTAAACTTGGTTCTTATATTTTGTGCATGTCAATTAGGAATAAAGAATAAGTGTGAATGTGATGAGTGATTGTTGTGAATATTTGCAAAAGATGATAAATTGAATTTTAGAGGAGAGAAGGAAGAATTAAAGAATAAATGAAATCACAAGGCAAGAAAGATGAATGAATAAAATCAAGAAATAAAACCAAGAATGAAAAGAAAATTTAAGAAAGTCAAGATGAATGATTCAAAAGAAGTAAGAAATCTAGAATATAATCTACTAACCAATTTCAATTACAAAATATAAACTATTCTCTTTTTATCATATTTCAACTTAGATTTATTAAGCATAGATTATCAAACCATTTAAGGAAAGCATAACCTATCAAATTATCATCTAAGTCAAAATTACTATTCATGATAAGAACAACAACATGATAATAATCCTAGAATTCATAAGCATAACCTATCAAACCATTTAAGATAAGCATAGATTATCAAATTCTTCTTCTACCGATTAGTTCTCTAGTTGATTATCCTAAACATGAACATTTTAAGTGCAAGAGAATAATTCATACAATATAAAGGAAATTAGACTAGTTTCATATAATTCTAAACTTCCTACAAGAATTAAATTCACATCTTTAAGAAATAAAAACAAGAAAAAGAACTAATTACAAAAATAAAAAGAAAAGAAAAATCTAAACTATGAACAAGAAATAAATCTAACTACAAAGAAAATAAAAATCTACACTACAAAATATATTACAAAAATTAAATGCGAGAAAATAAATCTATTCTACAAATTAAAGTGCAAAAAGAAATAAAAAGACAAGAAAATAAATCTACACTACAAGCATGAATTTAAATCTAACTAATAAGCAATAATAAAGAAATTACTAAAAAGACCCAAGCAACAATCTCCACCTTTGAATTTGCTTTTTGTTCTTCTCTAGCCCAATCATATGATTTATTTAATTTTTAAAACATTATGTCCGGCCCATTTTTGTGATCAAAATCTGCAGCAGGAAATCCGGCCCAATTCAATTCTTGCATCCAAGTTGAAGAGCTGGTAAATGGAAATCAACCAAAAAAATCCACATCTTCATTGTCCGGTCAAAAACTCTGCAGCAACTTGTCTTTTAGGTCCGGCCCAATTTGATTCATTTTTTCAAAAGCCAAGCAATCCGGTCTTCATTAGCAGCCAGCCCACTGGAATTTCAAAATGAGATTTTAATTCACAAAACAGGCCGGCCCATTCAAGCATCAAGTCCAGCCTTTGATTTTCGAAAATCAAAAGTCCAAGCCCAAGCCGGTCTTTGTTAATTCCAAGCCTAAAAAAAATGCAGCAGGTCCCTATTTCCCTTGTGTAATCTTTTTGCTTTGGGCCTTCACAAATTTGAAAATTTCACTTTGGCTTCTTGAATCATTTCTTCATTTAATCAATGGGTTTTTGTTGAGAGATGGGAGGTTGAGATTTATTCTTCATTAACCTGTAATTGAAGATAAAAACAATTATTAGCGATATATTTATTCATATAAAATAGATAATGAGGGTATAAAATCGTAATAAAATGTGATTATCATCTTCTAAGCTGGCGATACATCTCCTATAGATACTCTCTAAGAGGGACACCTCTACCAAAGGAGTAGATACTGATAAAGGAATATCTAAAGGTTGCGTTACAAGCTGAAGTCTAATCATAAAATCATAGGAGATGAAAGAATGCGAAGTACCTGAATCGAAAAGAATACGGGCTAGAAAGGAGTTCACAAGGAACATACCTTCTACAATGGCCCCGCTCGCACCATGATCATGATGAATAACTACATACACTCTACCGGTAGCCGAATGCTGTTGCGTTGAATTGACTAAAACATATGGGACTATCTATCTCTGCTAAATTTCCTGGATGGCTCGCACATGCCCCTTAATCCTCGGAACTACTGGTGGTGCCTCTATCCTCAACTGTTGGTCTTGACCTCAGCCCTGAGCATGATTCTGCTGTTGCTGGTTCTGGTTCTTGTCCTGATGGCCTGTTGTTGGTGCGTTACGGCACTCTGTTGCTATGTATCCAAACTTATTACAGTTATAACATGTCCCCTAGAATCTGCGCTGCTGTTGTGCCCTCTGATCCTGCTGCGGTCCCTTCTTATGGTGACCCTACTGATGTGGACCATTACCCTGCTGCTAGGGTCCTCTTGGTCCAGTGAACGGCCTCTTACCCTTTCCTTTATCACCGAGCTATCCTTACTTAGCGTTCCCTTCCTTGCCCTTCTGAAACATGGTCATCTCTGTCTCCTAAGATATCGTGGCATCGGCCACCTCCCGCACTGACTGAAATCTCCTAGATACAAGGTATCGACATAAACCTGGGTGAAGTCCCATCAAGAACATCTGAGCATGCCGCTCTCCAGTCTGCCACATGCCCGTAAATCTGAGTAGTCCAATGAACTTACTCTCATAATCCGTCACCAACATATATCCATGCTCTAATCGGGCCAGCTCCAACTCCTTCCTGACTTTCACTACTGCTAACATATACTGCACATCAAAGAAGTAAACAAAAGCCTCCCACAAAATCGTCATCCTCTGCTCTGGAGTGAACCTAAGTCGATACCATTCTCCCGCATCACCCTTGAGACTGAAAGCTGCTAACTTCTGCTTCTACCAAACGAAGTCATGCCTCCTGCTCAGCTGCTCCATCAACAACTGGTGGTGGTGGTGTACCTATCGGTGTCTCTTCTGGTGTTTCTGTCGCACCCCGCTTCCCAAAATACCGGGGTATCGAAATGTGAAAAAGCCCGCGACGTATTAGATTAAGGAGAATAAATAAAAATAAGCATTTTTCTCCCAAACCTAATACGCTAAGCGTCTGGAAATAAATACAATGCAAAGGCACAGGTTCCCGATCATAGTTAGCAAGAATATAATGAACAACACAGAATAAAATAATACATATCACAAATGAATATCATCTAAGATATAAAGTTTGGGTCAAACATGCCCTTATACAAAACATAACAACTAAATGTTGAAGAGATACAAAATACATCGATCAACGGAAAAAAGAAGAACTACAAGAGCAACTAGGGCCAATAACTAAGCTTCAGCTTCTTCTTCTGCTCTGTCTGATAGGCACTCTTGCTGAGAATACTCTGGCTCTGGTTTGTCTCCAAGCTGGACTTGTTCTTCCTCTAAGTCTGACGTACACAAGAGAAAACAGGTGTACGTCAGCGTGCATGGCACATGGCAAGATCCCACAAAACAAATAGAGTGAACGAAAACCCAAGCAGAAAACGATACGATAACAGAAATGACAAAAGAACATGCAACTGGAAATCCAACAAAATTAATCAAGTAACAAGTCAATCATACAGCTAGCGATCAGAATAATCATCCAAGTAAGGTCATACGACTAGATGGAATTTGTACTTAAAAATCTACAATAAGAGACGTAGTACGTTGAGCGAAATAATCCAAACAAGGAAACCCTCGTGTATATACCATATGTCTCAAATTATAGATAATTAAATATTAACCCCGATCTATGTATGAAAAGAAAATACAACTGGCCTACATCTCACAAGAAGTCATACCTAACCAAGAAACAAGGTCATGTAACTAGCCATCCTATAACAGGTCACTGGTCCACATCTCACACAGAGTCAACGCTCATATCAACGGATAACTGACTGTTCACAAATCCCCTATGTGCATCCAATCCCTCTACACATGCGGCAAGAGGACTACACGTAAACTGTTTTCTGCCTGGTCTGAACTCAAGCAAAACTCGGGTGACAAATCAAATTCCCACTAACTAAAGTGATGTACACACTTCACTTTAGCCCTACAAACCAACCCCAGTGGCGACACTAACCACTGGCGCGAGCCTGGAAGATACATCAACAGTCACATCCGAACACATGAACAATGACGTTCTCATCCTAACTCTTCTCGTTTTTTCTAAGTCAACCAAATCCTCATTAAAACTCGAGTTCACCACCTAAACTCAGTCAACACACTCACATATGTCACTAAGTCTGTTCATGACACACGAGGCCATTAAATCATGAACTACTAAGGTTCTCAACACAACCAGGAATAACAAAAGCAGACATGTCAAATATAGTAAAATATTCACAAAACATGAAATGTAATCGTGAATCAGTAAAACATGCATACAGTCTGGTTTCATCAATATCTTGTTATTCGAACCTCTAAACTACTCATAAAAATTATCAAAAGCTAAATAATATCTAATATGACTACGGTTAAAACTAAAATCGAAAACCGGGATTGTTTTGCACATAAGATGTCATAATCTACAACTACCCACACAAAATCATAAATTACTTTAAATCCAAAATAAATAATTCTTTTTGCAAATAAATTCCTTTAAATCATAATAATTATCAAAAATATAATTCTTTTACTGAATAAATTCTCATAATTTACTATAAATCTTCTGAAAATATTATTCATCATATTAATATAAATTATTTAATATTAATCATCAACCAATCCCACACAGATAATTATAACACAAATTAATACGCAGATAATTCATAACAAGTATAAAATTACAGTAATTGACAAACTGAGCAACCGAATCTTACTCCTAATAAACATATGTTAAATCTAAAATGTATAATAAGTAAACAATCGAGAAGAGGGATCTTGCCTCGGGTTGTGTTGAATGATTCGACGTTGAAGCGCGAGGCTACGGGTGAGGCGACGACGACAAGTGGCTGCGTGGAGGTTGATGGCGGTCTAGGGGATGTCGAACGAGTCGTCGGTGAGCGGAGGAC
>NC_033797.1:101388205-101397745 GCF_001876935.1 Asparagus officinalis
TATATATATAGGAAATTAGGGTTTTAAAAAATTTAATTAAAAATAATAATAATCATGAAAAAATTAAATAATTACGTGAAAATTATCCACACATCAAAACGTACAGGTTGTAATAGTACAACTGATAATGCACATTAGTAGAAATAATGTAGGAAATTGCACAATTAAACAAGAATAATTAATAAAAAATATAATTACTTATATTTAAAATTAAATAATTATGCGATAATTATCTACATAGTAAAACGTATCACTTATACTAATACGACAGATAATATGTAACAGTAGAAATAATACAACTAATTATACAAATAATATATAATTAATAATACAACGTATTATATGAAATAATACATAATAATAATAATAATAATACAACATATTATTTAAAAATAATACATAATAGTATCAATAATATAACAGATTAATTCCAGAACTATTCACTACACAAAATTAATTTATAAGTATTAAAATCATTTAAATAAATATAAAACTTAGATTTTAAATCATATAAAGTTATAAAAAATCAAGAAAAATACAAATACTCTTTTAAAAATAGTAGTTGAATATTTTAAAATACCAGAAAATTATTTTAACTAGTATCAAAAATTTATGGTCCTTACATTCTATCCTCTTTGAAACAAATTCTACCATCGGAATTAAAATAAGATATGCACGATATCATATAGTAATCTGTAAAGCAAAAATAATACATATAATAAGATATGCACGATATCATATAGTAATCTGTAAAGCAAAAATAATACATATAATAGCTGATAATAGAAAGTAAAAAGCATATCAATAATAAAGTAATCTGTAAAGCAAAAATAATACATATAATAGCTGATAATAGAAAGTAAAAAGCATATCAATAATAAACATAGATAAAAGACATAAAAATATATACAACAATCATGCAATTATGTATTCATTGCATTTACACAACGAACATAATATCAAAATATACCGATAATCATTATATTATTATACCTGTTAGAATAACCAAATATGATACAAAACTATAAACCTAATATACATAAAGAATAAACATAATACAATATATGAACTGCCATATATTAATATCAAAAACAATAATCAAATATGAACATGAACAATTAACTAAAACAGTAATGCAAAGACTTTTGTATATGGAAAATTGATAAATACAGTAATTGAAATAAATAATGATTAGACAATAAAATACAATATTAAAGTAAAATATACATAACCTAACAAAAGAAAAAAAAAGGCTAAATATCCATATTGGTATTTTAATTTCACCTCATTTACCAAGACGGTATTTTAATTAGGCAAACCTGCTTTAAGGCATTTTAATTGATTCAACTTACCAACAAGATTATTTTTCTCGTCGGTGGCCAGTTTTTCGGCGAGAGCTCATCACGTGCATGGCACGTAATGACTTAAATTATTTTTTAGCTGCTGATGTGGCATGGATCTGTCCTATTTTTGGTGAATTAGGATTTTTAGAGGGTTAATTCCCTCCTTTAAACACTGCCATATCAGAAAATCCGTGCCACATCAGTAGCTAAAAAACAGTTTAAGTCATCACGTGCCACGTACGTGACGACCTCTCGCCAAAAAACTAGTCGCCGACGAGAAAAAAAGGGCCTTGTTGGTAAGTTGAATCAATTAAAATGTCTTAAAGCATGTTTGCCTAATTAAAATACCTTCTTGGTAAATGGGGTGGAATTAAAATACCAATATGGGTATTTAGCCGAAAAACAAATAACTATTAAACACAACAAAATATCTATAATGTGTAAAATCTGTAACTAAGTTGTATAAACTTATAACACTTATTTCACATCCTAAATAAACTATGAAGCTACTGATAAAACATAAAAGAAATAACTATGTTAACTAATAAATAATATAACCGAAATAACACAAATTAACTAATAAATTAATAAAATTAAAGACAACATAAAAAGATATACAAGAAAACGTATAACTTGATAATAACCAAACTGTAATGATAACAAAACGCGTACGTGAAAAGTAAAATGTGACCAAAATTATGTGGCAACACACACATCAACCATGTATAAGTAATATGTACACTGCATAGGATTAATAAAACAAATACAACACAAAATAAAAACAACTACACCATAACGTGACTACTAACAAAAATAAAACAAATACAACACAAAATAAAAACAACTACACCATAACGTGACTACTAACAAAAATTATAGCAAAAACATAATAAATACTAAATCACAACTACACCATAACGTGACTACTAACAAAAATTATAGCAAAAACATAATAAATACTAAATCACAATAAGTAGAGCAATACACAAATTAAAACATGAAAAAACATGAGCAATAATACACTGCATAAAATATAAAACTCACTAACTACAAAAATATTTTGACTAAATACGTAACCATAATACAATATGTAAAAACACAAAAATCAAAGCTAAACAAACACACACATTATAACAACCTTTAATAACCCTATACACAAACTATAAAACCATAATACCACACACTCATACCGAAAAAATAACAACGCCTATTCAAAAAAAATTATAAGAATAAAATGATATTAATATAATATGATCTACAAAAAAATACAAAAATAAGAGAAATAAACAGAAGAGTAACACGATGTAAAATAACACAAGTCAAAATAATAAAAAATACCAATCTGACAAAGAAAACATAATTGAAGGACTCAATGCATTCAAATAAGTAATGAACAAATTGACAGTATAAACTCAAAATAAATTAACACATACAAAAGTTGTAGGACACACTAAAACATAAATGCTTACTAACAATACCAACACTCACAAACATACTACTAGATAAAGAAGTATAATATATAAAAATAAAAACTATGAAAGATAAAATAGGTATATAAGCAAATAAAAATATAAGAAGAGCATAATTCTGTATAATAAAAACACCAATATATTTTAGATAAACATGGTTACACAGTTGACACTAGAAATAATGAATGATTATAAATCAATAAATAAAAAAACTATACATCGTAAATATAATAATCTATGTGAATACACTATAATGAAAAAGAGAATAGTACATATAAAAGAATGAAAAAGTAAAACATAACACAAGTAACAAAAATAATGAATAGAGAATGAGCAACAAACAATGACACAATAAAAGACATAAATATCTAAAAATACCATAAAATACTAAAAAATAATACGTATATACAATGTTGTATATTATCGTAATGACAAGATAATACATATCGAAAACGAAGCAGACAATAACAAATATACAAATACACTATAAACAAACCATGAATAAATACTATACATACTCATAAACACTATTTGGAATTATCTTTTGTATTAGTTATAAAAGAACAATATTCAATGATACAAGATAATGTAACAAAACTATATAATTAGTAACTTAATCCAAACCTAACAACATGAATAATTTTTTAATATCAAAATAGAAATACTTTGTTCTTAGAATAACGAAACCAATGTGAACATACTAAAATAATTTAGACAAGACAAAACTAGCATAAGAAATCCATGTACTAAAAATATTATGAGTTGAATAAATAACGAGTAAGAATGTATGTGTAGAATATTAAAATCATAAACTTATTAATGTATATCACTAAAAATATGAACAATACAATAATCTAAAACATAAGTAAATAATAGAGGGTATGACAGAAAAATGCACATATACACAATTTAGATATACAAAAATATATTTAAACACAAAAAATAATCTAAATATCAGATATGATATGCGATGTATATGTGAAATCTAATGACATGATTTGAACAATTGAAAATGTATAAGTAATGATATATATTTTTAATAATAAAACATACAATATGACATGGTGTATGATACATAAAATAATATAATAAATAATACAAAAATCAATACAATCATCGATATATAAGTCAAATCAAAGAAAACATATTTGTAAAAATAATAACACATATAATAACGATCGGTATGAGGAAAGAGGAGTTATAGGAAGAGAGCGTGTAGCCGCGAAGTGATGCGACAAGAACCATGGAAAACTCCGGAGTCAAAGAGTGATAAGATAGGGACGAAACGAAATCTATCAAGAAAATAGGATAAGGGCTCAAGAATAGTCTCACGGATGAAATATGATATGCATCTAAATTGTCCATTATATTCTCACTGGTAGAAACTCGGGACCGTGACAGGGACCATGCCTTGCATGGGCCACCACTAAAACCTGTCACGCCTCGCTTCTTAAAATACTAGAGAATCGGAACTGTGACACCCCAGGGTTCACACAAGGCTGCAGTCCAAGGTGAAACCCGGATTATCAAACCTACCAAGCACCAAACACCGTGCTATGACATGTTTTACCATCACAGTCATTATCTCTCTAGTAAAAACAATAAATAGGTGAAGGTACAAAACAGGCAAATAATAGAAGTAGTACAAAATCAGATATGCACAGAAAAAGTATATCAACAAATGAGCCCAACTAAAATAGAATAAAAATGAGCCCAACAAAATCAGATATGCACAGAAGAAATATATCAACAAATGAGCCCAACTAAAATAGAATAAAAATATCTCTGAGTCTAAAATACATCTCAACACAATAAGTCAAATAAAATCTCACTAAGGCACTCAGCCTCTACAAAATGAATACAACTCTAAAGTCTGAATAATGAACATAACTATATAGTGGAGCTTCAACTGCTAAAACTGTGTGACGACGACTATGCTAGAACTCCGTCATCCTGCAGCTCTCCGAAACTCTGATCTGCCTGAGAGATACAATTTAAACAAAAAAACAACAACAAGAGCGTCAGAACTCTACAACAAGATCACCTCCATTCACTCCCAAGGGAAGGGCAGCTAGATGAAGTGGTGGCTCTATCAATTAAGCATAGTCTACTTATATCATTTTCCCCGTATCTAATGGATTTAATATTTAGATACCTACAAGACGAGATGTAGTACGACGAGATGTAGTACGTCGAGCAAAATAATCCAAATAAGGAAACCCTCATATATATACCATGTAAGGATCATGAATTTTGATACTAGTTAAAATAATTTTCTGGTATTTTAAAATATTTAATTATGATTTTTAAAAGAGTACCTGTATTTTTCTCGATTTTCTAGAATTTTCTAAGATTTAAAAGTCCAAATTTTATATTTATTTAAATGATTTTTATATTTATAAATTTATCTTGTGCGGTATAAAGTTCTGGAATTAATTTATTGTGTTATCGTACTAATACGTATTATTTTAAAAAATATATTATGTTATTAATATTATTACGAATTATTTCATATAATACATGGTATTATTAATTACGTGTTTTTGGTATAATTTGTTGTATTATTTTTAATGTTACATATTATCTATCGTATTAGTATAACTAGTACGTTTTATTATATACGTAATTATCCCATAATTATTTGATTTTAAATGTAAGTAAAAATATTTTTTATTATTAATTATTTCTGTTTAATTATACAATATGGGTATATTTTGACTATTTCGTATCAACTGTTGTAATAGCACAACAGGTACGTTTTTAATTGTAGATAATTATCTCATAATTATTTTGATTTTTAAATATCCATAATTATTTATTTTAATTATTTTGTTTTAAATACTTAACCCTAAACCCTAACATTATATATATATATATATATATATATATATATTATATATATATATATATATATATATATATATTATATATATAATATATAGTATATATATATATATAAAGTTTCTCTCTCTCTCTCTCTCTCTTGTCACAAAAACCACCGCCCCCCCCTTACTTCTCTTTCTCTCTCCTTCTCCCTAACACGACAACCGCCAGCCCCATCCCCTCTGACATCCCCGTCGCCTGAGACCTCGAGCGTTTCGCCGCCACGCCTCAAAAGCCGCCGCTCCGACCCCCTCGTCGGCTAACCTCTCCTCTGGCCCGAACAGTTCCCCATGCCACCGACCGCCTCTCCCAGCCGGCGCAGCCTTCCCCTGCTCACCTTCCGTGCCACCACAGCTCTCCCCTGCCGGCCTGGCAACCGCTGAGTCTCGCCCACCCTCGCCAGAGCAGCCGCCATCGACTCTACAGCCCCTACTCTCGCGACGACCACAGCCTCAGCCTCTCAGCCCCGAACACCAGACACCAACACCGCCGCTCAGGCCTCCCCTTGTCGGCCGCCCTATTCGCCACCTCCTTCGACCCAGGCCGCTGCCTGACCACCTCGCCCGAACTCGGCCATCTAGCAGCCCCTCCCTTGCCTCGTCGCCCCCTCGTCGTCGACGAGCGTCGTCGAGATCCCGCAGCCCCTCGTCGGAGTTCCCCGATGTCGCGCACCACCGCGTCAAACCCGATCCGCACCGTCGACGTCGATTCATTCGACGAACCCCGAGGCAAGATCCCTCTTGCTCAGATCTGAATTATTTGCATAGTATATTGTGATTATTTATCTGCGTGGGTCGTTTGCTGAATAATATTGATCTAAATAATTGAGATGTGATAAATAGTGTTTTTAGAATAATTATAATAAGTTAAAAGAATTTGTTTCGAGGAAAAAGAATTATTTTAGAATATTATTTTAAAATGACCAGTGAGGTGTTAAAATTAGAATTTACGTAATTTTATTAAAAAAGGAATAAATTAAAGGTAAATTATAAAATAGGAAAATATTATTTTCATGCAGAAAAAGAATGACATGGTTAGGAAAAATATTGGTTGGACAATGCCTGAATCGAACCGACTTGACGTGTCTACACGCGTGAGTCGACACGAAAGACGGAGTGTGACGACTGATCTTCGAGTTGACGTCGTAAGTCAACTCGAAGGGCGGCGAGACCCGGCCCGACAAATCATAGGATTTTATTGGGAGTAATGTCGACATTTCATGTGTATGATAACTACTAATTGTGATCCTTCTTATACTGTTCATGTATAACGTTTTGTTCGTAGTCTCTAATCATGTTTTATAATCTTTATTTTATTAGTCTTAATTACTTGTTGTTCCATGCTGTGATTGAGAACCTTAGTAGTTCATGTCCTTAGTGGCCTGGCGTGTCGTGTACAAGACCTAGATACCTGTGTTTTGTTGACTTAGAAAAACAATGAGTGTTGGGATGGAAATTCTTGGTTCAAGTGATATCGTGGATGTTGATTATTTACAGGCTCGCACCAGTGGATCGTTTCACTCTGGGGTGGGTCTGAGGAGCAGTGATATATGGATGTTTATGTATTTTCTAGGCTCGCACCAGTGGATCGTTTCACTCTGGGGTGGGTCTGAGGAGCAGTGATATCGTGATTGTGTATCGTGGTTGTTGATTATTTTCCAGGCTCGCACCAGTGGATCGTTTCACCCTGGGGTGGGTCTGAGGAGTTGGGATATTTGTGATTTGCGATTAGTCAGTTACCCGAGGATATGAATGTTGGTCGTGATTGTGTATCGTGGTTGTTGATTATTTTCCAGGCTCGCACCAGTGGATCGTTTCACTCTGGGGTAGGTCTGAGGAGTTGGGATATTTGTGATTTGTGATTAGTCAGTTACCCGAGGATATGAATGTTGGCTCTGTGTGAGATAGGGACTAGTGAGTTATGATAGGATGACCAGTTGTTTTCTTTTCATACATAGATCGAGATTAATATTTAATTATCTACAAATTGAGACATATGGTATATACATGAGGGTTTCCTTGTTTGGATTATTTCGCTCGACGTACTACGTCTCGAGTTGTAGATTTTTAGGTATTAATTCCATCTAGTTGTATGACCTTATTATGTGGATGATTATAGGATGACTTGCTGCATGATTTTGTTACTTGGTTGATTTTTGGATTCGTCTGATTATTAGTATTCCAGTTGCACGCCTCTATTGTTATTCTATCATCACATGTTCTATTTTTATTTCTGTTATCGTATTGACCACACATATATTATCATTATCGTTGTTGTATTTGTTCTTGCCTTGGGGGATCTTGCCATGTGTTTTACACGCTGACGTACTCCTATTTTCTGGGTGTACGTCAGATTTAGGAGATGTACAGCCTCAGTTCGGGATAGTACAAGAGCCAGAGGATTTGCAGTAGTGAGGTCTTCCAGATGGATCAGAAGAACAATCTGAAGCTTAGACTTTTCTTTATGTAGTAGTTAATAAGTGCTAGATCTCTTTTGCAGAACCTTACTTTAGTCTGATATTGGATTTAGTTGTTTTAGTAGTACCTTCCTTTTATTTCTGTTGGACTATGTATTTTAATCCTAGTTGGACCATTTTTGTAATGAGGGTATGTTTAACCCATATTTTTATGTCTGAGATGATTTATCATGGATGATATGTTTATTTCTTATTCTGGATTGTCTTTATATTCTTGCTATTGAGATCGGGGACCTGTGATTGAGATTTATGTACTTGACGCTTAGCGTATTGGATTGAGAAGAAAAAAAAATGGTAGAGTATATTTCTTCTCAATCTAATACGTCGCGGGCTTGTTCACGTTCCGGTTCCCGTGTATTTTGCGAAGCGGGGCGTGAAAGTTTTTTTTGGTGGCCCATGCAGGTCATGATCCCGAGTTTCTACTAGTAAGAATATATTGGACAATTTAGATACATATCATATTTCATCCGTGAGATTATCCTTGAGCCCTTATTCTATTTTCTTGATAGATTTCGTTTCGTCCCTACCTTATCACTTTTTGACTCCGGAACTTTCCACTATTTCTTTTCTCGTAACTTTCCATTGTTTCTTGTTTCTTGTCTCATCTGCTTATGGATATCATTCCATATCTGTCCCTGGGGTTCTTATTTTAATTCCGAGGGCGGAATTTGTTTTAAGGGGGTAGAATGTAAGGATAATGAATACTAGTTAAAATAATTTTTTGGTATTTTAAAATATTTAATTATGATTTTTAAAAGAGTATCTGTATTTTTCTCAATTTTCTAGAATTTTCTAAGATTTAAAAGTCCAAATTTTATATTTATTTAAATGATTTTGATATTTATAAATTTATTTTGTGCGGTATAAAGTTCTAGAATTAATTTATTATGTTATCGGTACTAATACGTATTATTTTAAATAATATATTATGTTATTAATATTATTACGAATTATTTCATATAATACATGGTATTATTAATTACGTGTTTTTGGTATAATTTGTTGTATTATTTTTACTGTTACATATTATCTGTCGTATTAGTATAACTAGTACGTTTTATTATATACGTAATTATCCCATAATTATTTGATTTTAAATGTAAAATGTAAGTAAAAATATTTTTTATTATTAATTATTCCTGTTTAATTATACAATATGGGTATATTTTGACTATTTCGTATCAACTGTTGTAATAGCACAACAGGTACATTTTTAATTGTAGATAATTATCCCATAATTATTTTGATTTTTAAATATCCATAATTATTTATTTTAATTATTTTGTTTTAAATACTTAACCCTAAACCCTAATATAATATATATATATATATATATATATATATATATATATATATATATATATATATA
>NC_033797.1:101397755-101444815 GCF_001876935.1 Asparagus officinalis
CCTCTCCGACCCTCCACCTCGACAACCCACGCCACCTCGCGCGAACCCATTACCCCACAGCGCTCAGCCTCCTCAGCCCCGAACCACCAGCAACACCAACGCCGCCGCTCAGCCTCCCCTTGTCGGCCGCCCTATTCGCCGCCTCCTTCGACCCAGGCCGCCGCCTGACCACCTCGCCCGAACCACCAGCAACACCAACGCCGCCGCTCAGCCTCCCCTTGTCGGCCGCCCTATTCGTCGCCTCCTTCGACCCAGGCCGCCGCCTGACCACCTCGCCCGAACCCTCAGCTCCAGCAGCCCCTCCCCTTTGCCGTCCGCCCCCTCGTCGTCGACGAGTGTCGCCGAGATCCCGCAGCACCTCGTCGGAGTTCCCCGATGTCGCGCACCACCGCGTCAGACCCGATCCGCACTGTCGACGTCGATTCGTTCGACGAACCCCGGGGCAAGATCCCTCTTGCTCAGATCTGAATTATTTGCATAGTATATTATGATTATTTATTTGCGTGGGTCGTTTGCTGAATAATATTGATCTAAATAATTGAGATGTGATAAATAGTGTTTTTAGAATAATTATAATAAGTTAAAAGAATTTGTTTCGAGGAAAAAGAATTATTTTAGAATATTATTTTAAAATGACCAGTGAGGTGTTAAAATTAGAATTTACGTAATTTTATTGAAAAAGGAATAAATTAAAGGTAAATTATAAAATAGGAAAATATTATTTTCATGCAGAAAAAGAATGACATGGTTAGGAAAAATATTGGTTGGACAGTGCCTGAATCGAACCGACTTGACGTGTCGACACGCGTGAGTCGACACGAAAGACGGAGTGTGACGACCGATCTTCGAGTTGATGCCGTAAGTCAACTCGAAGGGCAGTGAGACCCGGCCCGACAAATCATAGGATTTTATTAGGAGTAATGTCGACATTTCATGTGTATGATAACTACTAATTGTGATCCTTCTTATACTGTTCATGTATAACGTTTTGTTCGTAGTCTCTAATCATGTTTTATAATCTTTATTTTATTAGTCTTAATTAATTGTTGTTTCATGCTGTGATTGAGAACCTTAGTAGTTCATGTCCTTAGTGGCCTGGCGTGTTGTGTACAAGACCTAGATACCTGTGTTTTGTTGACTTAGAAAAACAATGAGTGTTGGGATGGAAATTCTTGGTTCAAGTGATATCGTGGATGTTGATTATTTCGAGGCTCGCACCAGTGGATCGTTTCACTCTGGGGTGGGTCTGAGGAGCAGTGATATGTGGATGTTTATGTGCTCGCACCAGTGGATCGTTTCACTCTGGGGTGGGTCTGAGGAGAAGTGATATGTGGATGTTTATGTATTTTCTAGGGTCGCACCAGCGGATCGTTTCACTCTGGGGTGGGTCTGAGGAGCAGTGATATCGTGATTGTGTATCGTGGTTGTTGATTATTTTCCAGGCTCGCTCCAGTGGATCGTTTCACTCTGGGTTGGGTCTGAGGAGTTGGGATATTTGTGATTTGCGATTAGTCAGTTACCCGAGGATATGAATGTTGGCTCTGTGTGAGATAGGGACTAGTGAGTTATGATAGGATGGCCAGTTGTTTTCTTTTCATACATAGATCGGGATTAATATTTAATTATCTACAAATTGAGACATATGGTATATACATGAGGGTTTTCTTGTTTGGATTATTTCGCTCGACGTACTACGTCTCGAGTTGTAGATTTTTAGGTATTAATTCCATCTAGTTGTATGACCTTGTTATGTGGATGATTATAGGATGACTTGCTGCATGATTTTGTTACTTGGTTGATTTTTGGATTCGTCTGATTATTAGTATTCCAGTTGCACGCCTCTGTTGTTATTCTATCATCACATGTTCTATTTTTATTTCTGTTATCGTATTGACCACACATATATTATCATTATCGTTGTTGTATTTGTTCTTGCCTTGGGGGATCTTGTCGTGTGTTTTACACGCTGACGTACTCCTATTTTCTGGGTGTACGTCAGATTTAGGAGATGTACAGCCTCAGTTCGGGATAGTACAAGAGCCAGAGGATTTGCAGTAGTGAGGTCTTCCAGATGGATCAGAAGAACAATCTGAAGCTTAGACTTTTCTTTATGTAGTAGTTGATAAGTGCTAGATCTCTTTTGTAGAACCTTACTTTAGTCTAATATTGGATTTAGTTGTTTTAGTAGTACCTTCCTTTTATTTCTGTTGGACTATGTATTTTAATCCTAGTTGGACCATTTTTGTAATGAGGGTATGTTTAACCCGTATTTTTATGTCTGAGATGATTTATCATGGATGATATGTTTATTTCTTATTCTGGATTGTCTTTATATTCTTGCTATTGAGATCGGGGACCTGTGATTGAGATTTATGTACTTGACGCTTAGCGTATTGGATTGAGAAGAAAAGAAAAAAATGGTAGAGTATATTTCTTCTCAATCTAATACGTCGCGGGCTTGTTCACGTTCCGGTTCCCGTGTATTTTGGGAAGCGGGGCGTGACATACCATATGTCTTAAATTATAGATACCTAAATACCAATTCCAACTCTATGGATGAAAACAAAACTCAAAAGAAAATACTCCAAGCCTAAACCATATAGGACCAACGTTACAATCTTGAACTACTTCTCAAGTAGTTGGCACAATAATAAGAGAATATCATCCAACTCAAAAAAAATTACCATAGGCCATATCTTGTATGCCACAAATCAATGAATATATGCCCTACTCATGGATAATCTAATATGGGAGTAACTACAACTGATGATACATATATGTGTGCATCTCCTTATACAATAGTGATACTCTTGTAATATTCTTACTCAATCGCTCTGCAGCAATAAGTTTTGTCTGCCTATTCTGGATACATAAAATAACGATACTATTGTAATACTCTTACTCAATCGTTCTGCGGCAATAGGTTTTATTGGTCTATTCCGGATACATGAAATGACGATACTTTTATAATATTCTTACTCAATCGTCCTGCGGAAATAGGTTTTATCTTCCTATTCTGGATACATGAAATAACGATATTTTTATAATAGTATTACTTAATCGTCCTACGGAAATAGGTTTTATCTCCCTATTCTGGATACATAAATAACTATACTTCTTTATATGTGCTTACCAATTCAACTTGTGACAAAAGTATGTTAACACAACATAAACTAAGCATACATGCACATATCTCGGTGTGCGTGTCCATAACTGATGTTCAATAACACCTCAGATGCTAAACAACTCTTAATCATTATAATATAACAGTACAAGATCGAGAAAGTCTCTCAAAAATAACAAACAAGAGCGAAACTCAATAAACTTTTACGTTATATATTAATTATTTCAAATGAGCACATTTGCAGTTTTCTACCGAACATATCGTTAGTCAATTGAGCATATCTTTCTCTAGACAAACTCTTTTTAAGAAAACTTTTTCATTTTAGAAACTAGATTCACATAGCTATCATTTGGTACTAGTTTGGTTCAGTTTGGAGTTCATATGATATCTCTAATTTCTAGTTAAATGTTATATATGTGCAGTAGTGTTTCTACAGAATGTACCATTAGTAAATTGAGCATATCTTTCTCTAGAAAAACTATCCTTATGAAAGGTTTTCTCTTTTGAAAACTAGATTCATATATCTTTCAATTGGCATTAGTTTGGTTCAATTTGGAGTTTATTTGTTATTTCAAATTTCTAGTTAAACAATATATATGTGTAGTAGTTTTTCTGCAGAACATAACAAGCATGATTATTTGCACAAGAAATCATATTTTAACCTTCAATTATATTTAAAACATACTAAAATATATATAAAACATATAACAATACTTAATCTTTGATAATCACTTACTGAAATTTTCTCGAACATAAATCAAACTCTTGTGTTAATCTAATTAGGGTTTTTCAACCTAATTAACCAAATTCTTCAATCTAAAGCATGAACTTTTAACATATTAAACATAAACATGATTGCCAAACAACTTAAAAAAGATATAAATTCATTAAATCATATTTTTAACACTTAGGTATCATAAACCTAGGGTTTTCTCATCTTTAATCCACATGTAAACTCAATTAAATGTCAAATTAGGGTTTAAACATGATTAGAACATGATTAACAAGTTAAAAATGAAATTTTGAAGAACCATAATGATCATGATCATGTTTCTATTATAAACAGTAAGAAAAACATATAGATCTAATATTTGTTTAAGATCTAACAACAAAAATCTATTCTTTTTTCATATTAGATTAAGATCTAAGCATGTAAACACAATTTAAACTTCTAAATTAGTTATTTAACTATGGTGATGGGTTTGGATGTAAGTGATCTTGCATTAATATCATGTACAAGCCTTTGAAACAAATAGCAAGCAATCCACAAGCATAAACAACATGTTCTCCCTCGCCACACGTCGATGATCTTGCCCTTGTATCGGTGTTTTGCTTCACAAAGCTCTCCAAACTCATAAAAAAAGATCTAGGGTTTTTGAGGGAATAGGGTGGCTGCTAGGGTTCATAGATATGATAAAAAAAGAAAGTTTTATGAAAAATATAGGTATTTATAGAGGCAAATCCGAAACAAACCTGTTTGACCCGAACCAGGAAACCTAATCTGACTAGGAAAACAGCCTTCAGTATTTTGGCTGTAACTTTCTCATCCGACCTCGGAATGAGGTGATCTAAGATTTGTTAGAAATATGTGGAAGAGATATACAACTTTGGTTGTTTATACTTTTCCAGATTCTGACTGTATCGATATGCAAAATATAGAAACTCATAACTAGTCATTATTCCCAGATTTTGACTCTTTTGGCATTTGTGCATGTTTTGTGCATTTGCACTCATATTTTCACAAATATACATTGAATTGATCTCAAATCAATTCTTATCATACTCAAACATTAAAATATGTTATTTTTTACTATATAACATATTTATCATTATTTATCATAAAATATTCAAATTTACAGGGTTTTACATTCTTCCCCCTTAAAAGAATTTCGTCCCCGAAATTTCACAATCGTATCTTAGAAATTAATAATATGAGAAAAGTACTAAGAGAGGATAATCCAGACAAAGAAACCCTCCCGTACACATCTCGTACCATTAATTCCTAGATATGAATCACTAGCAATATTTATGCTTAACAATCTAAAATATGAATACTCCCACTTAACCCCTAACTAAATGGAACTAGTACGTCGGGCGAAAAATCCAAATAAGAAACCCCCATATATATACCATGTATTGTGAATGATTAGGAGCTAATTGTTAATACCCCCATTCTAGCGTTAAATATAAATATGATCATATAGAAAAAATCAAAAAAATCATAAACATCAATAAGCTATAACCAAAATGATTTACCCATTCGAACAGTTGCGAGTTGTCGTGATACATATCCTCCTCGCACTCCCAAGAAGCCTCCTCATCTCTTTTCCATCTCTATTGAACTTTAACTTAAGGTATTACTTCCTTTCTAAGCCTCTCGTCCTCTCTAGTAAGAATAAAATCCGTGATCTCCATGGTAGTTAAATCTATATGAAACTCAAATTCTGGTGCATCAATCACCCTCTGCTGCTTCTCGTCGCGCAATTACTTCTAAATTATCAAAACATGGAAAACATCGTGTCTACTTGACATTGATTCTAGAAGATCCAGCCGATACGAAATAGCTCCAAAATATTCAACTCTCACATACAGATCAATATACCTCGGGGTAAACTTTCCCCGTCTACCTAGTCACTGAACTCATCGGCAATATTTTCAATAAGATATAGTCCCTAATCTAGAACTCTAACGATCATCGTCTCTGGTCTGCATAACTCTTCCGACGACTATGCGCTACAAGAATACGCTCCCAAACCTCTGTTACCTTCCCTGTAGTCCAATCTAAGCAATAATCTGTCTTGTAATTCTGCCCAATGAATAAACAATCTATAATGTCTCCCGTACCATGCCTCATACGGTGTCATGCCAATAGTCTATGATAAATGATATTATAAGCAAACTCAATCAATGGGATAGATCCTCCCAGCTATCCTGTAAATCTATAATGCATGTTTGCTGCATGTTTTCCGATACTTGGTTTACTCTGTCCGTTTGTCCATCTGTCTGTGGGTGGACAACACTAGAATATCACAACTGGCTACTGAATAGATCCTGAAAACTCCTCTAGAAGTGTCTTTTCATATCTTTGTACACTTTCCTTATGCCTGGATGCACTGTATATCTGTAATGATGTGCCTTAACTATCGCAAAATAAGCCATACCCTCTGGGTCTGCATCAAAACACCTCGTAGTCCTGCTAATGATGTGTCCACATAAACGATAAATGTTGTATCATTGCTCAAAAGTCAAAATTGTTATTGTAGTCTATCTAGCCTTAATAGTCTCAAAGGCTCCCTGACACCCAGTGCCCAAAATAAACTATACACCCTTCTTCATAAGTTGTGTAAGTGGTATCATAATTTTTAAAAAGTCACGAATGAACTTTCTCTCATACCCTACCAAAACTCCGCATCTCCGTAATGGTTCTTAGTGGTTCCCAATCAAGTACAGCCTTAACAATGGCTGTATCCACTGTTATGCCCGCTAATGGTGATGTGGCCTAAAAATCTGATCTCTTATAGCCAAAATTCGTATTTGCTGAACTTAGCGTATCACTGATGCCTCTAATCTTGACTGTCCGCTATGCTCGTAATGCCAATAGAGGATGCTGCTCGTGTTCTGCCTCCGATCTTGAAAAGATAAGGATGTCGTCAATAAAATAACTACGAACTGGTCCTAACATGGATGGAAAATCCGGTTTATCAAATCCATGAATATAACAGGTGCATTGGTCAGCCCAAATGGCATGACAAGAACTCAAAAGACCCATATCAAGTTAGAAAATATGGTTTTGGAAATATCCATTTATCGCACTTGCAACTGGAAATAACTAGCATGAAGATAAATCTTCGAGAAATGCTGCGCTCCTCGTAACTGGTGGAACAAGTCATAAATTCTCGATAATGGATACCTGATCCGGATAGTGACTTGCTCAACTCACAATAATCGATACACAATCGCATGCTATAGTCATTCTTCCCCACGAAGAGGACCAGTACTCGCATGAAAATAACTCCTGACAATAAAACCCTGAGTTAACAACTTATCTAGCTGAGTCTGTAGCTCCCTCATCTCAGCGAGTGCAATATGATATGATAGGGTGCTCAGAATATTGGTACGATGCCTGCTGTAACTCGATGCTGGGAAACAACCTCTCTCACTGGAGAAAACGTAGGTATGTCCTGAAAGACATCATGATACTCTGAGATGACTCCTGTCTCGCTCAAAACTGCACCCCGATCCCGTATCATCACATTATCAACGTATGCCAGAAATGGCTCCGCATTCTGGTTACCCTATGAGGTTTCTACTATTTATATAATCCTAACGAGTGCTCATAAGCATACTATTTTAGAAAAACAGTAGATACTAATATTGTAGGATTATAACCATTTCATACCAAGAATGACGTCGAAATCCGACATCCACAAAACGACCAGGTCAAAGATGAACTCAAACTCATCTATACTGATGACACATCTCCTACATATACTCGCTAATCGGGACACCTACCCTAGAGGAGTAGAATCTGATAACAGAACATCTAAGGGATGTGTAACTAACTGAAGCCTATATATGAAGGCATGAAATATAAAAGAATACGAAGTTCCTGAATCAAACAAGATTCGAGCTGGATAAGAATTTATTATGAAAACTCCGCTCGCACTATGCTCATGTGGTACGACTACATAAACCCTGTCGGTGGCTAGCAATTGTTGTGCTATTGGTGGTGGAACGTATGGGTCCATCTGACCCCAATGAATACTCTGAATAGCATAATTCTGGCCTATTAGCCCCTAAATCCTCAGAATAACTGGTAGTACATCTATCCTCCGATGCTGACCGTAATCGCGACCCTAAGACTATTGACCCTGACCTCTGTCATGCTGGTCTCCTGCTGGTGTACTGTGCAATTCTTCGATCTATATCTAATCTTGTTACAATTGTATCATGTGTCCCGAATCATGTGTTGTTGCGGCGCTATTAAATCATGTTATGCTATCTTCTTATAATGTCTTTGTTGATGATGATAAAAATCCTTATCCCGCTGCTGGGGTCCTCTAGATCTCACAATAGGCCTCTTGCCCTTGTTATTGCTATCATACTGGTCTTGATTTCATAATTAACTATAGGCATATTTCACTGCTTTAATCGAACTAGCTCTAACTGCTTGTCGAAGCTTGATTTCATAATTAACTATAGGCATATTTCACTGCTTTAATCGAACTAGCTCTAACTGCTTGTCGAAGAAGTAAACAAAATTTTCCCAAATAAGTGAACTTTAATCGAACTAGCTCTAACTGCTTGTCGAAGAAGTAAACAAAATTTTCCCAAATAAGTGATATACGATGTCCCGGCAAAAATCTAAAATTGTAGCTATCCTTTGCCGCTATTCCCCGGTGATGTCCTATATGCTGAATTATTTTAACCTCTGGTTTGTTACTGAGTCGACGTTAAGAAATTTTCATATATTTCTTTTTATTTATAAGTTGCACATGAATCTAGTGTGCCCTGTACTATGGTGTTCTCAGTGTCAGATATCCTTCCTATTCTTTCAAAGCCAAGCCTCGTGCTATGCGGTTCTATCAACAGCTGGTTATAGTGATGATAAAATCATTAGTATTGCCTTTTCATTAGGCATGACTGGTACAATTGGTGGTGGAACTCTAGAAAGTGATATTGCTGACGAAAACGGATACGCCACCCGCTCCTCGAGTGCTACAAGATCTTACTGCAAACGGTGTCATAAAATCGATCAGATACTGTGAAGCCTGTTGCGGCTCGGGCTCTGCTTGCCCATATCTCCGGGTATGAGTTTTATCTCGATTGTATCCTCGTCCCAACATTTATAATATCGAGAGGAGAACTTATGATCATAGTAAGTAAGATCGCAAACATATATACATATATATATAAAATATCATAATACGTATACATAACATATAGTATTCACGCAAATACTTTAAATCAACATAAAATAATTATCATAATTTTTTTTTGAAATTTTAAGATATACGCACATATCGTCCTCACTCATTCTAGGAATTTCTAGCGGACTCTATACATGAATCCTAGGAAACTCTATCCTAGCCCCACAATTTGACACAGGAATGATCCGAAGGATGCTGGAAGTAGAGCTCTGATACCAATTGTAACGCCCCAGGGTTCACACAAGGCTGCAGTCCAAGGTAAAACCCTGATTGTCAAACCTGTCAAGCACCAAACATCATGCTATGACATATTTTACTATCACAGTCACTATCTCTCTAGTGAAAACAACAAATAGGTGAAGGTACAAAATAGGTAAATAATAAAAGTAGTACAAAATCAGATATGCACAGAAGAAGTATATCAACAAATGAGCCCAACTGAAATAGAATAAAACTATCTCTAAGTCTGAAATACATCTCAACACAATAGTCAAATGAAATCTCACTAAGGCACTCAGCCTCTACAAAATGAATACAACTCTAAAGTCTGAACAATGAACATAACTATATAGTGGAGCTTCAACTGCTAAAACTGTATGACGGTGACTATGCTAGAACTCCGTCATCCTATGGCTCTCCTAAACTCTGATCTACCTGAAAGATATAATTTAAACAAAAAGAATAACAACAAGAGCGTCAGAGCATTACAACAAGATCACCTCCATCCGCCCCCAGGGGAAGGGCTGCTAGATGAAGTGGAGGCTCTATCTATTAAACATAGTCTACCTATATCATTTTTCCCATATCTTATGGAGTTAATATTTAGACACCTACTAGACGAGACGTAGTACGTCGAGCGAAATAATTCAAATAAGGAAACTCTCATATATATATCATATGTCTCAAATTATAGATCCCTAAATACCAATTCCAACTCTATGAATGAAAACAACACTCAAAAAAAAAATACTCCAAGCCTAAACCATATAGGACCAATGTCACAATCTCGAACTACTTCTCAAGTAGTTGGCACAATAATAAGAGAATATCATCCAACTAAAAAAAAATCACCATAGGACATATCTTGTATGCCACAAATTAAGGAATGTGCCCTACTCATGGGTAATCTAACATGGGAGTAACTACAACTAATGATACATATATGTGTGCATCTCCTTATGCAATAGCGATACTCTTGTAATATTCTTATTCAATCGCTTTGCGGCAATAGGTTTTGTCTCCCTATTCTGGATACATAAAATAACAATACTATTGTAATACTCTTACTTAATCGTTCAGTGGCAAATAGGTTTTATTGGCCTATTCCGGATACATGAAATGACGATACTTTTGTAATACTATTACTCAATCATCCTGCGAAAATAGGTTTTATCTTCCTATTCTGAATACATGAAATGATGATACTTTTGTAATACTCTTACTCAATCGTCCTGCAGAAATATGTTTTATCTCCCAATTCCGGATACATAAAATGACGATACTTTTGTAATACTATTACTTAATTGTCCTATGAAAATATGTTTTATCTCCCTATTCAGGATACATAAATAACTATACTTCTTTATATGTACTTACCAATTCAATTTGCGACAAAAGTATGTTAAGATAACATAAACTAAGCATATGTGCACATATCTCGTTGTGCGTGTCCATTACTGATGTTCAATAACATCTCAGATGCTAAACAACTCTTAATCAATGTAATATAATAGTACATGATCGAGAAACTCTCTCAAAAATAACAAACAAGAGTGAAACTCAATAAACTTTTACGTTATATATCAATTATTTCAAATGAGCACATTTGCAGTTTTCTGCAGAATATATCGTTAGTCAAATGAGCATATCTTTCTCTAGACAAACTCTTTTTAAGAAAACTTTTTCGTTTTAGAAACTAGATTCACATAGCTATCATTTGGCACTAGTTTGGTTCAGTTTGGAGTTCATATGATATCTCTAATTTCCAATTAAACGTTATATATGTGCAGTAGTGTTTCTGCAGAATGTATCAAAATTGAGTATATCTTTCTCTAGAAAAACTATCCTTACGAAAGGTTTTCTCTTTTGACCAAACTCTTGTGTTAATCTTCTCAAACATAAATCAAACTCTTGTGTTAATCTAATTAGGGTTTTTCAACCTAATTAACCAAATTCTTCAATCTAAAGCATAAACTTTTAACATATTAAATATAAGCATGATTGCCAAACAACTTAGAAAAGACATAAATTTATTAAATCATATTTTTAACACTTAGATATCATAAACCTAGGGTTTTCTCATCTTTAATCCACATGTAAACTCAATTAAATGTCAAATTAGGGTTTAAACATGATTAGAACATGATTAACAAGTTAAAAATAAAATTTTAAAGAACCCTAATGATTATGATCATGTTTCTATTATAAACAGCAAGAAAAACATGTAGATCTAACATTTGTTTAAGATCTAACAACAAAAATCTATTCTTTTTTCACATTAAATTAAGATCTAAGCATGTAAACACAATTTAAACTTCTAAACTGTTTTCGTCAAAAATTGCCTTCATCATTGATTTCATTAAAACTTCAAACGTTACAAATGAATTCAAACAACAAAGAAATAAAAATTATAACTTTCTTGAAAATAAACACAAGATCCGTTCGTCGTCTCTTGCTTGCGTGGGTCTTTAGCCTGTGACGGGGACGTCGATATCCATGGACTACCTGGCAATCAGATCTGATCCAGAGCTTCGTCGATCCGCGAGGAGATCTAGAAACTTGAAGCGCCTATCTCGATAAAAGCGAGATATTTGCTCTTCTTAGTATTACCACAACGGGATAATACTAAAGATCGGGTACGGGTGATGTAGATCTGACGAAGAAACTCTCTTGCGTTGAAGTGCTCGATCACTCTTCACTCCGGCAGGGCTTCGCCAATTCTCCAAAACTCCAGATCCCAAAAAAATGAGGCCTAAGGCTTGTATTTATAGGCATGAGGGGTTGCGGAGCGGTTAAAACCACTTAAAGGGCCCAAATCCGCGCTGAGACACCCTAGGGGTGTCTTGGCCTGGCCGAGACACCCTTGGGGTGTCTCGACACCTTTGGGGTGTCTTGGCTTCGCCGAGACACCCTTGGGGTGTCTTGACTTGGCCGAGACACCGTAGGTGCCTCAGTTCAGCCTTGAGACGTTTTCAATGCCCGTTTGACTGTTTTCGCTGCAACTTCTTCGTCTGAACTCGGATCTGAATGATTCCAAATGCGTTGGAAAGCTGACAAAGAGTTCTATCAGCTCCAATGGTTGGATTATCTGTAGAATGAATGAGACACGAAGGGCATTGTTCCCTTTGTAAACATTGCGGGGCTCCCGATTAGCCCGCACCTTCGTTATTCCAGAATTCTGTCAGCTCACGTAGTTCGTCGATTCACTTCAAGCATTCACCGATGTCAATCAAACTCTTATGAACCGGATAGTGACGTTCATCATCATTCCTTAACACTGAGCTGTTCGTAGAGACCTATAGGCAATTTTCGACGCCTACAGATACCCCCTCCAAAGCGTTCCGGACTCGTTTCTTTTATAGAAGAGGCTGAAATACTTTGGATGTGATTGGTCTAGCCTTTAGTTGACGTAAAGGACCTGTAGTTAGCTTCAACTCTTGACTCCTTCGATTTTCGGTCTATCCAATGCTTTGACGAATAAGTTCTTCCGGCGCTGCGTTTATCGCTTGGCCGTCGTCGGAGTCTCGAGTCTGCAGCTGATGAATTGAGTTTGGCTCGTGTCATTGAGTTGACTTTGAACTACCTCCGTCACATTGTGTTGACTTAGGGTTTCAGATCACCATATGTTGACTTTTTATCGCAACGCGTTGACTGGCGTTGACCTAGGGTTACGCGTTGACCGGCGTTGACCCTAGGGTTTCGAGCGTCGAACTTTGACTTTTTGGTCGCAACGCGTTGACTGGCGTTGACCTAGAGTTACGCGTTGACCGGCGTTGACCATAGGGTTTCGAGCGTCGAACTTTGACTTTTTGGTCGCAACGTGTTGACTGGCGTTGACCTAGGGTTACGCTTCGAGCGTCGAACTTTGACTTTTTGGTCGCAACGTGTTGACTGGCGTTGACCTAGGGTTACGCGTTGATCGGCGTTGACACTAGGGTTTCAAACGTCGAATGTTGACTTTTTGGTCGCAACACGTTGACTGGCGTTGACCTAGGGTTACGCGTTGACCGGCGTTGACCCTAGGGTTTCGAATGTCGAATATTGACTTTTTGGTCGCAACGCGTTGACCGGCGTTGACCTAGGGTTACGCGTTGACCGGCGTTGATCTTAGGGTTTCGAATCGTTCGGTGTTGATTAGTATGGATCTTGTCGAAATATCCAACAACCGACGAAAAGTAGGCGAATTCGGACTTCAAAAAGGGTTCGAGGGGGCTCGAATTGGGTTGAGACACCCCAAGGGTGTCTCAACTTGGCCGAGACACCCTTGGGGTGTCTCGGCCAAACCGAGACACCCTTGGGGTGTCTCGGCCAAAACCGAGATCCCCCCCCCTTATTTTTTTTTCTTCTTTCCTTCTTTTGTTGTTTCCTCCTTTGTTTTCCCTTCTTTGGTTATTTCCTTCTTTAGCTTTCCTTCTTGTTTTAATCTTGTTTCCCCTTTTGTTTTCCCCCTTCTTTCCAAATTTTCAAAAGAGAATCCTTTCTTCTTTTAAACTCCTTCTTCTTCCTTCCCTCCATACACCATTGTTTCCCATTAAAACTCCCCTCTTAAACTCAAGGCAAATTCGGATTTTGGTGCTCCCCCTTGGCCGAAATTCTCCTCTCCTCAAAGCTAGGGTTCTTCATCTTCAAGCTCAAGAGAGTTTCTTGATTTGGTAAGTTCCCCTTCACAACTCTTTTCTTTTTCAAGAGAGGTTGTAACTTTATACTTGTAATGGGGATACAACATGAACCCACATGCCAAGATCATAACTTTTTATTCTAATGATGATGGGTTGTGAGTATGAGCCGAAATTTGGGGTTTTTTATGCAAACTTGCAATATAGCCGAAATTAGGGGGCTTTTGTGTAAAAGAGGGCTGAAATTTGTAGGGGCCTTTACGCAAAATGGGACTGAAATTTTGAGGCTTGGACTTTAGACCCACTTGGCCACAACTTTGAGGGGTGTTTCATGCAAAAAGACCACAAATTATTGAGGGTTTTATGTGCAAATACGGGCCGAAATCTTTTTGGGGGCTTATTTGTAAAAATTGATCGTAGAATTGAGGTGGGGTTCATGTAATAAAGGACTGAAATTAGGATCTAGATTACATGCTCATTTGGTCGGAAATTGAGAGGTGTTTGTATGCGAAAGATTCAATGTTGTTTGAGGGGTTTATTTGCAAAAGAGCAATCCCACAAAGTATAGGGGGTTTATTTGCAAAAGGGCTGAAATTTCAGAACTGAAATTCCAAAGGTTTAGATCACAAACCTATGACCAAAGTTTTGAGAAAGGTGTGTGGAAACTAAATCGAAATTTGTGGAGGGGTCTATTTGCAAGATTGGCTAAATTTTACAAAAAGGGTTCATTTGCAAAATTAACCAAAATTGTGAGGTATTGGGGGTGCTATATGATCGGATATGATGACCATGACCCAACTCAAGTGTGTCCTTGACCTGAATTTAGCCTTGAACACGAGGGGTATTTTTGGGTATTTCACCAAAATTCACCGCAAAATGACAATCATTGTTAAGCATGCACGAAGTTTGTAGGTTTAATTAGACTTCAACTATAAAATCCTAGGTATTCATAGGACTTTAGTTCAAGATCTTAATTTCCCTTTTATATTTCGTGTATTCATATTTTAGATTGTATCTGACTTGCTGCTTTTCATCGCAGGTTTTCGATGCCTCCACGTCGATCTCGACCTCCTAGGAGTCGATCCCGTTCGCAGCCTAGCGAGGAAGAAATTCCTACAGCATCCTCCCCTCCAGCGGCTTCCTTTTTCGGGGGTGAGAATCTTTATTTCTGTATCCCTGATTGATCCCTTCGCGGGTCATTAAGGAAGAACCGACACCCTCCTTCGCGAGGATTGAGGTTTCAGGACATTGGTGGTTCCGTACACCCTCGTTTGGCCCCTTCGCGGGTCATTCGAGAAGGGCCGACACCCTCCTTCGCGGGGGTTGAGGTTTCGGACTTGTTTTGCTTAGCCAATTCAAGTCTTCTGGTATATTGGGGCGATCTTGTGTCGTCTTACACCTTATAGGTCGGTGTATGTTACCACGTTATTTACGTGATGATGCATACCATTCTTCCAGTGTAAGACACTCAAAATCGTCTCTCCAATCACCATGTGAATGACCTTATCTCGCTTTTTTACGAGATGGATTTTCTGACTCTATCCTTGTCTTGTTGCAGTCGAGTTCCCCGCGGGCAGCCTCCCTCATCATGCCCCTACTGGTTGTAGCAGAGAAGTCTTTTCTTCGGTTTCTATTAGGCAGGCCATTGGTCCACTTCCTCAGTTCGACAGAGACCGCTCCGACGAATCCTGTCGTTTGATACGGGATGGAGGGCGCCATTGCTTACGCCAGCTGATTACGGATGCTTCCTTCACTGCAGATTCTACTTCTACTCAGGCTTTAAAGAAGCCCAGTTTTCTGTTCGGAGATCACACTGAGGATCCTGCTACGTTGACTCTTACCGAGGAGCATTGGCTGAATCTTCATGAGGGAGCTCTCCTGTATATTCCCTCCATTCCTCGTCAATGTTCTTTCACCCATTTGGAGGGACAGGCCGTGGAGCGACAGATGTCTTGGCATCTTACCGATGATGCTGAGCGAGTTCAGTGTGGATATACCTCTCATCATAAGACTCCCGGTTCTGCTGGGTATCATTACATCCGCGGTCTTCGACCGGGGATTACGGGTCTTAATACTGCACCCCCAGGCGAGGTATCGGCAGCCGCTCCTACCGTGAAGAACCGTCTGGCTCATCTTGGGAGGAGATTACCTCCACCAGATTATAGATGCTATGGTTGGGCTTTCTCACTGCCCAAGGGGTGGTGGACACGCATGACCAGTTACGTCTTGGGGCGCTGGGAGAAGGATTTGAGGAGCAGTGGATTGTATGCACCTATACGAGCCACCATGTATGGACTCCAGGTCAGCTGCCGCCATTTCTTTGCGTTGTTGGAGACATACATGCCCGACAGTAACACGTTCCTGACCAGCGGCGGAGAGTTAGGGTTGGCCTTACACGAGATGCATCAGGTTTCTGGTCTTCCGATGGGGGATTGTCCATACCAGGAGTACTTTCCCTCGAACCAGCAGTTGGAGTGGTTGAAGAAGGATACTCCCGATATGTACGATACTCTTTGGGACCTCACCTGCCATTATCATACCTCCTTGATCCAGACTTCTCCTCCAGCGAAGAGGAAAAAGTAGATCAGCTTGAAGCAGTTTGCTGTCTATTTGTTCCAGAATTTGGAGAGTGATTCCGGCGAGCTCATTCGTGAGTTAGATGTTTTGACACCTACCGCCGTTAATGAGTTGATGGAGAAGGCTGAGGCTCGTTCTTACACCATTGCCAGTGCTGAGGGAGCTTTTCCCGCGGGAACCAAGTTTCGTTCGTTCCTCCGCCGTGCACAGAAGTCCATTGAGCCCCGGACTCTGCTAGCAGGCTATCTTGCCCTCTGGTTGAAGAAATGTGTTGTTCCGTACCAGCTCTTAGACGCCTTACCTCTCGAGGTGCTCTTCCCCGCAGTTCAGCTAGCTTATGGGAGGGAGCTTTCTCTGCTCCCAGCGATGGTTGCTGGCATCCATTGCGGGCTTAGGTGTCTGGTCAGTAGTTTTACACAGGTGGGTTCTGAACCATCGACCGAGCTTATTTGTCCGAAGGTCGAGCTTCCTTATGCGTATCTGATGGCGTGGCTTGTTCTTCACCGTCCTGACTTGATGTCGGCGCCCAGCGTTGTTGATGTCCCCGTTCCTTTCGTGCATTTGTTGGAGAGGAGCAGATGGCTCGGGAAGAAATTTAATGATGTACAACGAGAGCTTCAAGTTCGTAAGAGCTGGGAGTTCTTCAAGTGTTTTCCTCACTTTTCGGGTCGCTATGGTGATGTGCTGATTGATGAGGAGAAACCCAGAAGTAATCGGACTGTTCTCGACGTTGGTTGTTTTCGCTGGTTAGTGAACATCCGTGTTGGGTATCTCATTCTCCGGGTGAAGAATCGTTGCCACATAGAGCCTTACCTTCCCTGCCGTTTTGCTCGTCAGTTCGGCTATGACCAACTATATGTTGGGAATCCGAGCCGTGGTTTGAAGGTTGAGGGAGGGCTTATTGACGGCGTACGAGCATGGCTATGGACTATGGTGGGCTGCACCGGAGCCCACTTTGCTCTTCCTTCATATAGACGCCAGCCGATGATTACTTTCCTCAGTTGCAAGTGGTTCCTTTCCGCCAATGAATCCATAGGTGTGAGGAGTCTTTCAGAGTTACAGTCTGAGCACTCGGTCCAGATCGCTATGATGGCTGCTCGTAAAGCTGAGCTTGCTAGAAGACAGGGAAGGAAGACTGCTAAATCTTCTCTTTTGAGCAGAGATAGGACGGAAAGTGACGAAGAGCTTCTCCCTACTGATGATGAGGACGAGACTTCTGAGGAGGAGCATGTAGACATAGATACTGACCAAGAAAATCTTGATGCAGGTTTGTCATGCTCTTTTTGATTGGTATCAACAAATCACTTCAGGTAGGACAGTCGACGATCATGAGTCGCTTGCTTCTCGTTGTGCGAGATTCGGGCCTAGCAGCCAAGCTCCCACACATGTTGAGACGCGTGGCAAGTCCATGCATGAGCGACCCGTTGGTTTTATGAGGGCTGGTACTCCGAAGAAGAAGAAGACTGCTCATAAACCACACGTCGGCCAGCGTCCCTATGGAGTGGATTTAGGAGACATCGCCGATGGAGAGGAAGGTAACATTTCGTCGTTTTCATTGCTTTAAGATGTCTCACCTTCTGGGATTCGTAATCATGTTTTATGTTCCAGGGTACTATGACGAGGGCGAGCTTCCACCGGACCCCGTATTCACTGATTCTGATAGACGCTATTCGGGATGGTTCCCTGGGTATTGATACGAACATTGACACCGAGCAGGCTAATAGTGTCAAGCCCACCACTCTATGTCCAGGTATATCTAAATCCGATGATACCCTCATCGAGTAGCATTTGGCGGAGTTAGAGAGATCAGGATTCATTATTCTTTTGTGCCTCGCATTCTTTCAGATTTCCTGAAGAACTCAAGCATGGATATTGGGGAACAAGGATCTTCTGTTCCGGCTGCAGGTACTTCTGAGCTTTTCCTTCTTTCCCATCTTCTTGTATATATATCCAACACTTAAATTATTCTGCAGATGTCGTGATAGAAAAGCCAGTTGAGGATCAGACCTTTCATGATGTGGGTTTCGAGGAACAGAGGTGTGCCTCTGCACCAGGTTTCTCGGGACCCGACGCTGGATTATTAGCTGATATGCTGGCTGAGCAGGCCACCAGAAGAACCGTGGGACCACCCTTTGAGGGTGATACATTCACAGGTATATGTCTGATTCTCTTCATTCTGCCTGGTCTTTTGTCTGACTAACAAAGGATTAATATTGCAGTACCGGTCATTGGGACTAGCCCAATATTGATTCCCGACGTATCTAGCTTACCTCGGAGTGACGGACTTGCAGGTACGCATACGATCTAGGGATATCGTGCTCCTTTCTATTTGTCTGACTTTTGACTAATAGATGGGTGTAATCATAGGACCAGCCACCGGGACTGATACTCTTATGACTCCTGGCATTCCCCGTGTACCTGAGGATGATGGACCTCTTGCATCTGAGGACGATGGACTTGCAGGTATGCATACGATCTTATCATCCCGATTTTCCTTATTTGTCCAAATTTTCATTTTGACTAATAAAGACATGTAACTCTAGGACCAGACGTCGTGCCTGATGCCACTACAGTTTCTGGGACTGATAGTTTGCCTGAGAGCGGTGTCTCCCCATCACAGCCGAGAGGTATGACCGATTTGCCTACAGGGGTTGATATACCCTCCATGACTACTTCTGTCAGATCTCAGCCTGAGGGGACCTCCGTTGGCATCGGTATGCTCGGATTTTCTTATCGTATTCGATAATCTCTTAGCTTTCCACACTATTTCTTGTAGGATCTCGATCATCTCTATATGAGCGTGTCCGCGCCCTCTTGGCTGATACCGATCCCGACAAAGACATTTTTCGTACAGACCTCTGCCTTTTTACCGTCTTTTATAACAGCATGATCGAGAAACTTCTTCATCGAGGATATGGTTTCGATCAGTTTAGGCGTTCCTTTTCTCGTCACATGCCGATGTTCAGAGAAGAAGGGTATCCAGAGTTGGCCGATTCCTTCACCGCCGATTTTGCTGTTCTGGAGTCGGAGATCCGAGAGTTGAAGGAGCTGAAGGCTAATGGGGTTTCTTTCTTCGTGTCCTCTCAGATGGAGCATAGGTTGGCACAGTGGCGCGACCTGAGATCTTCCATCGGCAGTGAGCTTCAGTCACATGAGCGTTCAGTTGCGCAGCTGATGGCTACCGTGGCGAGGAGGGATACAGATAGGGCCGAGCTACTCCGCTCTTTGGATTCCGGCCGCGAGGAAGTGGCTAGGTTGAAGGAGGCCTTGAAGCACGCCGAGGAGTCCATTACTATCATTGCAGAAGACCTGGCTGGAGTAGAGCATTCTCGTGGACAGGCCCTCGAGAAGCTAGGATCTACACAGGAGAGATTGATGAAGCTGAAGAATGAAGCCGTGAAGATCTTGAGCAGTTCTGAGGAATCCGTCCGAGCTGGCCTGCCAGCAGAACTTGAGCAGAGTTATATAGATAGGCTTTCTCCAGTTTAGAGTCTATGTTCTTTAGCCGTCAGCTGCCCTTCGGGCTAACGAGCTTTTTATTGTATGCTTTGACTTGATCTATTAATAGAGACTCCGCATTTGATTCCTTTATGACCTTTCTTTATTTTACTTTTGAATTCAGCGATGAATAAGATTTACAGGGATTTTTGGCAAACCCTCCAAGGCAGTCAACGGGTTTGATATGCCTTTACGATTACGCTGTTTGAATCGGGCTCAGCATGTGAATTATTAAAAGCCCGTCTCACATGTAACGTTGCGCTAAAAAAAAAATCACTTTTCTTAGACTTGAGTGCTATGAAATTTTGAATATATAGGCTTAACCATTTCTTATGGGAAAAGGTACCCGGCAGCCGCGCGTATTAGACGACGACTTATCCCTTCTTAGGCTCGGAGAAATTCCCAGGGCTATAGACCCTCGGTTCTTTTTCAGTCGGCGGAAAGACTAAACCGGCAATGCGGCGGGTGTTAGGCGTTAACTTTGGGATTTTTAGCTAACCCCAAGCCTTCAACGGGTTTGATGTGCCTTTACCGATTACCGTTTGAATCGGGCTAGCATGCGGATTGTCTAAATCCGCTCTGCATTTAACGTTGTGCTGAGAGAGTGAATTCTCTGAGACTTTGTGCTATGATGCTGAATACATAGGCTTCGCCCTTGTTACGGGAACAGGCTACCCGACAACACGTGTTAGGTGTTGACTCGTCCCTACTTAGGCTTCGGGATAAAATTCCCCAAGTTTAGATCTTGGTGTCTTTTTCAATCGGTGAAAGACTAAACCGGCAACGTGTGTTAGGCGTAGACTTATCTCTATTTAGGAGTTGAGATAAAATTCCCCAAGTTTAGATCTTGGTGTCTTTTTCAATCGGTGAAAGACTAAACCAGCAACGCGTGTTAGGCGTAGACTTATCTCTATTTAGGAGTTGAGATAAAATTCTCCGTGCACAAAGTGCCCGGATTGGAAATTGAGAATTGTACCCTTTATCAGAATAAAGACGGATTGGGAAACGGGAGAGGAAGAATTTTATATTCTATCTCCCGGGACTAAAGAGGAAAAATTTTATATTCTATCTACAGTCGGAAAGGAAACTCAAGGTGGGATCTCCACCCCCAGAATCCGAAAAGATGAAACTAAGAGTGGGATCTCCACTCCGAGAATCGGAAAAGTTCAAACGGCCCTAACTTTTATAGGATTGGTCATTTGAATTAAAAGAATCCCTCATTTATTGAGGAGGAAGCCTAATTTCGACCCTAACTTTTATAGGTTTGGTGGAAACAGGAACAAAGGCGGATTTTTGTTTATCGAAAAGGAATGACTCGGTCTTAGTCCTAACTATTCGTAGGCTTGACTAAGTGAGATCGGGAACAATCCTAACTTTTATAGGTTTGATTGTTCAAATTGAAAGTGGACCTCTCGTTCATGGAAGGAATCGAGAGAGGAATTTGGCTTTGGCCCTAACTTTTATAGGTTTGACCTGAAAGCAAAGAGAGTGGGATACAGGTAGCAAAGAAAGTGCCAACCCATACTATCACTCCAAGGAAGACTTTAATGCTAGGTGATTAGGACCTAACATGTTGAGTCTGAGAAATGCTAATGACTGGCCGATGGAAATGTTGGTGGATCCACCGTCGATTGGTTTGATCAGCAGATGGTTTGGTGAGGAAAGATTAACCTATCAGAGGGTTGGATCTCATCTCACAAAAAAATAACTCATAAGAGTTAGAGAATTTTGATAATCCTACCAAAGAATCTCACCATTCGGGGCTGTGTGCGGTACAAGTCCTTTCTGGCGCTGTTTGTGAGGATCATCGTTCACGGTCCTTACTGCTGCATTTATTACCGGCTCGTGCTGAAACCAGTTCAAGGGAACAGAACCGAAACTAATCGATACTGCATTTGCACCCACCTTCTTCTCCTTAGGTTGCTTCATAGTAATGACCCCGACGTCGATCAGAGCTTGGATCTTATCTTTAAGGGCATAGCATGCCTTGGTAGGATGGTGCACTGCTCTGTGAAATGCGCAGTATTTTGGATCATTGACTCTCTTAGCATCTTCCTGATCCTGGACCGGAGGCAATTTGATCTTGTTATTCTCAATGAGGTACTTGAAGATACCGGGGACCTCATCCTCTTTGAACGAATAGATCTTCGGGAACTTCGGCTCCGAGGCTTTTGGCTTCTGGGGCTGCTGTTGCCACCTCGATTATTGAGGCGCCTTTTGTTGCTGTTGTTGCGGTTGTGCTTGCACCTCGAATGTTTGATCCGCGTCCACAGCATTCGCATGTGATTTTCCCTTTCCCTTAGGGACAAAGTTCTGTTGCGGAGCGTTATTTGCTATTTGGCCCCTTTCCGCCTTCTTCCTTTTAAGGAATCGTTCGGCTCATTCTCCTCGCACCTTCAGATCTTTCCAGGTCTTTGGCGGTGCCATTCCCATGGCTTCAAGGATGTCCAATGAAAGATTATTATGACAGGTCTCGAGGATGAAATCCTCGCTGACCGGATCCCTGCAATTCATTGCTTTATTTCCAAATCTCTTCACGAAGTTTTCGACTATCTCACCATTCTTCTGCTTCTCATCAAATAGAATGCCGATTGAGACCTCGGTGTCGTCGTCGAAGAAGTTCGTTAGAAACATATCCTCCATGTCGTCCTAACTGCTGATACTCCCCGGCTTGAGGCGACGATACTAATCGAAGGCCGCTCCGCGAAGAGTGCCAACGAATGACCGCACCATTAAGGGTTCATTCCCGGAGATTATTCCTAAGTGAGACTTAAAATATATTAAGTGTTGGGTAGGGGAACCCTTTCCATCAAACGGCGTAAAGTTGATTAAATTGAACTTTGCCAGATATGGAATTGATTCCCACTCCCTTGGGTATGGACATGGTATGCCGGACCTCTTCACTTCTTGAGCATTCATCAACGCGTTGATTTTGCTCTCCAAGTCCTTCATTTTCTTGTCTTCACTCGTATCTGTCTTCGAGTGGTTTCGGGGAGAAGTAATGTGATCCTCCTTCGCATTATCATCCGGGGGACTGCCTCCATTATTGTTGTTGATGGGAGGGATATTTAAGTTGACATTATCTTCTTCCCGTTCATTTTTCTCTTGATTCGGATTATTGCGACGACTGGGTTCTCCTTGGTGAGTTGTCAGTGCCGCTATTTGCTGGTCATGCATCTCTCTCATCTGCTGCATGGCCATCTCCATCTCGAACTTGAATGCCTCTTTCTGCTTAGTCAAGGCATCTTCAAGCATCTTGGTTACTTGTTCGGCGTTGATCATGAGCGACTCGTAGGGTTGCCCCGCACTAGACGCCGTGTCATCGGATGCTATAGCTGAGCAGGAATCTGAACCAGCATCTGACACCTCCTCTTCCAAAGGAAGTCCCTTTTGCATCCTTTGGTAATTCTTTCGCCTATTGATCCCTGCTCGCAATCGAGTCATGCGCTGGGATGCTTCGGCAAGTTGATCTGAACTAGAGTGTCGTGTCGATTTCCCTCTGCCGGTCATATTTGCAGACACCTCTAGGAACTCGTCCTCTTGGCGGACAGGCTTCTTCCTACGAAAACGCCTTGGCTTGTTTTCGGGTGTTCCAGTAGAAATCCTCTCGAACACCGAAACTCTCCTTGGGGCTTTAGTACAGCAGCATTCCAACAGCACCGCCTTGATTATGTTGGCACACGGACAGTGAGATTCCGTGTCTCGAGCATCTCTCTTTCGAGACTTACCCGCACCCCCAACTCTATAGTACAACTCATCAGTTTGATAACTGGAGCAACCCATAGAGTGTTGGCATGACTTCCCAGGTATAACACAATCATCATCAGACGAATGTGTTTCCCTCTGGGGATATGACGCTTTATTAGCGTTTTCAAAAGTCGCTCGTTCAAGTCTATGCTTTTGCGAGCGTGAAAACTTAACGGGCTCTTGAACTTCGACCCGCAATCCAATGCGGTCGGTAACAGGGGCTTTCCCTTTGTTATCTTTCTTGGGGGGATTAGCACGACTCCCAGTCTAGTTTGTTGTTTGGGGACCTTTCATCGGTCCCAATCGCTCCTTGACAGGTGCTTTACCTCGGTTTTCCGGTAAAGGACCGAGGCGACCTTTCAAAGGAACCTTGGATCTAGGAAGACCCACGTTCTTACCTGGCTCCGCCGGAGGGGCAAGGGAAACGGGATCTGGATTTGATGAAGTTTGGACGACAATTCCGTCCACTTTTGTCTTAGGCGCCGGCTTCGCCTTTGACACCCACACCTGCTTGTGTTTTGACGGCTTCTTGACCGTCTCTTCTTTCTACATCTCTTCCGCTTTCTGCAGAAGGACTCAGGCATGCGCAAGCAATGCGCGACGTTTCTTGATTCGCTCTTCGAGGGTTGAGCGAGTCCTCTTGACACGAACTCATTCGTTCGTCTCTGTCTTGGAGGAGGAGTTGGTTGTGCGTCGTTGTTGCACTTGGCGCTGTCTGGACTTTAGGTCCTCATTGTAGCGGATCCCGTCCATCGATTTTGCGGCCTTGGCCAACTGTCGAGCAAGGCGTTGACGCCGTCTTTGGCGCACCCTCTTCGACAAGGTTGGAACAACTTCAACCGTTGACTTCGCGGCGAAGGGGAGATCTGGATCTGCAACTTCGACCACGTTAGACGCCATTGGAGCGTCGCGTTGAGTAAGTGCAACGGCGGCGAGGGGATCTTGGATCTTCGATCCTGAGGGCCCGCGAGCACTCTTGGAAGATGAAATCTTCCTACGCCTGTTTGGAGAGGCGGATTTGGAGGAGGAGGAAGAGAGGTACTCTTCAAACTTCTGTTGATTGAACTCGTATTCGATCTCTTCGTTCACCCGGATCTTGAAGGCCGGTTGCGTCACGACGGCCTCGGCAGCGAGGCCGTTGGCTCCCACTGTGGTCGCCAGTTTGTTTTCGTCAAAAGTTGCCTTCATCATTGATTTCATTAAAACTTCAAACGTTACAAATGAATTCAAACAACAAAGAAATATAAATTACAACTTTCTTGAAAATAAACACAAGATCCGTTCGTCGTCTCTTGCTTGCGTGAGTCTTTAGCCTGTGACGGGGACGTCGATATCCGTGGACTACCTGGCAATCAGATCTGATCCAGAGCTTCGTCGATCCGTGAGGAGATCTAGAAACTTGAAGTGCCTATCTCAATAAAAGCAAGATATTTGCTCTTCTTAGTATTACCACAACGGGATAATACTAAGGATCGGGTGCGGGTGATGTAGATCTGACGAAGAAACTCTCTTGCGTTGAAGTGCTCGATCACTCTTCACTCCGGCAGGGCTTCGCCAATTCTCCAAAATTCCAGCTCTGAAAAAATGAGGCCTAAGGTTTGTATTTATAGGCATGAGGGGTTGCGGAGCGGTTAAAACCGCTTAAAGGGGTCAAATCCGTGTTGAGACACCCTTGGGGTGTCTTGGATTCGCCGAGACACCCTCGGCTAAACCGAGACACCTTTGGGGTGTCTTGGATTCGCCGAGACACCCTTGGGGTGTCTTGACTTGGCCGAGACACCGTAGGTGCCTCAGTTTAGCCTTGAGACGTTTTCAATGCCCGTTTGACTGTTTTCGCTGCAACGTCTTCGTCTGAACTCGGATCTGAATGATTCCAAATGTGTTGGAAAGCCGACAAAGAGTTCTATCATCTCCAATGGTTGGATTATCTGTAGAATGAATGAGACACGAAGGGCATTGTTTCCTTTGTAAACATTACGGGGCTCCCGATTAGCCCGCACCTTCGTTATTCCGGAATTCTGTCAGCTCACGTAGTTCGTCGATTCACTTCAAGCGTTCACCGACGTCAATCGAACTCCTGTGAACTGGATAGTGACGTTCATCGTCATTCCTTAACACTGAGCTGTTCGTAGAGACCTATAGGCAATTTTCGACGCCTACATAAACTAGTTATTTAACTATGGGGATAAATTTGGATGTAAGTGATCTTACCTTAATATCATGTGCAAGCCTCTGAAACAAATAGCAAGCAATCCACAAGCATAAACAATCCGTTCTCCCTCGCCACACGTCGATGATCTCGCCCTCGTGTCGGTGTTTTGCTTCACAAAGCTCTCCAAACTCATAAGAAAAAGATCTAGGGTTTTTGAGGGGAGAAGGTGGATACTAGAGTTCATGGATATGATAAAAGAAAGGAATTTTTATGAAAAACACAGGTATTTATAGAGACAAACCCGAAACAAACATGTTTGACCCAAACCAGGAAACCTAGTCTGACTAAGAAAACAACCTTCGGTATTTTGGCTATAACTTTCTCATCCGACCTCAGAATGAGGTGATATAAGATTTGTTGAAAAGATGTTGAAGAGATATACAACTTTGGTCTTTTATACTTTTCTAGATTCTGAGTGTATCAGTATGAAAAATATAAAAACTCATAACTAGTCATTATTCCTAGATTTTTACTCTTTTGGCCTTTGTGCATGTTTTGTACATTTGCACTCATATTTTTACAAATATACATTGAATTGATCTCAAATCAATTCTTATCATACTCAAACATCAAAATATGTTATTTTTCACTATATAACATATTTATCATTATTTATCATAAAATATTCAAATTTACAGGGTTTTACAGGAATGTGAACAAGCCCGCGATGTATTAGATTAAGGAGAATAAATAAAAACAAACATATTTCTCCCAAACCTAATATGCTAAGCATCTGAAAATAAATACAATGCAAAGGTACAAGTCACCGATCACAGTTAGCAAGAATATAATGAACAACACAGAATAAAATAATACATATCACAATTGAATATCATCCAAGACATAAAGTTTGGGTCAAATATGCTCTTATACAAAACAGAACAACTGAATACTGAAGAGATACAAAATACATCGATCAACGGAAAAAAGAAGAACTATAAGAGCAACTAGGGCTAATAACTAAGCTTCGGCTTCTTCTTCTGCTCCGTCCGATAGGCACTCCTACTGAGAATACTCTAGCTCTGGCTTGTCTCCAAGCTAGACCTGTTCTTCCTCTAAGTCTGACGTACACCAGAGAAAACAGGTGTACGTTGACGTGCATGGCAAACAGTAAGATCCCACAAAACAAATAGAGCGAACAAAAACTCAAGCGGAAAATGATATGATTATAGAAATAACAAAAGAACGTGCAACTAGAAACAAAATCAATCAAGTAACAAGTTGATCATGCAGCTAGCGATCAGAATAATCATCCAAGTAACAGGGTCATACGACTATATGGAATTAGTACTGCGACATCTACAACAAGAGACGTAGTACGTCGAGCGAAATAATCTAAACAAGAAAACCCTCATGTATATACCATATGTCTTAAATTGCAGATAATTAAATATTAACCCTGATCTATGTATGAAAAGAAAATACAACTGGCCTACATCTCACAAGAAGTCATACCTAGCCAGGAAATGAGGTCATGTAACTAGCCATCCTATAACAGGTCACTAGTCCACATCTCACACAGAGTCAACGCTCATATCAACGAATAACTGACTGTTCACAAATGATACGAGTTGCTGTGCGAGCACTCTTGATCGCAGAATTATCAAGAGTGGGTAAAGAAGAAAACAACTGAAGAACACAAGAGTTATAATTAGGGCGAAGGAAAATACCTTCTCTAGATTATGAGAATCAATTGGATTTACAAAATCTCTCTCTCACAATCTCTCTAGATCAAAGAACAACCTCTCTGATCTCTTTTCTCATTACAATCTGAGTTTTCAACCCTAGAAAAGTCCTGTTTCTATTTATACTAAACAGAAATCCTAACTGGAGCAGGAAACAGACCCAGACCCAGAACCGCTACACGGTCGACCGTAGTGCCCAAGGCGGTCGACCGGTCAGAACGACAAAAAACTGGAAAATCGATTACAGTGTTTCCGGTCGACCGCAGCGCCACCATCGGTCGACCGCTGTTTTCCGGTCGACCGCAGAGCCTTCATCGGTCGACCGCTCTCAGTCCCGAGACATAGTCTGGGCCTGTGCACTAAGCGGTCGACCGGCCAGAGTCCAGCTGCAAATCCTGCAGTTTTGCCGAATCCTTCGACTTCGTCGCCTCCAATGGCCTCGTCCACAACTCCTCTACTCTATTCTCAAGATACCATGAGGATCATCTATCCTCAAGCTCTCATGAGGATCGCTAAGCTCCCGAAGAGAAGATACACCCGTATCTTGGGTCCCCCCTTTAGGAACTTGAAGTCCCATTCAAGTTAGAACTTTACCTGAGGGAACTCGCGAGCCCCTCCTTCTCTGTTGAACCACTTGGCCTTGCTAGGGACCTGACCTTGACGTCCAATGAGAAATGACTCATTCGTCCCCCGCCTCGTCTTAGTCGTCTTCCGTTCCAAAATGCAATCTTCTTTCAGTGGCTCATCTCTATCAAACCACAAGTCTTCAACATGCGGTAAGATCATCTTGTCATCACCTTCATCATCCAATAATGGAGGCTCAAACAACTTCAAGTACTCGGCGTTGATCACCGAATACATGCCTAAGTAAGGTGGCAAATCTAAACGAAAAGCGTTATCGCCAATCTGATCGATAATCCGAAACGGACCATAACGAATAGGCTTCAACTTCTTCCCTTCTCCTTTGAGCCTCTCCTTACTCAATTTTAGCCATACCATATCGCCTTTACCAAAGTTACAAGGAACTCGATGTTGATCATGCTTCGCCTTGTACTTAGCTTGCGATTTCTTCAATTGAGCTTCAACCGTGGCATGAATATTTGCAATCTTCTCAAGAAATCGCTGAGCACGTTGTCTTTCACTCCCCTCCTTGCCATCCACTATGGCTTCACTTGAAAACACAAGATCAAACGGGCTCGGTGGTAAAAATCCATAACAAGTCTCAAACGGTGACTTTCCGGAAGATCCATGAATTGCCCGATTAAAAGCAAACTGCAAATATGGTAAACTCTCATCCCAAGTCTTAGGATGCCTGGCATTATACCCCCGCAACATATGCACCATAGTCCGGTTGACTACCTCCGTTTGTCCGTCTGTTTGTGGATGAAAGGTCGTGCTCTTCTTCAATTTAGTGTCCATCAACCTCCACAAAGAATCCCAAAAATGCCCGAGAAAACGGCTATCCCGATCCGAAATAATCGAACTCGGCAACCCAAAGTGCTTCCACACATGTTCGAAGAACAATTGTGCTGCACCCGCTCCCGTCACGGTCTTCTTACAAGGAATCAATATCACCATCTTGTCTGGCTGAAGGTCCACCACAACGTACAAATAGTCATGCCCGCGCTTCGTAGTCGGCAACCCTCCTAGAAAATCCATAGAAATGCCTTCCCACGGCCTAGAAGGAACCGATAATGGTAGGTACAATCCCCTCTTCCTGTTAGAAGGCTTCGAAATACAGCATAACTTACACCCTCCAACATACTTGGTCACATCATCAAGCATCCGTGGCCAAAACACATGTCGTCGTAGATTGAGAAGCGTTTTCTGAATGCCAAAATGCCCTTGCACACGCGAGGTATGTGCTTCCCGAATCCACTGCAACCTATCACCATATTCCGGAATGCATAGTGATGTCCCACGATACAACAAGCCATCATCGCCAAGTGCATACTCCCCCCTTCGACCAGCCTTCGCCTCCTCAAACACACTACCGAAGTCCATACTGGATGCATACAGCTGTACATACTCCAAAGGAACCAAGGGCGGAATACGCGTCGCCACCAATAAAGACCTCATCGGCGGACGAGATAACATATCGGCCAACTTATTCGTCGCCCCCTTCTTGTATCTAATAATGATGTTGAAAGTCATCAAATAAGACATCCACTTCATGTGTCGTGCCTGCTGTAGCTTTGTCTGGGCATGTAAGAACTCCAACGGCTTGTGATCCGAATGCACAACCACCTCCTTCCCTAACAAGTACACCCTCCAATGCTTAATTGCTTGATATAGTGTATAGAACTCCTTGTCGTAGGTTGGGTAGTTCGCAATAGCACCCGAAAACTTCTCAGAATGGTATTCTACCGGTTTCCCATCCTGGATCAACACCGCGCCCATCGCATAGTTAGACGCGTCGGTCTCTACCTTGAAAGTCCGCTGCAAATTCGGCAATGTCAACACCGGTGCCTCCGAGATCTTCCTTTTTAGCAACTGAAAAGCCTCCTCATGCGTCCTTCCCCACTCAAACTGAACTTTAGCCTTTGTGAGGCCATGTAACGGTGCCGCATAAGTTGAAAAATGTCGAATGAACTTGCGCAAATACTGGCAAGCCCCCATGAAGCTCCTCACCTCAGTCACTGTCTTCGGCGTCGGCCACTTTGTGATCACCGCCACCTTACCCGGATCTATCCTCCTCTGGCCCTTCCCCACGATAAAGCCGAGATACACCAACTCGTCCTTCCCAAACTCGCACTTCTTCCCATTGAGCTTCAGCTTTCCCGTTGAGCTTCAGCTGTCCGTCCTGCAACACTTCAAATACCTTCTCAACATGAACGAGATGCTCCTCCCAAGTCCTGCTGTACACCAAGATATCATCAAGGTAAACTATCACAAAATCCTCTATAAAGGGTCGCAACAAATCATTCATAAGCCTCATAAAGGTAGCCGGAGCATTGCACAATCCAAACGGCATCACCAACCACTCGAACAGGCCTTGCTTGGTCTTGAACGCAGTCTTCCAGGTGTCTTCCTCCCGAATCCTCACCTGATGGTAACCAGACTTCAAATCCAGCTTCGTGAAAAACCTCGCTCCCTCCAACTGGTCCATAAGATCATCGATCCGCGGTAATGGGTAGCGATTCTTGATGGTTATCTTGTTGAGCGCCCGGTAATCCACGCACATGCGCCAGCCTTCATCCTTTTTGGGCACCAACAACACTGGTGACCCGCAAGGTGAAAAACTCGGCATAATCACTCCCGCCTCCAAGAGCTCATGAACCTGCTTCTTGATCTCCTCGGACTCCAGTACTGATGTGCGGTATAGGCCTATGTTAGGTAAGGAACTCTCCCCGGTCAACATAATCTCATGCTCTACACCTCGTCGTGGTGGTAGTCCTGTGATCTCCGAAAACAAGTCCGCATACTTGACCTTCAACCTGTCAAGATCTCCCTCCTGGAGCTTGCTCAAGATGGATAAGCACATCCTACTCAGCTGCTCTTCATACGGACGAATGAACAATAAAACGAACTTCATGCCCGTGTTCACCAACCTCTTAGCCTGAGTCACTGTTATTACCAAGCTCGTCTCCTGTGGAAGAGATGCTGAACGAAAAATGAATTGCTCGCCATCCTTGTTGAACGTGTACTTTTGGACTTACCGATCATATACTGCGTATCTATCCCACAAATAAGGATTGCCCAAAATAACTTGGCAAACATCCAACGGAACCACGTCACATGTGACCTCGTCAATATACGACTCATGGAGTGCAAATCTGAATGAACACTGGTTCACCACACTCAATCCCGCCTCCTTCTGAATCCACCCTAATGGATAGGGCTTCGGATGCTTCACCATCTTCAATCCCAGCTTCTGTACTAATGCCTCAGATATCAGATTTTTCTGACTCCCTGGATCTACAATAGCATCCACTAAACTGGTCTTGACCTGCAACTTCAGAACAAAGAGTTGCTCCCTCGGGTCGTCATCTTCTTTGGTGGCCTGCTTTCCCGCCATAAGGTTGAGACTGCTATTTGGTTCGGTCATCCCGGGAACCTCCTTCGGACCCTGTGCTATCACGTACGCCTTTTTCTCCTCCTTCTTCTTCAATCCTTTTGGCTTCAGATGAGGATACTTATCCCAGCAACGATCAGCCACATGCCATGTCTGCTTGCAGTGATTGCATGTCAATCCTGCTTTCCCCGAGTTAACCTTCTTCTTCTCATCCTTAGACTGAGAGCCACCCGTCTTGCTCCCCGATGGTTTGGAATCCCCCTTTGTCTCGTTGCCCTTCTTCTGCCTGCCCTCAATGGCAATGGCCTTCACGCTCGCCTCTGCGATTGTCTCTACTGAAAACAGCTTCATCTCCTTCCGGATGTAATCATTCAGACCCGTCATGTACTTCATGAAGATGGGGTACTCGGACGTTGTGATGTTTAGGACCATCGCCTGTTGCTGGAACTCCGTCGTGTACTCTTGAACGGTCTGATTAAATTTTTGGCGCAAGCCATACCACTTGTACCAACGCTCCTCAAGGAACCCCACTGGATAAAATTACTTCCGAAGTAGCTCCTTGAACTTGTTCCACGACGCCGCTTTCTTCTCCTGTATGCAATAGGATTTCCACCACGTCAACGCGTGCCCTAAAAGCTTCAATGTCGCGAACACTATTTTCTCCTTGGACGAATATCCATAGAGAGTGAAGTACATCTCCATGCGTTCGATCCAATCATCAAGCTTCTCCACATTGATACTCCCATCATAAACAGGAATCTCAACCATGAAGTCAATCTTTAGATTCTGGTAATGATTCTTACCCCCTTGATGTCCAGCAGTCTTGTCAATCTCAGTCTCCCCCTCTGAATCGGCTTTCTCGCTCTCCTCATCGGGTTCGAAGAGTCCCTTCTTACCCTTCGAAGAAGATTCCTCCTTTTTGTCTCCTCCGTTGATGAGACCCACGAGTTGGGTAAGAGTCGTCCCGATCGTCTCAATCTGCTTCTCCATGGCATCAAGTCTTGTTGAATTATCTGATTCAGTCATCTTCTCCTTCCTTAATTTCTGGACCCCCTCCGAGGAATTAAGGATCTCGCCAAGCTTCTTGTACTGTGAGCGAGTAAGGACCATACACAGTTCTCCCTTTCACAGGATCTAGTGCTCTGATACCAACTTGATACGAGTTGCCGTGCGAGCACTCTTGATCGCGGAATTATCAAGAGTGGGTAAAGAAGAAAACAACTGAAGAACACAAGAGTTATAATTAGGGCGAAGGAAAATACCTTTTCTAGATTATAAGAATCAATTGGATTTACAAAATCTCTCTCTCACAATCTCTCTAGATCAAAGAACAACCTCCCTGATCTCTTTTCTCATTACAATCTGAGTTTTCAACCCTAGAAAAGTTGTGTTTCTATTTATACTAAACAGAAATCCCAACTAGAGTAGGAAACAGACCCAGACCCGGAACCGCTACGCGGTCGACCGCAGTGCCCAAGGCGGTCGACCGGTCAGAACGACGAAAAACTGGAAAATCGATTACAGTGTTTCCGGTCGACCGCAGCGCCACCATCGGTCGACCGCTGTTTTCCGGTCAACCGCAGAGCCTTCATCGGTCGACCGCTCTCAGTCCCGAGACATAGTCTAGGCCTGTGCACTAAGCGGTCGACCGCCGTGACCAAGCCGGTCGACCGGCCAGAGTCCAGCTGCAAATCCTGCAGTTTTGCCGAATCCTTCGACTTCGTCACCTCCAATGGCCTCGTCCACAACTCCTCTACTCTATTCTCAAGATACCATGAGGATCATCTATCCTCAAGCTCCCATGAGGATCGCTAAGCTCCCGAAGAGAAGATACACTTGTATCAACAAATCCCCTACGTGCATCCAATCCCGCTACACATACGGCCAGAGGACTACACGTAAACCGTTTTCTTCCTGGTCCGAACTCAAGCAAAACTCGGGTGATAAATCAAATTCCCACTGACTAAAATGATGTACACACTTCACTTTAGCCCTACAAACCAACCCAGTGGTGACACCAACCACTGACGCGAGCCTGGAAGATATATCAACAGTCACATCCGAACACATGAACAATGACTTTCCCATTCTAACTATTCTCGTTTTTTCTAAGTCAACCAAAATCCTCATTAAAACTCGGGTTCACCACCTAAACTCGGTCAACACACTCACACATGTCACTAAGTCTGTTCATGACGCACGATGCCACTAAATCATGAACTACTAAGGTTCTCAACACAACCATGAATAACAAAAGTAGACATGTCAAATATAGTAAAATATTCACAAAACATGAAATGTAATCATGAATCAGTAAAACATGCATACAGTCTGGTTTCATCAATATCTTGTTATTCGAACCTCTAAACTACTCATAAAAGTTATCAACAGCTAAATAATATCCAATATGACTACGGTTAAAACTAAAATCGAAAACCATGATTGTTTTGCACATGAGATGTCAAAGTCTACAACTACCCACACAAAATCATAAATTACTTTAAATCCAAAATACATAATTCTTTTTGCAAATAAATTCCTTTAAATCATAATAATTATCAAAAATATAATTCTTTTGCCGAATAAATTCTCATAATTTACTATAATTCTTCTGAAAATATTATTCATCATATTACTATAAATTATTTAATATTAATCATCAATCAATCCCACACAGATAATTATAACATAAATTAATACGCAGATAATTCATAACAAGTATAAAATTGCAGTAATTGACAAACTGAGTAACAGAATCTTGCTCCTAATAAACATATGATAAATCTGAAATTTATAATAAGTAAACAATCGAGAAGAGGGATCTTGCCTCGGGTTGTGTCGAACGATTTGACGTCGACGCGCGAGGCTACGGGTGAGGCGACAGCGACAAGCGGCTACGCGGAGGTTGATGGTGGTCTAGGGGCTGTCGAACGAGTCGTCGACGAGCGGAGGAAGGGGGTGGGCGTGTCACTGGCGGGTAAGTTGCAGTTGGAGAGTGCTGAGGTGGTAAGGGCGGGGTTTGAGCGGGCCGTGCTGGGCTGGGTCGAGCTCGAGGAGGAAAGGTAGCCGGGTCGTGGAGGCGGCTGTGAGCGGCTAGCCGGAGGAGCCAGGACGGCTATAAGGTTATGGGGAATGAAAAACTGATGGTGATAAGGGAGTCATTAGGCAATGATTGGCAGTCGACGGCGTGAGGAGGGAGGGCTCGAGGGACCAGTGAATGAGGTGAGGCAGTGGTCGGGATGTGACGTAGGGCGTGACTGCCTGGTGGACGTCGAGGGTTGTCTTGGCCATGGTGCGGAGGCGTGCTGGCGGGGCTGTTGGAGGTGAGTCGAGGCCGGAGCTGGATGGAAGAAGTGTGGGGACAAGCAAGGAAAGGAGGAGGAAGCGGTGGGAGGCGAGTGGGGCTTCTGGGTCGGTGCCAGGGGTCTGTTAAGTCCTAATTTAGTGTCGGGGAGTAAGTCGAGGCGGCGGCGGCATGAGGTCAGCAGGCGGGGCGTTGTCGGTGACGGTGATGCGAGGCAAGGAGTTGAGGGTTTGGCGTTCCGGGCGACTGTCAGAGGGTGCAGAGGATGAGGTGATCTCGGCGGCGTCTGGGGCTGTGACTAGGGGGGGGCGGAGTGGAGACAAGTGGGAGCCAGGTGCAGGGCTGGCGTCGGGGGCTTTCGTGTGTGAGGCGGAGCGATGAGGAGGTGGGTTCGGCGGTGAGAGGGAACTGAGAGAGAGGAGGGGACGTGGGAAGGGAGCCCCCCGCGGGTAAAATCGAGAGAGAGAGAGGAAGCATGCGCTTAACACAAATTATTATATTTATATATTTATATATATATATTATATTTTATATATTATATAGTTATCTCTATATAGATACATTATCTAGTATATATGATTAGCTAATATTATATATAGATATATATTATTATGGTGTTTGAAACAAATCGAGAGGAGAAGAAGGGGATAAACAAAAATAAATAAATAAAAATAAATAAATATAGATATATATAGTTATATATATATGATATATATATATTATATATATATACTTATTATATAGAAAGGAGATTAGAGGGATGGATGAAGAGGACGGAGAGAGAGAGAGAGAGAGAGGAAATTAGGGTTATAAAAAATTAATTAAAATAATAATAATCACAAAAAAAATAATTATATAAAAATTATCTACACATTAAAATGTACCAGTTATACTAATACGACAAATAATATGTAACAATAGAAATAATACAAGCAATTATACAAATAATATGTAATTAATAATACAACGTATTATACGAAATAATATGTAATAATAATAATACAACATATTATTTAAAAATAATACATAATCGTATCAATAATATAACAGATTAATTCCAGAAATATTCACCACATAAAATTAATTTATAAGTATTAAAATCATTTAAACTAATATAAAACTTGGATTTTAAATCATAGAAAATTGTAGAAAATCAAGAAAAATACAAATACTCTTTTAAAAATAATAATTGAATGTTTTAAAATACCAAAAAATTATTTTAACTAGTATCAAAAATTCATGATCCTTATAGTTTCTTCCTGTATGGGTATCTCCTGCTGAGCCTGATTTACCAATTGCTCCACTATTTCTGCTAGTCGTGCTTCCAAAGGTGTTATGAGATCTACTAGATACTGTAGAGCCTGCTGCGGCTTGGACTCTACATCAGCTTGCCCAGCTCTCTGAGCACGGGTACCTCTACGACCACGTCCTCTTTCCGACATCTATAAGTTTAGGAGTAGATCTTGTCAAACACAATAAATAGGATCTCAAGCATAAAGATAAAACATATATCAATAGGAAAATAATATCACTTATCATTCACTGTATGCTTTATACTTCAAAGCAAGATAATCATAAAAAAATAAAAATTTGATATTTTCGTGTGTATGTGTGTGTGTGTGTGTGTGTGTGTATATATATATATATATAATTTATATATATATAATATATATATATATATAGTATATATAATATATAGTAATTATATATTATATATATTATATATATATATAGCATATATATATATTATACATATATACTATTTATATATATATATATATATATATATATATATATAGTATATATATTATGTAGTATATATATATCATATAACCTATAATACTACAGTATATAGTAGCTATAGTATTATATACTATATATATACAGTATTGATTAGCGAGAGCATATTATATATATAGTATATATATATATAAGATTAGTATATAAATTACTATATATAAACTATATATATAATATATATCTATATAATGACTATAGTATATATATATATATTATATATATATAGTATATATATATATATATATACATATATATATAGATATATATATAGATATATATATATATATATATATTACATATGTAGTATATATATATATATATATATATAGTAGATATATATACCTATATATATATATAATTATGATATATATATATATACTATATATTATATTATGGATATATATAGATAACATATATAGTATAGTATATATAGATATAGTTATATATATAATATATATTATAATATGATGGTATATTATACTATATATCTTATATGAATATACTCACTAAATAATATATATATTATGTATATATATATATTATATAGTATATATAGTATATAGTATATTGTATTATGTATATATATATATATGTATGTAGTTTTCTATGTATATATATCTTAGTATGCTATGTATGGTATAGTATATCTATATGTATGGTATATATATCCTATAGTAAGTATAATATATATATAGATATAGTATATATATGTTACTATGCCTAGTATATATATATATATATATATATATATATATATATAGTGATATATATGATAGTATATAATATATATATATAACTTATACATATATATATAATATATGATATTATAGTATATATAGGTATTATATATATATATATAATATATATATAGTAATTATATATAATATATATATTATATTTATATGTTATATATATATATATATAATATATATATATATGATATATCTATATGTATTATATATACACTATATGTATATATATACTTATATGTATATATGTAGTATATATATAGTATACATATATATATATATATTATATATATATATATATATATATATATACATATATATATATAGGTATATATATGACATATATATAATATAACTATATATACATATATATATATAGTATATTATTATGTATATGGTATATATATACGTATATATTCACACATATATATATATATTATATATATATATATATATATAGTATATATATTCCATATGTAACTATATAGTGATATATATATGTGTGGTCCTATGTATATCTATCCATATACATATATTATACTAATATATATATATATATATAGTTATATAGTATATATTAATATCATATAGTATGTATATATATTAGTATATATATATATATTATATATGTATATAATATATATATATATATTATAGTATATTATATATACACATATATATATATATATATATATATATATACTATATATGATATAGGTATATATATATATACGTCCTCACTAATTCTAGGAATTCCTAGTAGACTCTATACATGATTACTAGGAAACTCTATCCTAGCTCCACAACTTGACACATGATGATCCTAAGGCTACTGGAACTAGAGCTCTGATACCAATTATGATGATCCTAGGTTCACACAAGGCTACAGTCCAAGATGAATCCAATGATGTCTAACCTGTCATGCACCAAACCGTGTAACAACATGTTTCACCATCATTGTTACTATCTCTCTAGTAGAATCAATAAATAGGTGTAGGCAAAAAATAGGCAAAGAATAGTGAAGTAGTACAATGAGCAAAATAAACACATAAGGAGTGTATAAATAACCATCATTAGGGCCCAACTGAAATAGAATAAAATAATTTTGAATCTGAAACAAATATAATATGTCTCAACACAAGAGTCAAATAAAATCTCACTAAGGTACCCAACCTCTACAAAATAAAATTTCAAACGCTAATGCCTGAACAATAAACAACTACTGTGGAGCTCTAAGATAACTACAAAAAAATATAATAAAATAGATGAGAGGTAAAATACCACTCCATCAACCCATGACTCTCCGTGTGCCTGACTCGCCGCCTGAAAAGAGGGGAAACAATGAGCGTCAATGTGCTAGTGAGATCATCTCCACCGTCCCCAGGGAAAAGGGTATGAGTATATAAGAAAATATTGTTAGTACATATAGATATAAAATCATCTATACTACACTAAGTGGAAATTGGTATTTGGAAACCCACAACACGAGAATTAGTACGTCGAGCGAAGTAATTCAAACAAGGAAACCCTTATGTATATACCATGTCTTAGATTGTGAATCGCTAAATACCAATTCCAATCCTATAAATAAAAAACAACATATACCAGAAATACTACAACTCCAAACCTCAATCATGATGAACCAATGTCACAATCTCGGACTACCCTCGGGTAGTTAACGTAGTCATACGAAAAATATCATCCAACATAAACATCTCTATAGATCATATAATGTATGCCAAGTTTCCGATATGTACCCTACTCTTGGGTAATCTCACATGGAGGCAAAAGTACAAAATGTGTGTGTGTGTGTGTGTGTGTGTGTGTGTGTGTGTGTGTGTGTGTGTGTGTGTGTGTGTGTGTGTGTGTGTGTGTGTGTGTGTGTGTGTGTGTGTGTGTGCATGCATGCGCCTCTACATGAAATAACCATACTCTTGTAAGTTACTCATAATATCATGTTGAATCAACATCCTTACTCAATCTTCTACGACAATAGCTATATCACCCTATTCCAGATGATGCATCCAGATGATCTTACAATGGAATATAGGCATATCAGCCCAATCTAGAAACCTCGATCATCTTTGAGTATGGTACAACCATGATCTCATTGTGGGAAAACGTCCAACTCTAAGTGTGGTATAACTGCAGTCTTATTACGGGAAAACTACTCATCACTTAGCATCCACCACTGATGAATTATGCATTATCATGTGTTATTCGTACAATATCAGCTTAAACATGCATCATGCATATCAATTATTCATGTATACTCAATTAAGAACATGTATTCAAGTGTTCGTGCATGTATCTTGATATGTGGATCTATATCTCATATTCGCAAACACCTCAGGTGTTAAACAGTTAGCAAACATCATAATGCAATGTGGGTTGATCGAGAAGATCCCTCGATCAAACAACAACTACACAAAAACATGCATCATGCACAAAAACACTGGTCGGTCGGTCGACCGACCATGTACCTCCGGTCGACCGGCCAGAGGTCATAAGCCTACTTACTGCAGGTTGTATTCGTGTGTGTGTGTGTGTGTGTGTGTGTGTGTGTGTTTTGTGATTCTAACATAATTAGCTTACTGTAAAACATGTATAAAACATTTTAAAAACTTGTTTTGCACTACTGATATTTATCTAACACATGGAACAAGAATTGTTATATTAAAATTCATATGTAAATCCTAAACATGTACAAAAGCATCAAAAAATCGTGTAAACCATCAAAACTCGGTTTAAACTCATGTTTAATTATTTTTAGATCTTAATCTACCTCTGAATATTCATTCATAATCTTTTAAATACGAAAAGATCAGATATTTATCTCATATATTACAAAAGAACTATTTTTATGCATGTAAATAGGTTTTAGGCTTAATAAAACCAAATCAAATCTCATTAAAACAATTTAAAACATGGATGTAGGGTTAGCAGAGATGAAACTCACTTGAAAATCTTGTTGAAAGCCTAAAATTGCAAACTTAAACCAGATCCTAAGAGACACGCCTGAAAATATTGTTGAAAGCCTGAAACATGGGTGCATGATTTCGTGCATGTTTCTCATCTATATTCGGATTGATACCAAATTAATCCCTAGCATACTCAAACATCAAAATATATTATTTTTAACCATATAACATATTTATTACTATTTATTATAATTTATTCAAACTTTTAGGGTTTTACATTCTTTCCCTCTTAAAAGAATTTCATCTCCCGAAATTCCACAATCGTATCTTAGGGATTAATAATATGAGAAAAGCACTAAGAGGGGTAATCCAGACAAGGAAACCCTCCCATACACATCCCGTACTATTAATCCTCAGATATGCAATATAGCAATATCTACACTTAACCATCTCGAATGCAAATACTCCCACTTACTCCTAACTAAGCAGAACTAGTACATCGGGCGAAAAATCCAAACAAGGAACCCCCCATATATATATCATGTGTTCCGAATGATTAGGATCTAAGTGTTAATACCCCTATTATAGCATTAAATATAAATATGATCATATAAATATAGAAATGATTAAGAACTTTATTCTCCTCTTCCATTACCAAGGCAGCAGCATATGCTAATACCTTATAATTATGAAAAAAATGTGGGGTGCTTATTATAAAATTTGATGATAAAACTGTCAGGAAAGGGAATCCCTATGTTTACATCATTCCTAAACTTTTTTTCTTCCTTACTCATAGGAGAACTAATGAAGGTTTTCTAAATTAAGCGATTATCACCATGTAGCCTAGCAGACAACAATTCTGTTTCCTTTTCCTCCACCTGCACTATCTCCTTTTCCCCCACTTCTACTATTTTCTTTTCCCCCAAAATTTATTTTTCTTTGGCTGCCTTTTTCTGCCCATCAGTATAAGAGGTAACTACATGTTTGGAAGGCTTCATCCTTCTTCTTGCTCTACTTTTTTAAGAGGTGTGGGCACCCTTGCATCCCTCTTTCTCTTATTCATCTTAATAATGAGAGGAACTTCTTCATCCTTAAAAAATAAGTCAACTTCTGGTGGAGAGACTTCCCTCTCCGTATCAATGTTTATGGTATCAACTGGAGGAAAATCCTCTATTAGAGGGACTTTTTCTTATCGAGGGCCTTCCCTCTCCTTATCAATGTCAGTAAAATCAGGTTGAGCAAATTTCCTCTCAATCTCAATGTCAGCCACGTCATGTGGAGTGCCTGGTTAAAAAAGATAATAATTAACATTTTTAAAATATAATTATGAACAAAACTTAACAACCAATCTCTAACGTTAGCAACCAATCAATATACTTAACAACTAATTCATAAACTTGACAACCAATCTCTAACCTTAACAACCAATACATATACTTCACAACCAATCGTAATCCTAACAATCAATCTCTAAGCTTAACAATCAATTTGTAATATTAACAACTATACGATATAATGCACAAGTAATAAAAAAAGATCTAACCTATACAAGTTTGCTGCTCCATCGCTATGCTGGACACCTCTCCTATTAGCCTCTTATTGTTATAAACAATGGGGCTTCTGCATCAGGCATTGCTCAGCTCCTTTCTCAGCCTTCTCACTTGTGCAGACAGAGAAGTCACTTTTAGAGATAGAAAAGTTATCTCTAGTTTGTCGGTGTGATGCCCCTGGGTTCACACAAGGCTGCAGTCCGAGGTGAAACCAGGAATGTCAAACCTGCCATGCACCACACCGTGCAATAACATGTTTCACCATCACAATTACTATCTCTCTAGTAGAATCAATAACAGGTGAAGGTACAAAGCAAGTAAAAGGTTTTACAACAAATACTTGATGAAATGATAGAACATCGAGTTAACACATCTCATCAACCAAATGAACTGGAATACATAGTCAAAATCTGAAATAAATGACAACAACCTGGAGATCTCAACATGTCTCAAAGTACATAATGTCTGATATAGGAAATAAGGCACATAGCCTTTACAACTCTAGAACATAAACCTCTCAAGTCTAAAAAAAATGTCGCAAGTGGAGTACAAAAATAAAATACATCTAATAATAGGATGAATAGGCACTAGTAAGGGTCACCCTCAACCTGCGACTCTCCGGGCTCCTGGCTCGTTACCTGAAAGGGGGAGGGACAACGAGCGTCAAAGCGCTAGCGAGCAACATCACAACCAACCCCAAGGGATAGGGCTCGTTGCATAAGAAAATACAGTTAATACATAATAATATAGATCATTTACACTAACAATAGTGGGTTTTAGTACTTAGGAAATTACAACACGAGCATAGGTACGTCGAGCGAAATAATCCAAACAAGAAAACCCTCATGTATATACCTTATATCTCAAATTGTAAATCCCTAAATATTAAACCCGAGATTTGTCACAAACAAAAATAAAGAAATGAATACAAACCCATCTCTACCAATAAAATGTAAACCTGTCAAAGCTACAATAGGTGTCATGTCCAGCCTAAGTAGCTATTATATCCCAGCCTCATACAATATGTCGTGTACCCAACTTGATTTAGTAACATGCTCAAGGTTTAGTAAAACTAATCCCTAACCCTAACAACTAACAACTATATTTAAAAACTAATCCCTAACCTTCACAATCAAGAATACATAGAATTTAGTCATTGCTCTAAACAATAAAAAGTAGGAATACTTACATAACCAAACTGGGTACACCCTTATAGATATACAATCTTCTTTCCTTCTTCAGGACCCTTCAATGCTTTTTAAATTACATCAATTGTCTTATTGAAAATACTTGTTCGATGTTGTCAACATACCTGAATAAATGCCTTGATATGTCAGGATCACTGCTTGGACACCATGTCATGTTCACCTGGTAGAGGATTTATAACAAAACAAAGCCTTTCACATCATGACGGTCAGTTGATTGTAAAATCTTTGTGAACAGATCCTTAACATGGTGTCTGGTGGGTGCTAGAGGAGGAGCCCTACTGCTATCACCCTCAGGTTTGGTAAAAAACCTCGATCAAATTTGATTTTTTGGGTCTCGGTTGGGGCCAACAAAATCCCTTCATTTGAGAACCATGTATGGCTCATTACCCAATTAAGGTTGAATGAGCACTCAATGTCTTCTCCAATTTTTATATTAGTGAAGACAAATTTTATCTTATTCTCATCCCACTATCTCAACACATGCTCAAAAGTGGGAAGATCAAGATCAGGAGGGCCAAAATGAACGTAGTGTTTGAATACACTATCTTCATAGGCCTACCAATGCCTTTGTCCCCATATGTTGCACTAAAGAATGCATGACTTCATAGTAAGTAGTAAAGTTGAAAGAAGTCTGCAACTCTGATAGGGACTTTACCTTTTGTCTATAAAGCAAAATCACAAGACATAATTAGTTTGAAAATAATCTGTAACCATAACAATTATGTTGTAAACTTAACAAAAAAAAACTGTAACCTTAATAATAAATCCATAAGCTTAACAATCATTCAATAACCTCAATAACCTATCAATAACCTTAACAACAAAAGCATAACACTAACAACTAACAACTAATCAATCATTCATAACTAATAGCCACAAGTCAACAGTAACCTTCACAACTAACATCCACACGTCAACAGTAATCTTCACAACTAATAGCTACACATCAACAATAACATTCACAACATACTCATAACTTTAATAACTAACACTTAATCTTAACAACTAATAGGCCACATGTTAACAATAACCTTAACAACAGTAATCTTCACAACAGATTCATAACCTTAACAACTAATGTAGAACCTTAATAATTAATGAATGTCCTTGACAACTACAAGCTAACCTTCACAACTTAATTGTAACCTTCACAATTAACACAATATGTAACATCATAAACAACTAAATATGCGGTAAAACTTACTTCTTTTCTGTTGTCATACGTGTCTCTTCCGTTTTTCTCCTATCTGTTCCTCTCTTTAGATCCAGGAGTACTCTAGAGGCGTCGTCGATGCCGGTGTTGCCCTCTAGATCTATGTGTTGAACTGGGTTTTTGGGTTGAACTAGACTTGTGGGAGGAGGATGACTAGCTGCGATGTCCTCTAGAACATCAGCAATTGATGTGCCACTTTTAGTCCACACTGCTACGCTCGAAGGTCTTTTTACGATGACGTATCATGACTCGTCGTCATCTTCACTAAAATCGACAGCGACGACTGCTTTGGGAGTTGACTTGTTGGCTATTTTTTCAATCAGGATGTAGGATTCTGCTTTGGGGTGGGTTGATTTAAGGTTAGAGTTTTGAAATGGGGATAGTCGGTTTGCTTGGACAGAAAAGAGTGTTAGGACGCATATGGTGAGCCTAATTCTCTAATCTTGTTTTGATGATTTAACAAGCAATTTATAACATGTTTTCTAGTGTTTGGATTTGATTGATTAACCCATGTTGAATGATTCAAGAGCTATATTGTAAATGAAGCATATACAAGTCAAGTCAAGATCCTCGATCGAGCTTCATATGCAATCTATATGGTATATTATTAGTGTAGGGTATGTATTTTGTGTATCAATACTTTTAAGCTCAATTATATACACATACACATTTCTTACTTTTTTCACAATTTGGGTATTTTTAAATAATCTTTGTATACATCTTTTATATAGTCCATAAATCAGTTCAAAATGTTTTTACAACTTTGTTTAAAACATATGTCAAAATCAAGTGTTCATACCAATACATATTTTTGAGTTTTTCCAAAACAATAAGTGTTCACAAATGGGAAATGCAATTTGAAATTTTTGTTATAACATATTTATTTTCATGTTTACAAATATTTCCCAAGTTTTATAATTTTTGGAATTTATTTGATATTTTTAAAGACATTTCAAATTCTGGTTTTCAAACTGTTTTGTCATATATCAGTTTTCGGTCGACCGCACAAGTCATGCCAGTCGATCGACTAGAGCAAAATTTTACAGTTTTGTTTCTCAGGGCATTTCGGTCGACCGAACTTGACCTTCCGGTCGACTGACCAGAACTCAAATTTTTAGCTGTTTTTCTCAGGGTGTTTCAGTAGACCGACAACTTGTGTTTGGTCGACCGACCATTGTCATCCAGTCGACCGAACTAGTAGCCATTGGCATAGCGGCTAGTTTCCTAGATTTTTTATTTTTTTATTGTTTTTGTTGTTTTGTGATGGTTTCTTGGGATGGTTTCTTCTACCCTATATATACCCCATTACATTTAACACTTCTAACTACCTAGAAAGTTTTAATCAAGTTTTACAAGGGTTTAAAAATTGTTTAAGTGTTGTTTTACAAGTTTTTGTGAAGAAACTTTCATAAGAGAAAGAGGAGATTGATTCTTTCGGTTTGAGCTTCATTTTCATCCATCTCTCTTTCATAAATTTCAGAGAAGATTCTTCTAAACTCAATCTCTAGCCTTATACAATTAATTGTTGTTTATTCATTTTATTAAGCTGGATTTTACATTGAGTTTAGTTTTCATTATCGTTTTTATTATTTCACACACACCCATATTTGAGCTTGAGTATTTTTGCATATAATACATTTGGGTTGTGAGTGTGTTTTAGTGAGCTTTATTTTGTTCTCAAATTGTATTGGAGAACAAATCTTTTTATTTGTACTTATTGTTGAGAGTTTACCTTGTAATACACAAGTACACCGAGAGGAGTGTGTGGTGAGAGACGTGGTCGATTCCAAGAGGAGTGACGTCGGTAGTAAAGCCTAGAAAGAGGTTGTGAATCCGAGCACTTGAGGAAGACGACACGGACTAGACCAACACTTAGAGGGTGTGTTGTGTGATTGCATGTAAGTATTATAAACGTTTGTTGGTGAGCGTTGAAAACCGATTGTATAGTATCTTTTGAGATAGTGAATTCTCTCTGGGAGTGGGGAGCGGAGACGTAGGTCGGAAGGACCGAACTCCGTGATCATATTGCTTGTTTAATTGTCACATTGCGCACTACCTTATTTGTTTAGTAATTCATGTTTATATCGCCCTTGTTCATTTTCATATACTTGCTCATATCTCCTTGAATATCATACTTGCAAGAGTTCATAATTAATATGATTTTAATTTGACATTAATATCGGATTAGATTAGCATATACCCTATTCACCCCCTCTAGGGTAATTTCAAAGAGATGGGCTGACACGACCGACGATGAGTAGTTTTGAGAAGTGAGAGACAGTTAAATCAAAGAGCATTTTAGAATCTTTTTAAACATCTGGTAACGTGGGAAGGAATATAAGAAATTCTTTTGGGGGCTTTGGGATCGTTGAAAAAGTCTTGAAAGGCGGAACAATTGTTAGGGTTCTGGGGGCTAGAAGCAATTTTGCCTTATTTTTTCTATTTTACTCTTTATTTAAAATGATATATATATATATATGTTAAACATCTGGTAACGTGGGAAGGAATATAAGAAATTCTTTTGGGGGCTTTGGGATCGTTGAAAAAGTCTTGAAAGGCGGAACAATTGTTAGGGTTCTGGGGGCTAGAAGCAATTTTGCCTTATTTTTTCTATTTTACTCTTTATTTAAAATGATATATATATATATATGAGAAAAATGGGTATACTTGGTACCAAGCACAAATTTTATGC
>NC_033797.1:101446008-101477412 GCF_001876935.1 Asparagus officinalis
AATTATATATATATATATTATATTATATAGCACGCACACATTGTATAAAGATAAACATCAACACAAAAAATCATCGGCAAATAACAAAAAAATACATGGTTGGACATTCTAAGAAAGACCCATACGTCACAAAATGTTAATAATTTTCTTTTAGTTTTAAATTTTAAATTACAATACAAGAGGAAATTAAGAAAAATATTAACTAAAAAAACTAAAAACAATAAATTAAAATTCCGGATCGGCGTCGGGTTGAGCCGGGTGGGGTTGATGGTGCGGGTAAGGTGGGCCGAGCCTATCATTTTAGTCCCAGGTCTGGAGCTGGACCCAACCGCGACCTATGAGCGTGCATATCATGTTCTGGGTCCGCGCCGGGTAATGAAACTCATGACGGGCTGGCCGGGTGAGCGCCCAATCCCTACTTGAAAACGCCGGTGTCGGACTGTGGGGCCATTGGATTTGCGGTTGCTGTTTGAATGTCGTCACGACCCGCAATATCCGCGGCGACGTGCGGCGTGAAAAACTCTGAAAAGGTAGTCCCCGCTCACGTTCTAGCGTGTGGTCCCCACCCGACAAAGCAAACGAAGTATCCAAGGGGGCCAACTCCCACCAGCCGAAAATACTAATATTTCCCAGTAGGCCCCGCAACACGATCAAATATCACGTGTCGGGATGGAAAATCGTGAACCGTGTTCGAGACTTCACACGGGCGGGTGTGCTTCCCCATTTCGACGAACTATTCAAATATCTGTCCACAAGATTCACTCCGCTTCTGTTCACTCTCCCATTTTATTTCCTTTTATTTTTTTTGATTTTTGATCACAGCACAACGGGCAGAGTGATAACCAAGAAGGAAGGAAAAAAAGAAAAAAAGGAAAAAAAGAAAAAAAGGGCCGATCCACGTTCACTTTCATAATTCCTCTTCGAACAAAAAGGAACTCCGACGTCTCCAGTTTCCTCTGTCATTGTCTTCGAAAAATTGAATTCGGATTGTAGGGAGACGAAGAGCCGAGTTGTAGAGAGCGAAAGAAGTAATGAGTGGAGGGGGAGAAGAAGAAAGCATAAAGCTAGAGTTCACTCCGACATGGATCGTCGCCGTTGTATGCTCCGTCATCGTCTTCATCTCTCTCCTCGTCGAGCGCCAGCTCCATTTCCTCGGCAAAGTGCTCTCTTTTTTCACCCAAATCTCCAAAAGTTGGTGGCTTTGACAATATACTGATGTTTTGTTCGGTAAAAATCGCAGCTTTTCAAGAAGAAGAACCAGAAGCCGCTGTATGAAGCCCTCCTCAAAGTTAAAGAAGGTAGTTTTCCTTCTTCCACTTTGACCCTTGTTGCGGAAGAAACTAAAAAGATGTGATTTTTTTTAGAAATGTGTATTGTGGTTGCAGAATTGATGCTTCTAGGGTTCATATCGCTGCTGTTGACGGTGTTTCAAGGTTTGATTCAAAAGATCTGCATCCCTGAGGGGTGGACTAATCACATGCTCCCGTGCAAGAAGGAAGATGAACAATCTGAGGCCGCCACGACCGAGCATTTGGTTTCGGGAGTTCTGCGCAGGCTTCTGTCTGAAGAGGGATCAGCAACAACACATTGCAGCAGAAAGGTCTTTTCTTTCTTCTATTTCTTTCATTTTTTTCCTTACCCATTAATGCAATAAGCGAAGGACAAATTTTCAAAACCACCCTTTTTGGATTTTATTTGCAAAAAACGACCCCTTTTGAAAATAATTTCAAAAACCGACCTGTTTTCAGCCCAGCGCTGAAAACATGTCGGTTTTTGTAAAATTTTTTTCGAAACATCACGGGAGTTCAACTCCCGTGAAGTTTATCGAGAAATTAAACTTCACGGGAGTTGAACTCCCGTGAAGTTTAATTTCTGCTTAAAACTCCACGGGAGTTCAACTCCCGTGGAGTTACAGTCCAACATTCCCAGAGAGTCGATCTCTGGGAATTTTGGACTGTAACTTCACAGGAGTTCAACTCCCGTGAAGTTGCAGGTTTTCCATTACATGCACAGCATGCATACATCGACATATTTAACTCATATATACAAATATTTACCTGTTGACAATAATTACATTACATGCACAAATATTTACCTGTTGACAATAATATATATATTGCAGTAATTATTGTCAACAGGTAAGTATTTGTATATATGAGTTAAATAGGTCGACGTATGCATGCTGTGCATGTACAGGGCCGGTCCTGAGAATTCGGGGGCCCTAGGCAAAAACTTGAACAAAAATCCTAAAGGGGCCCTCCTATATTCAAGATTTTTTTAAAAAAATAAAGTGTTGCACCCAAGTAACTTTAGGGTTGCCTACATACCAAGAGATGTTATAACTAACCTCAAGGATCAAACACAATGTAGTTCTCCTTAGCTACCCATCCTGGCCAAAGGCCTACAAATCACACCCTAACACTCTCATTCCCAAAACAAGATAAATGAACCAATAGAAGTATCACTTTATGAAGCCTCTTCTTGCATTTTTAGATGCAAAATCATTAATTAAACTTGTATAATCAAGTTTCTCCACTACATTTTTCTCAATTGACAGTAAAGCTAAGCCGTTCAATCTTTCTTGTGACATAGTTGATCGAAGATAAGATTTGATCAACTTTAACTTTGAAAAGCTTCTTTCTGCAGAGGCAACAGTAACAGGTATGGTCAACAATATTCTGTAAGCAATCCAAGCATTCGGAAAAGTACCATCCAATTTCTTCAAATAATTCAGCACGTCAATTGCTTTTTTTGTTTCTTTTGGTAAGTATTCTCTCAAAAGTTTCAACTCTAAAAATAAATCTTCGCCATCAATATCAAAATGACTGTCATGCTTTAAAGATTCTTCAAGTTTCACACAATAAGCCTTCAAACTAGCATCATCAACAATGCTGAATTTCTTCAAATCAAATAAAAACCCAAAGACTTCTTCATAATGCCGAAATTATTCAAACCTACTCTAAGAGAAGAAATAGCTTGATCCACTATATATAGAAAATATTTAACTCTAAATGATTCTTCAGGAGATAATATTGTCTCTTCGGTAGCACTTTCATCAAATTGTCTCTTCCTGCGAATGATACGCTTTTCACGAAATACAGCTTCAATTTTCATTTCAGATGCAACCTTTTTAGCTTCAGTAATGGCCTCCTTAAATCCATTTTCTCTGTACTTTTCAAAAAATAATATAAGCCCATTCAATTGATCTATAGCAATATCAATTTGCATGTCTTCCTTTTGCAAAAATTTGCTAACAGAATTAACAGCAAATAATAAATTGTGCCAAACAATCATACCCAATAAGAACTCAAAATTCTCCATTTCATTTGTTGCTAAGGACTCAGCTTCACTCTTTATTTTTGGATCTCCATCGATACTTGCCAAGTGAATTAAAGCATCTCTTATTTCTGTAGCTTGAAATCTTACTGCTCTTACACTTTCAACATGACTTTCCCACCGTGTTTGTGACAATGGCTTAAGTGTGAGACCAGAAACATGTTCTTTGAAAATATCCCACCGCTTAGTAGAAGATGAAAACAAAGTATATAAACGTTGTATCACTCCAGAAAAAGATATAGCTTTCGGACAAGAGTTTGCCATATCACAAAGTGCGAGGTTAAGACTATGACAACCACATGGAGTGTAGAATGCTCTAGGATTTACTTCCAGGAGTCTTTTTTGCACACCTTTATTTTTTCCTTTCATATTAGATCCATTGTCATACCCTTGTCCTCTTACATTAGAAATGTCAAGTTCCAGAATCTTCAATACATCTTCAAGTTCGCCAAAAAGTCCTAGTCCTGACGTATCGTCGACCTTAAGAAATTCTAGAAAGAACTCTTCTACCTTTACTGGACTTTCTGAAACATCCACACATCTTATTATAAGAGTCATTTGTTCTTCATGGCTTATATCTGGAGTATAATCTAGTATAACAACAAAATATTTTGCTTCTTTAATTATTTTGATCATTGTATGTTTAATCTCTCCCACTAACATTCCTATCAGTTCATTTTGAATTTTATGACTGAGATAGTGCTTATGAGATTCACCACTTTGATAACGTCGAATATGCTCTTTCATTACCGGATCAAATTCGGCAATCATTTTAATTAAACTTAAAAAATTTCCATTGTTCTCTTGATAAATCTTCTCATTATCCCCACGAAATGCTAAACCATTTTTAGCAAGTGTTTTTACAATAGCAACTATTCTTAATAATACTTGTCTCCAATGTTCTCTCTCTTTGTTTAATATTTCTTGCACACTTTAGTCAATTTTTCAAATACTACGCAATCTCCATTCCAATTCAATCAACTTCTCATGGCAACTTAGTGTCATACTCCTTCATGAAGACTTTGAAGTCTATGCACTAAGATTCTGTCAATTTAATATCCTTCATCTAACAAAGAACCATTCCCGAATTCTGTTTCCACTTTTCATAACATAATTTGAAACAAAAGCAAAATACCAAGCATCAAAGAAGTTGAATATATTAGCCATCTATCATGTTTTCTCCATTTAGACCAATTGTCGAGAGTGTAACTGAGTGAAGAGAAATGTCTGCCTTCAATATCTTTAGAAGAACAATAACAAAACTCTTTGTCCTCTTTTCTACTAAAAGATCTCTCACTTTTTGATCAATATATACCTAATTTGCGGATCGTCAACATTCATGTTTTCGATTGAACTCTCAATCTAAGTGAGTAGGTTCCTCAATGTTTCTATTCATCGTTCTGAGCTTAATTCATATTTCATTTGTTCAGAATAGCGTTCTTCAATATTCATATTATTTTTCTTTCTTCATTTGATTCTTCATTATTATTTCTTCGTATCATGCTCTGTATGCTACTCTAACAAAACTTATCAGCCGCTCCTGTTGAACTTTGCAAGTTTCCAATAGTTTGTTTTTTTTCTTTATTTCATATCCGAACCTATACTTCTAGGAAGCATGATGAACGCTGAAAAAATATGATCAATCAACAATGCAATTCAGATCACAAATTATATACAAATACTAAAATACATAGATCAAACAAACAATATATAATTTATATGAAGTTATAAATACCTTAGAAATTGAATAGCTTCACTTCAAACAAATTTCAGATCAACACGCTTGAATCCTAAAAGATGCACTTTTATCTTTTGTTCCTATTCAATAGACAAAAACAAAGTTTGGACTTAAGATTTTTTTTGGGACACGAATACGATGCAATCATTTGATCATATTAGGTCATGAAACAAGCTCTGAAATAAATCATATAATTGAATGGTAACATGCAAATGGTAACATGCATCAACTAGTTTTTGGCCATGATAACAAGCTCTGAAATAAATCAAATTTGATGTTAATATATCAAAACTGGACATAGGATTATAGGAATATCCATTTAGGTTAATTAACTTACTTTTATCCGTCTTTAAAAGTCTATGAAGCTATTGCTAAAGGACAAAAAAAAGTTGTAGGATGCTGCAGTAGGACATTAGTCAATTATAGCCTACAAAGCTACTTAGCTAGTAGCTACACAATTACATAGTTTACTGTTTACACTTTACATTAAAGTGAACACTGAATTTACATAGTTTACTGTTTACACTTTACATTAAAGTGAACACTGAATAGCCGGCATGAGTGAACAGCTGAACATGCCAGGTTTAAGCGAAAAAGCATCTCGCACCTTAATTCGGCGGAGGAGGCGTCAGGCGCGTAGACGGCAAATAGACTCGGCGAGGTCGCGTTTGCCGGTGGGAGGGGCGGAGGGAGTCGCCGGAGGCGGCGCCGTGGAGTTCGACACTTCGACGAATCGACGGTGGAGGAGCGGACGGAGTCGGGAAGAACTGAAGAAGATGAGAGGTCAGAGAGAGACCTAGGTTTTGTCACTTTTGTGTATTTATAGGAATTGGAATTATGCTATTAGAACCCTCTAACAATTTTGCACAAAAATCCTCTTACTTTTTCATATCTATAAAAGGTATAGAAGTATTATATTGGGGCCCCTATTTTTTGAGGCCCTAGGCGAAGGCCTCTCCCGCCTACCCCTAGGGCCGGCTCTGTGCATGTAATGGAAAACCTGCAACTTCACGGGAGTTGAACTCCCGTGAAGTTGCAGTCCAAAATTCCGAGAGATCGACTCTCTGGGAATGTTGGACTGTAACTCCACGGGAGTTGAACTCCCGTGGAGTTGTAAGCAAAAATTAAATTTCACGGGAGTTCAACTCCCGTGAAGTTTAATTTTTCGATAAACTTCACGGGAGTTGAACTCCCGTGATGTTTCGGAATTTTTTTTTACAAAAACCGACCTGTTTTCAGCGCTGGGCTGAAAACAGGTCGGTTTTTGTAATTATTTTTAAAAGGGGTCGTTTTTTGCAAATAAAATCCAAAAAGGGGTGGTTTTGAAAATTTGTCCATAAGCGAAAGAAGTATATTGAAGGAACACATGCGGCTTGTTTGTAATTGGAATGAAGATTAGAAAAGGGAACAAAAATATATAACTGCAGTTGAAATGGGAGCAGCAACAGTACACGTTGCAGTAGAAAGATCATTCCTTTTTCCAATTTTGTTCTTACCCATTAATGCAACGATCAGTGAAAGTGAGTTATATTGAAAGAACTTAAGAAGCTGGTTGGTATTTCAAATGTAAATCTTGGAAAAGGAAAAATGGTAAATGCAGTTGTTATATTTCTTATAGAAATTAAGGTTAGGTTAAAGTTCACAAAAACCCCAAAAAATTACGTTAGAGTTTGGCCCATTTGAGATACTTCCCAGTTGAACATGTCACTTTACCCCCAAAACTTTTGGGCCTTGCACAAAACCCCCATACTGTTTTAAAATTTTTCAACATGGCCCCCTAACGGTGTAATGGTGTTTCCAAGAACTTTATTGAAAGTTCATGAGGGTTTAAAATATTGTTTAAAATAATGTATAACAAGTTAACAACTATGCTATTTTACTTCTTTCCAAGTACGTACTTTGAATTGATAGAAGCAAACTAAGCTGATATCATTAACTTTAAATCCCGTCATCTCACTATTGACTGGGAGATTGTTACATCTAATTACTTCTTTATAGGAAAATTCATACCCTTGCATATGTTTAAAATATACGTTGAGCAGCATCTAATGTCATTGAGGACTACTGTGAAGCTAGTTTTGTACTCTATTTTTGATACATCTTGACTCTTGTTATTTTCAGGGGAAAGTGCCATTATTGTCTATCGAGGCTTTGCATCAGTTGCATATCTTTATTTTCGTTCTGGCACTCACTCATGTGGTCTTTAGTGTACTCACTGTGATTCTAGGAGGGGCAAAGGTAAACAACACTTGATTTGTTCTTTATTCTTAGTTTTCATGAACTTTTCCTATGCATTTGGGCTTGGCTGCCTATGGAGTTTTTTTTATAATGTTGAACATGCCTGATTTTCATGAACTTTTCCTATGCATCTGGGCTTGACTGCCTGTGGAGTTTTTTTTTTAAATGTCGAACATGCCTGATAGTGGTCTCCTTTCAATGGCTTAGATAAGGCAATGGAAGCACTGGGAGAACTCAATCCACAAAAATGATATGGAAAATGGTATGTTTAGATTGGCTAGCTTATTCAAATAAAGTTGAAATTACGCAAATACATTGATATGTTTCAGTTCTGGATAAACTTATTTGTCATAATTTCAAATTTCCATTATTTAATCCTATTATGTGCTGTCTAAGTTCAATGTTACATGCAGTTCCAGGAAAGGTCACCCATGTCCAGCAATTTGAGTTCATCCAGGACAGGTTTAAGGGCACTGGCAAAGATTCACGCTTATTTAGTTGGCTTGTAAGTACCCCCTGTATATAATTTGAGATGGTTTACCCCTTTTGGATACTTGAGCCGGTGATTTGGTATTGTATCAAAATGTTGATAAATTCTGATGTTTCATTTAAGTGAAAGCCCTTGAAAGGATCATGGATAGAAATAATTGTAGCTGTTGGTTTAACAAAAGTTATTAGACCTCAATAGATCGAGTTGAATGGAGAGAAAAGGATTTATGTAATCAATCTTAACTCTTAAAGGTTTAGGGTAAATGCTATTGTCGATATCATTCTTGCTATTGTTGTTGTTTGTAATTCTTTGAGAAGGTTATAATTAACGAGTGAGAATCAGTGGCAGTGTTGTATGGAGTAATAGAAGTAGGACGAAGTGGACGCAGTTAAACATATTCAGTAATTCATTAGAACCGTAGTGTAAAATAAGAACAAATGATAGATGTCTTTTCCCAGTTGTTTGACAACTTTGTGGGTTTCAACCCTTTAAGTACAATAAAACATAAATGATAATTCTTATCATATTCCTATTATGTGAATGTGACTATTATTATGTCTTTTAGCTCACTCTAATGGTAAACTGAGAGACTGTTGTATTTTAACTTGGGGATCACTTTTGATGAGAAAAGTATTGAGTGTTAAGTAAAAATAAGTGTGTCAAAAACTGGTCAAAGTTCCAACAACATTGTGTGAAAAATTTTGTTCTATCTTTTCGAAATTGCAAACAATATTTCCTTTCATATTTTTGGCTTTGCTCCTTCCATAAATCTAGGGATTTTAATTCCCTTAAACATTTCAGTGGAAGTAGCTCACAGAATATTTTCTTGCAAAAGCACCTAGTTGGAAACCGTAATACACTATTTTGGTTTTTAGCAGTTCAGCAGAATATTGATGGAACCTTACTTACTCCATTTTTTGCAATACTTTAGGAACCTTACAAACACCATTTTGCAAATGATGGTTGACTTTTCTCATGTCATCTATGATGTAGGACAATTTTTATTTGGATTATAAAGGAACAAATAATTATCACTCATCTATTCTACTTATTGTTTTTGTTGCATCAATACAGTAGATGTGTAATAATTACCAATTAGGAAACTTTTATAACAAATATATTCCTTCAAAAGTTGTAACCGTTACATTCTACTTTCAGTGACATGTTTTCCCTGTGATATATTATTCTTTTGTATCTCTATTTATTATTATTTCTCAGAAGATTTTTTTTTCTAATTAAATTTGAATGTTAGGGGATTTGTTGCAAAGATGTTAGATTTTCTGAGTCGTATCTTTTACTTTCGTATCACCATTTTTCATGTGATTAGTTATTCTTTTTCGTTAGAAGTATTTGTTATTCTATCTCAGAAGATGTCTGCTAATTAGTTGTGAATATTATTCCTTCAAAAGTTGTAACCCTTTCATTCTATTTTCAGTTACATGTTTTCCCTGTGATATATTATTCTGTGTAACAAATATACTCCTTCAAAAGCTGTAACCCTTACATTCTACTTTCAGTTGCATGTTTTCCCTGTGATATATTATTATTTTGTATTAGCTCTATTTATTATTATTTCTCAGAAGATTTTTTTTCTTGTTAAATTTGAATGTTAGTGGATTTGTTGCGAAGATGTTTGATTTTCTGAGTCGAATTAATCTATTGCTTATCTTCTACTTTCGTATGCCCATTTTTCCTGTGATTATTTATTCGTTTTTGTTAGAGGTATTTGTTATTCTATCTCAGAAGATGTCTGCTAATTAAGTGTGAATATTATTGGACTTCTTAGAAAGATTTAGGAAGTTTTGCATCTAATCATTTTTATGCTTTTGTTCTACTTTTAGTTCCATGCTTTTCCTACAACTTCTTATTCATATTTCTTTAACAATATTTATTATTCTTTCTTAGAAGATTCTATTGATTTCTCAGGAAGTTGTCAGATTTTCTGAGTCTAATTAATTTTATGTTTGCTTCAGTATTCTTTTGGCAAACAGTTCTATGGATCTGTGACTAAATCAGACTACACCACAATGAGACTGGGCTTCATCATGGTAATTAATTCAAAAATGTCAAATAGATGTCCTACTTCCTATGTCTTACACAAAATAAAATTAGTTTTATTTAATTCTTTGTGGATCTCTTACCACAGACACATTGCAAAGGAAACCCAAAATTTGATTTTCACAAGTATATGGTACGGGCTCTTGAAGCAGATTTCAAGAAAGTTGTTGGTATAAGGTATTTCTTTTACAGTTTTACCTACAGACTGAGTACTATTAGTTTCTTGCTTGAACATACAAACTAGTTATGCATGCGTTTGACACTTGAAAATGGCACCAACGCTAGCGGTGACAAAGTTTGCTTTGTCAGTTTAGATTATGTTATAATGAAATCTCATTCTTCTTCATGTGATTGTAATTGCTACAATTTCTCTTTCTTTTCAGTTGGTATCTTTGGGTTTTCGTGATGGTGTTTTTGTTGCTAAATGTTAATGGTAAGATCAAGCTCAAGCAATGTTAGTTTCAATAATCATTTCATTTTTATCTTTGAATTACAAATGGGTCAATTAGTATTACTTCTGCTTGTACTATTGTTCAGAATCTTTTTGTTGATTTTTCAATGTAGAGTTTGGTTTCCAGCCAACTCTAGATAAATGGAGTACAGGTTATTTCCCTTCTACTGCAAAGAACAAAAAGTGGAAAGTTAGAATATGTCAATCATTCTGCCTCCATTTGCTTTACATATGAAGATTGTTCATTAGAACATGATATTGATGAATATAAGTATTTACATAGGAATAAAATTTCGCTGCAACAGGTATTCAATAGCCCATTTTAGTTTATATAAATGGCGATTGTTTTTCGGAAATTAAACCTAAGTAGAAAAGCCTGTCAAGTATAATTTTATCTGCAGATATTTGAAAGTCCAGTTAACTGCAATGGATTTATTTATTTATCATCCTCATCATCATCATCATCCTTCTCGTCATCATCAAGCGCATAGTTCTTCTCAGGCATATTTTTAACAACTAGCTTTACAGATATAACTGAATCAAGCACATAGTTTGTTCTTTTAGTGTAAAAATTCTGTGCATCTTCAATGACTAACCTTTATCGTACTAGAAATTACTCGCAGCTTTTATTTATGTTGCCGTTGAAGAATATTTATTTGTATCTGAGGGTAACTGCATCAAGTATTTGCTTTATCCACTTCCATCCATAGCCAAAATTTGTCTTGAAATTTCTCCCTTGTGCAGGCTGGCATACTTATTTTTGGATTGCATTCGCTCCTTTAGTTGTAAGTATCTGTAACTTTTATAATTCCGTGTGTTAACCATTTCAGATTGGCTTTTAGTTTCATAATTCAGATGCATGGGTTTTGTTGCCATTGTCGTCTGAATTATTTGAGCAATCAATATCTTTAATCCCCAGAGCAACTACTCTAAATCAAAAAGTGTGTTTATCAGTAGAATCATGTTTGTAGTTTCACTTAATCAGAGAAGTCATAGGCTCTTAAGTCATAGGCTCTAATGAGAATAAAATGTAAATGTAACAAAGGTCTTAAAAAGAGACTCACGGCTTCCAAAGCCACAGGTTTTATCATATAAGGGGTTATTTTGCAGTAGAACCTTGATTATTAGTCTACAATCTTCATAGTTTTGCTTCATCTGAGCTGTTATACTTTCTATGTGAGAAAGAAATGCATCCGTAATCAAGGTCCTCAAGTGAGATTTGTGGCTCCTAAATCCATTCATATGAGTCCGTGTATCTATAAACAATGTGTCTGAACATGATTTTTCATGATTAAATTAAGGCAAGCTCCTGAGAAGTATTATATCTATAGTTGAATATGTCATTGAGTTGCATCTCCATTGACACGTGCAATCCTTATATTGTAAAGGAACTGAATAATTCATCTGTGTATGCTGCAGCTTCTTCTTGCTCTGGGTGCTAAGTTAGAACATATCATAACTCAGTTGGCTCATGAGGTTGCTGAGAAGCACACAGCCATTCAAGGTGATTTGGTTGTCAAACCCTCGGACGAGCACTTTTGGTTCAACCGTCCTAAGATTGTACTCTATATGATTCACTTTATCCTCTTCCAGAATGCATTTGAGATCGCATTTTTTTTCTGGATCTTGGTAAGCAACATTTAATAGTTCACATTGTGGAAAATTGTATGGTGTGCTTGGTTACATGGAAAATGATAGAACTAAAAGATAATTGTAAAGAGAAAGAGAACATGTAGACATGTAATATTATTCTTTCATTGCCTTTAAAGCTAACATGGACTACAAAGATACAGCTCAAGTTTTCATCTTTGAAAAATGCTGGCTTGATTTGGAGCCTTACAAGCTATGTTACCTGGGTACTTCTATCATGAAGCCGTACACATAACGAACACATATCTGTACCCAAACTTCATGGACACTCCTTGGAGATATGCACACATTTGTTTAGACATGTACTCAATTATATGATATACGTCTCTCTTATTTTAAAACACTTGTCATACACTTCTTGGACATATATCATACACTTCATATCATTTTCTGAACCTTGTTACTCATTAGGCATGGGTCAGGTTTGTTTTATCCCATACCCAAGTTTAAAAATTATAGTTTTAAAGGGTCATTTGGGTGTCTAGTCAAATTTACAATAAACATACTGAAAGAAACTTTAAAATGTGGGAGGAATTTTAATTCTAATAACACATGAATTTTAGAAACAAGATTGATCTCATGTATTATTAATTTTAATATATTATATATCTGTGTCCCCGTACCCTAAATATTACAATTTGCTGTGTCCTGTACCCGCACCTATACTGGTACCCGTACCTGTTTCCATGCAACTTAGCCTACAAGAAACCTTGTAATATTCGAATCTTACCTTGTCTACAGGAACATTGTAGTTTTCTCTCAAGCTTTAACTTTATGTCCAATCTGTGACACATCATGCACATGGCGCCTGCTCATTAAGAGGGGTTCTATGACAGATCCCATTTCTTGGGAAAGTCTTGACTGATAACCGATGGAAGATATATCATGTTATTATTTACGATACGAATATGCATGCTTTTGTCACCTTGCAGACAACATATGGATTTAATTCCTGCATCATGGGACAAGTTGGGTTTATCATTCCCAGGCTCATTATTGGGTAAAATCAATTCTCTCCTGCCTCAATATATATTTACTTTCTACAGCACATTAGATATTTGTTCTTAACACACATATCTAACCTGGGTATTATTAATTATTTAGCGCAATCATTCAGATTCTCTGCAGCTACAGCACCCTACCACTCTACGCTATTGTGACACAGGTGAACACGGAATTGCATTCTCATTATCGATAAATTATAAGGTTAATTGCGGATAGAACCCTGTATTATCATCCAATTGCAGATACAGTCCCGTAGATCTATTGTTGCAGATTGAACCCATGAGTGAATTTTTTGACTCTTACCCTCAGAGAGAAGATTGTTTTTGGACAAATAGACCTTCTAAGGGTGAGGCAAAAAATAAAATTAACTCATGTTTTTGGACAAATAGATCTTCTGAGGGTGAGGGGCAAAAAATAAAATTCACTTGGGGTCTATCTGCAACAATAGAACTACAAGAGGTCTATCCGCTATGAACTGTAGAATATATGAAGCCTTCTCAGCTTGGCTTGAGTTCTGACATCGTATTGGTGAATTATTGAAGATGGGAAGTTCATTCAAGAAGGCAATATTTGAAGAGCATGTGCAAGAGAGCCTTGTTGGATGGGCACAGAAGGTGAAGAAACGAAAAGGTTTTAGAACTGCTGGCAATGATGAGAGCGTGAGAAGCAGCGTGGAGATGAGTAATCGACCCGTTATAGAAAGCCAGACGAGTAAACTTCTTGATAAAGAGAAGGATAGTATGATGGAAGAAGGAAGAGCTGGGCCTTCTGAATAAGTTCATATCATTATTCCGACAAAGCTTTTTTGATAGAGAATCTCTATTCCTAAGGATAGTACGATGGAAGAAGGAATCTGAATGAAAAGTTGTTTGGTGGGGGCAGAAAATCTATGATTCAAAGTTCAACGTGAATTTAAATGTAGTTATTAAAGCTTAAAATTCTTACTTAATGACGGGAGTTGTTTAGCTGTTTCAGTTAATTGTACAATTTTTTATTATACTGCAAACATGGTCCGAGACCTTATATTATTACCCGATTAAAATTGTTGTAGATAACATTAAGTTATTGCGCTGACAATCATATTGTAGCAAAATTTCTGTGTACTGCAAAATGTCCAGTGTCATCCATTCGAAGATCTGGGCCTTTTTCTCTTTTGTTTTTGTTTTTTGGGAAAAAGTGGTGGTGGGAATCTAGCCTGAGAACTTAGTAAAGCTGAACTCAGAGTTGTACCCACTGAAACTTCGTAGTTGGGTTATTTGAAGATATTTGGGATTTATTTACGTATGATGTTGCTGAACACAAGCTGCCTTCTTTAACTCGCAACATTGTGATTTGTCATCGTAAGATGTTTTTCTGAATATAGACATAATCTTATGTTTATGAAACATGCAATTTCAATCATATTCTAACTTTTATATGCAATTGTCTGTAGATGGAGCAGACTATCTGATAAGCAGGAAACGGGAAATTTGAGGATTAAGCATAAGGATCACCAAAAGGAACCCTTACAAATGAAAGCGACTGCAAATCACTTGTAAAATTTATTTGAGAACCAGTTAAAAAAAGCTGTAGTTAAAAAAAAAACAACCGCAACTACAAATATAATTAACTAGCGAACTGGTTTTACCTCATTGCTCGTATTATATAGCAAACACGTGTAAGCGAAATAATAAAATACATAAGATTCCTCAGACTATTATTACGGAAAAAATTCCTTAAATCAAAATATCTTTTCTCATTCTTGATTTTCAGTATCTATCTTCTCTTTGGTGCCTCCTAACATGTTATACATGCAAAAGAAATGACCCTCGTGTTTCATAATCAAACCATAGACTCGTGAAGTGATAAACTATACTTCTTCTCAAACCTTAATTGAATTCGCAAAAACTGATCGATAAACCTCGCATCATCACAAAAATTTAGAATGTCATCCTTACATAAACTAACACTCATCACCATCTATTAAGTGATTAAAAATAAGAAATCATTTACTATAAGAGTAATACACCTGAGCGAACGAGGGAAACATTTTCACGATAGCTAACATTCTAGAACATAATATAACATCAAATTTTTGTCATAACCAAGATTATGTTGTATCCTTGCTCCTAGGGGTGTCCATATGGGCCGGCCCAGACCTGGGTCCAGGCTCGGGCTCGAGCGGGCCGGGTTCCGGGCCGGCTTGGTTTTTTCCATTTTTTTCCCTTTTCTTTTTTTTTATAAAAATTTGCTAAAAATTGTTAAAAATTAGTTTAACCTTATTATATTTATATAATTATGTATGAGTATATAGTACAAATTATTATGTAACTATGTATTATATATACATATATTATATGTAAATATATTAATTATATATATTTATAAGTTATAACATGAGAGAGAGAGAGAGAGAGAATCACATAAATGTATATTACATATTTATAAATACGTATTATGTAGTTATGTATGTATTTGTTAAATATTTTTCATAAATGTTTAGTAGTCTAGTGGAAAGTTAATGTTTTAGTGTTTCAAAAGGTCCATTATTCAAGGCTTGCTAATGGCAAGCCGAGAAGTGTTTTATTTTAATTAATCTCTCATAAGTTCTTATAGGTCGTGGGCCGTGGGATCGGAGCTAATCAGGCTGATGCGCTAAGTGGCGCTTTGTTAGGCGCACTTCGCACGTTGGTTGCCACTATGGTCGTCATGAAGGTTACCTCGCAGGCTGCTTCGCAGCATGTAGATGAGCTACGCATTCGCATGAGGGTGTGGCCCTGACGTTCTTGATGTTTGACGAGATTCGCTCGTTCGACGAGGTTCGTCTATCATACGAGGTTCGTCTGTCATATGAGGTTCGCCTGTTTGACGAGGTTCGCTCGTTTGACGAGGTTTGTCTGTCATACGAGGTTTGCCTGTTTGACGAGGTTCACTCGTTCGACGAGGTTTGGTTGTTTTACGAGGTTCTCTCGTTCGACGAGGTTCGTCTATCATACGAGGTTCGTCTTTTTTGACGAGATTCGTCTGTCATACGAGGTTCGCCCGTTCGACGAGGTTCATTCTACAGACGATGTTCATCTGATTTGTTGAGATGTGACCCTCGCGTTTCATAGCAACGCGTCCATTGATTGCCTCGTATTCAGGAGTTACTACATGCAGTTACAATAGCATTTAGAGGAATTTAATACATTAATATTACAATCTTAATTGTCAATGAGAATTGTAACAGTCACATTAATTATGAGTGACTCTTGAGCTGGCCTTAGAGGCCTATAAATAGCGCCCTTGGGCAGCTCATGGAGACACATACACGAGCTTAGAAAGCGAACGTCATATCAAGGAGATCTTGACGTTGTTGCTGTTGTTGTACTACTGCTGTAGAAACTATGCCTGTAGGAACTTGCCCTGAAACCGAAAGGTTCTGAGATCGATGAGATCTTTGCCTTGACTTAAAGGACTTATAGATAGAGAATATCTTAACAGTACTGGGTTGGTGCACAACAAAGTACTGTACTGCTATTCCTGGAAGCAGTTTGGTCTTGGGATCATTGCACTGAAGTAGGCCAAATATTACTTTAAGCACAGCGTTACACAAATGCATAGCAGTGAACTAAAAATTTAAAAATTATAGCACATCTGTTTTCTCAGTTTAATTTCAGATTTAACCATAATTTTTAACAATCTTAAAGCAATATTTTTTGATCTACTATGGATCCTGCGAGGACTCTTGGAGTGGACTGTCTCAAGTTAGAAAATTTTGACGAATCCAACTTTAACGCATGAGGTCGGAAAGTGATTTTCGGAATGCAACTCCTGAAAATCTACTATGTGGTTTCTGAGGAGAAACCTAACTTAGAAGAAGACTCTAAGTCTGAAGCCTCTTGGGCTAAAGATGATCATTTTTGCAGGAGTTATCTCCTTAACTGCCTGGCTGATCATCTGGCAGATGCTTATACCAATAAGCTCTCTGCAAAGAAAATCTAGAATGCTCTGGAGGAGCAATATAAGGATGAGGAGAAGCTTTCTAAGTCTCACCTCATTGACAAGTTTCTGGACTTTAATTTTGAAGACGACACTGAGGTTTTATTTCATGTCAAAGAGCTTGAAAAGCTTGTTATAAAGCTGAAGGATGAAAAGATTAATCTTTGTCAAACCTTCATTTCTAGAGCAATTGTTAACAAGTTTCCTCCATCTTGGATGTCATTCTCCACGGAAATTCGAAGAAGGAAAAGACAGGTGACTCTGTCTGATTTGAAGAGGTTCATTCGGATCGAGGACGAGATTCAGACTCGCACGAAGAATGGGCTCCTTGCTAATCAGAAGGCGTCTGCTAACATGATGGCTGCTAACTCTGAGAAGGGTACCGTTTTTTTTTCTAAGAAAAAAAAGTCTTTTAACAAAAAGAAGAACCATAATCCGAAGAACCTAAATGTTCAAAAGAAAGATTTTAAGAAGAGCGAAATATTTTAACTGTGGGAAGCAAGGACATTTTACCAAGGACTGCAAAACACCAAAGAAGGGAACAACACATAATGTTAATCAAGTTGATAATTGTGTAGCTATGCTCTTCTAAGTGATAACCCCCAACAACGTCTCTGGTTGGTGATTAGATACAGGTGCTACATGTCATGTTTGCTCCAACAGAGATTTGTTCTCTTCCTATGTTGCAATTAAAGAGAACGTATCAATGGCTGATCGTTCTGTAGTTCCTGCTCTTAGAACTAGAACTATGGTGCTGACTCTCTCTTCAGGGAAGACTCTCACATTGAAAGATGTAAAACATGTTCCCTTAATTGCCAAAAACTTAGTTTCTAGAAACCTGCTATGTGATGCAGGTATAAGGCTGAATTTCCAAGGAGGAAAGACTGTGTTATCATTTAAAAAAATATACTTTAGCAATGCATATCATACTGATGGCATATATAAGATCAGTACTATTGTACCCAACTCAGTTGTAAATAAAGTATCATCTTCTGCTTACTCCTCTATATTATGGCACAATAGACTAGGACATAAATTATAGAAAACTATCTAGCATGGAGAAATTAGGATTACTTCAAAAATGTGGGGGTAACAAACCAAAGAATTGTGAAGTTTGCGCGCAAGCTAAGCTGACAAAGAAGCCATTTTCAAGTGTCACAAGGAGTACCAATCTATTAGATCTAATTCACTCAGATACTTGTGATTTCAAGAGCTTCGTCACTCGAGGCGGCATAAAATACTTCATCACCTTCATTGGTGACCACTCTCACTTCTGCCACGTCTACCTACTAAAATCTAAAGATAAAGCCTTCAGTAAGTTTGTCGAGTTTCGGACTTGAGTGGAGAAGCAGCTTGGACTTCAAGTGAAAAGACTCAGGAGCGGTAGAGGAGGAGAGTACCGATCTAAGGAGTCGAAGGCATACTTCAAGGAGCATGGAATCATTGCTAAAACTACTATTCCGTATTCTTCGTAATCTAATGGAATTACAGAAAAGAAGAATCACACATTGACCGAGATGGTAAATTCGATGCTAATCACATCCAATCTACCTACATGCTATTGGGGAGAGGTTTTATTGATGGGCAAATTAGATTCTAAACAGAGTACCCTATTCCAAAACTAATAGTAGTCCTCATCAGTTATGGTTGGGATATCCTGATCGTTTGGATAGTCTCAAAGTGTGGGGGTGTCTCGCATATGTTCGAGTTTCAGATATTAGAAGGCTTAAGCTCGGACCAAAGGCAAACATATGTGTGTTTCTTTGCTTTGCTGAAGATAGTGATACTTGCAGGTTCCTGGACCTTGGAACCAACTCTATCATTGAAGCTTAGAACGTAGAATTCTTTGAGGATAAATTTATCAAAGATAAACGATTATTGCTCAAAGATATAGCAGAGAATGCTATGCACCAGAGGAGCCAGTTTTGCGAGAAACTAAAAGTGTCAGTAATGAAGGAGTTACTGAACCATCTTCCAAGTGTGTCAGGAGACAAAAATATTTTGGAGATGACTTCATTACCTATAATGTGGAAGGAGACCCACAGACTTTTCAAGAAGCAATGCAGTCAACAGATGCTCTTATGTGGAAAAATGCTATAGATGATGAGATGGATTCATTGATCCAAAATCATACTTGGGAGCTGGTGGACGTACGTGAATGTGCAAGGTCTATCAGTTGCAAGTGGATCTTCAAGAAGAAGCTTCGTCCTGATGGTACTATTGAGAAGTACAAAACAAGACTGGTGGCGAAAAAATTTTCTCAGAGAGAAGGAATAGAATTTTGACATTTATGCACCAGTTTGCAAGATCACTACCATCAGAGTGCTTATCGTATGAGTGGTGATAAAAATGTTCGTCATACATCAGATGGATGTGAAGACTTCCTTTCTCAATGGAGATCTCACAGAAGAGATCTACATGGAGAAACCAGAAGGACTTGATGCTCCAGTTGGTAAAGTGTGTAAACTTATTAAATCTCTATCTGGACTTAAGGAGGCACCGAAACTCTGGCATGAGAAGTTCGATGGGGTTGTTCGCAACAATGAGTATCAAGTTAGTGAGTCTGACAAGTGCCTATACATCAAGGTCGCTAAAGAAAAGGTGGTTGTTATCTGCCTCTATGTGGATGATATGCTCATCATCGGGAGTGATTTAGAGATAGTAACATCTACCAAGAAATTTCTATCAGCTCAGTTTAGCATGAAGGACCTTAGTACTATGAACGTGATTCTCGGAATCAAAATTATATACTCTGAAGAGGGTATTGGATTGTTCCAATCTCATTATGTCAAGAGTATGCTAAGAAAGTATGGCTACTACGACCTATCGGAACTATTAGTATCATATGATTACAACAAGAAGATTCGATCGAACACTAGAAGACTAGTAGAGCAGCTAAGGTACTCCAAGATCATTGGGAGTCTTATGTATGCGATGAACTGCACAAGGCCAGATATAGTATTCGCAGTAGGAATGCTTAGTAGGTTCATAAGTAACCCTGGAAAGCTTCACTGGGATGCTGTCCAGAGATTGATGAGATACTTGAAAGGAACTATAGGTCTAGGCCTATTCTACACTGGATATCCGACTATAATTGAAGGCTATTCAGATGTGAGCTGGTGCTAAGAACCAGATGAGTGTAGATCTACTGGAGGTTTTGTCTTCACCATAGGTGGAACTACCATCTCGTGAAAATCTAAGAAGCAAACTATGATTGCACAGTCATCGTTAGAATCTGAGTTCTTCGCACTCTGTGTTATAGGAGATGAAGCTAAGTGACTTAGTTGTATTCTTCGAGACCTTCCATTGAAGAAATTGCAAGGCGCAATTACTATCTATTATGTAATCAGGCGACGAGTACTGTGGTAGCGAACTCGTTGTTCAACGGAAAGAAGCGATCCATTCGTCTAAAGCATGGCTATTTGAGAGAACTCATCTACCAAAGAGTCATCTCGGTGATTGACATTCAGTCTTCAGAGAATATGGCTGATCCTTTGACTAAAGGTTTGAAAAAGGACTTAGTCGAAAGAACGTCTGTTGCAATGGGTCTCAAAGTTTTGTGAGTCTTATAAATACTTACCATATTCATCCAATTATTAGTTTAAAGCTTACGCTACTAATAATAAAGATAACTGGTTCAAAAGTCAAGTAAGATTTGTAAAGTTTGATGAGTCTTACAAACACTTATCATTTCGTCAAGTTATTAGTTCAAAGCTTACGCTACTACTGATAAGATAATTGGTTCAAAAGTCAAGTAAGATTTACAAGTGAAATCCTATCATGTAAAGAGGTTAGCTGTTAAGCCTTAATGAGTCCAAAGTATTTCGGACGTGGTCCTATGTGTTAGGGGGGGGGGGGGGGGAGGGGGTGATTAGGGTCTTATGCTAATCTAATCCGATTTTATGCCAATTAAAATTAATTAATAAGTATATTCTTGCAAGATAGATATACAAGAGTTATAAGCAAGAATAAGCAATATGAACAACAAGATATATCCTAACAAAGAGATATGGGCAATGTATGTGCAAGGATATATAAACAACACAAGTGTAAATAATCTAAACTAGATAGTGAACAAACTAAATAGTGAGACAATGGCAAAATGAGCAATGAACAAAAATAAGAATAAACACCAAGGCACACAAAACACAATCAAATGATCACGGAGTTCGGACCTTCCGTCCTACATCTCCGCTCCCCACTCCTGGGGAGAAATCCACTATCACAATCCGGTTTGGAAGCCGAAACTTCTACACACTCGGTTTTCTAGCTAACCGAAAACTCTACAACTCATACTCTTGCAAACCCACTCTACACCCTCACAAGTGTTGGACCTAGCCGTGTCTCCCTCAAGTGCTCGGTTACAACCTCTCCCTAGGTTCGTCAACCGACGCCACTTCTCTTGGGACGATCCCCGACTCTCACTACACACTCCTCTAGGTGTACAAGTGTATTACAAAGTGATCCTCACAACAAGCACAATTACAATAAATGATTGTTCTCTAATATGGATGAGAACACAATAAAAGCTCACACTCAATTGTTACAACCCTCACCAACCCAAATATACTATGTATGAAAATACAATAAGCTCAAGGTGTGTGTAACAATGAGAATAAATCAAATCAAGTCTAAACTCAATATAAAATCTAGCTTTAAAGAATGATAATCAAATAACTAAGCAAATGTAAAGCTAGATAAGAGTTTAGAAAACTTCTCAATGGATAACAAGATGGAGAGATGGAGATTGAAGCCCAAACAAGAAGATGATCTTCTCCATTTGTGAAAACTTCTTCATAAACCAAACAAACACTAAAACACACTTAAACTCTTGTTTAAAACTTGTTTAAAACACTTCTTGGATTGCTGTAAGAACTGAGGTATAAGGGGGTATTTATATGAAACCCCAAAGCCAAGAGAAAACCAAGAAAAGACCAAAAAAATCACTCAGCAACGGCTCTGGAAAACTAGCCGTTAAAACTGATATGACAGTACGACGGTCGATCGCGGCGGGCGACCGCGAGCAACAAAAAAAACAGACTACTATGGCTCGACCGTGAAAGTCTCTGGACTCGCTACGGTCGACTGCCACGGCCGCCGGGGAGCCAACAAAAACAGTAGTGAGTTCTGAACTCATGGGCGGTCGACCATGGCGGTCGACCGCGAACAGATACTACAGAAAAACAGTTTTTAAACATATTTTTGAGACTTTGAACATATGTTAAAAATAACAAATAAAGTCCAAAAATAATGAAACTTTGGGAAATGTATATAAACATGTAAATGAACATGTTACAAAAAGAATTTTCCAAATTGCATTTACCATTTGTGAAAAATCATCATTTTGTAAAAATAGTCCAAAACACGAAAATGTAAATATGTGAAATTTAACATTTTGGCTAAATCATGTTTTGAAACTATGCACAATGATTATATAGACTTAATAAAATATGTATATGATTGTTGTTAAGTCCAAAAACTAAGAATACAATATTTTCATAAAATTGCATATTCTATGCAATAAATTCTTAAACACAATAATAAATATGAAATATGTAATTTCATATTTATAAACATAAAAACCAAAACTTGTGTTGTATATATATGACTATATATATATACACAAGGAAACCAATAAAATGTGTGTGATATATGATATTGAGCTTAACGTACTTAACACACATAATATAACACCTAAACTAAATTACCCAAGCTGTGATCTTGATCTTAAATAAGCTCGACTTGGTACACATGCGGATGAAGCTTGAACTTGATCTTTAACTTTGAATTGCATAGGCTTCACTCCACAATTCCGCCAACCTCTATTAGATATGATCGTTGTGGCGCAATCCATCCAACCTCCAACTCGTTGTTTGCCTAGAATAAGTACAAAAACACAAACACTAGACAAACAACATTAGAAGTAAATTGTTTGTTAAACATCATCAAAACAAGAAGGCCAATAGGATAGGTAACATGCCTAAAGGACTCACCGATAATCCTATCATGTAAAGGGGTTGGCTGTTAAGCCTTAATGGGTCCAAAGCATTTCAGATGCTGGGTGTTAAATAGGAAACACGCCTAAAGAACTCACCTAGAATGCTATCATGAGAGAGGATGACTCTTAAGCCTTAATGAGTTCAAAGCATTTCAGATGCGGGAAGTTTGATAAGGAAACATGCCTAAAGAACTCACCTATGTCTGGGTGGAGATTTGGCCGCCTTATGGAAAGATACCTAGATCTCTAGTAGAAACCAGGACAAGCACATGGCCATAAATATGCAAAAGCAAAGGTAACTGTGGTTCAAAGTGAAAACTACCACATATGAGTTTGATCTTATGTGATCGCTGGATTTTAGACATGTACTGGTTCAAGTCTCTGCGATACCATGCATCTATCTTCTATTTAGTTGGTCTAAGGGGGATTCAAGTCTTTGCGACATCTACCTTATGCACAACGATTGAAACGTTGGCATCATAACACGACACTAGTTTAAAAACTTGTGAGAGACTATTGGATTTTTGGTCAAAACCGCGTTCCAAAATGAGTTTTCAAACTATATATATTAACTGCAAGTACTTTTCATAAATGCTTAATAACCTAGTGGAAAGTTAATGTTTTGGTGTTTCAAAAGGTTCCTTGTTCGAGGCTTTCCAACGGTAAGCTGATAAATATTTTATTTTAATTAATCACTCATAAGTTCTCATAGGTCGTGAGCTGTGGGCTTATGGGTTGTGGGTCGTGGGACAATGGATCAGGGATCTAGGCAAATCGGGCTGAGGTGCTAAGTGGTACTTTTTTAGGCGCACTTTGCACTTCGCATGGAGGCATCGAGGTTAGGTGGCGCCACGTTGACTACCACTATGGTCACCAAGAAGGTCGCCTCACAGGCTGATTCACAGCATGTGGACAAGCTACGCATTCGCACGAGGTTGTGGCTCTGGCATTCTCGATGTTTGACGAGGTTCGCTCATTCGACGAGGTTCTTCTGTCATACGAGGTTCTCCTGTTTGACGAGGTTTGCTCGTTCGACGAGATTCGTCTGTCACACGAGGTTCGCCTGTTGGGTTGGTGCACAACAGAGTACTGTACTACTGTTCCTGGAAGCAATTTGGCCTTGAGATATTTGCACCGGAGTAGGTCAAATATTGCTGTAAGCATAACGTTACACAAACGCACAGCAGTGAACTGAAAAATTTAAAAATTACAGCACATCTGTTTTCTCAGTTTAATTCCACATTTAACCATAATTTCCAACATATTTAAGTACAATTATACAATTTACTTATATGATATACTTTTATATATACTAGATCTTATATATTATTATACTTATGTAGTTATACAATATACTTATATAACTGTAATTCTATAATATACACATATGACATATAAGTATACTTATAACTATATTATATATATATATTTATATTCTTATACATTAGTATCTGTATCTATACGACTATACCATGCTAAGAGTACATACATATATATTATATACATATATTATATATAAATATATTGTATATACTTATAAGTTATAACATGAGAGAGAGAATCACATAAATGTATATTACATATTTATAAATACGTACTATGCTAAGAGTATATGTATATAGCTATAAATTATATATACATATATTATATATAAAAAAGGATTTGTCAAATTCGAGGTTTCAGAGAGGATTTGAATGGAAAACTTACAAATTAATGTCACATCAACATTCTCTCTCTTCTTTCTCTCTCTCTCTCTCTCTCTATATATATATATATATATATATATAAACACACAAAAACACACACACATACATATATTATACATAAACAAATTTTATATACTTATAGAAATTACTTAAATGAATTATATTTATAAAAATATATGTACATATACATATATATACATATACATATATATAGGCTTATAAAAAATAAAAAAAAACTATTCCGGACCGGGCCGGGCCCGAGCCGGACGTCGTCTAGGTGGCTCCGCCCTGGCGCCCTGGCCCGGAACCCGGTTTTGGCCTGGGTTTCCGGGCCGGGCCCGGGCCAAGGGGCTAAATGGGCAAGCCTACTTGCTCCCTTGTGGCCAACAAACACAAAAATAAATAGATATATCATTATGACACAATTTTTTCATCCTTCACTCTTCAACCTCCACTGATCTTCACCGATCGGTGATGCGGATGGATGGCTAATAATTTAAGGATCTATTTGTAATTACCACTTGCATACTTGTCTATGGACTTTGGAATTGTGGGAGGCCTTGCCACCCTTGTCCGTGTAAGAATCCCTGGAAGCATGTAATCTTCGCCCACCCTGAGTTGTCGTTATGGCTCACCGCCTTTGCTTGTTCATATGCTTAAGAAGTTCAGGATCATCTTCATCGATCATCTTCTTCCAGAGCATTGTTTTCATCCTAAAAAACATACAAACCATGTTCAGAGTTACGTTATGCAAGCTCATGAATATTTATCGTACAAGCTAGTTATCTACAAAGTTATGTTATGCAAGCTCATGAATAATTTCTTTTCGACAGGGCATTGAATAAAGCTAAATTAGATTTCCAATATCTATCTATATGCATGTGTCCATACCATCCCAATAGTCTGACCGTATAATGCACAGAATTTTTTATATATAAATTAGAATTCTTGATTTATTACTAGGGAAAATTGCTTCTAGCCCTAAAAATAACAACTATTCTTCCCCCACCAATTTTTTTTTCAACACTCTCAAAACCCCCAAAAGCAAAATCATAGGTCTCTGAGCCCCAAAACACAAAACCCAAGAGTTTAAAACACGTGAAAACTATAATACCTTCTGTAATGACCGTGAATTTTGATACTAGTTAAAATAATTTTTTTGGTATTTTAAAATATTCAATTATTATTTTTAAAAGAGTATTTTTATTTTTCTCAATTTTGTAGAATTTTTTACGATTTAAAAGTCTAATTTTATATTTATTTAAATGATTTTGATATTTATAAATTAACTTTAGTGCAATAAAAATTTCTAGAATTAATCCGTTGTGTTATCGATACTATTACGTATCATTTTGAATAATACGTTGTATTATTTTTACTATTACGTATTATTTCATATAATATGTTGTATTATTATTACGTATTATTTTGTACAATTTGTTGTATTATTACTAATATTGTATATTATCTGTTATATTAGTATAATTGGTACGTTTTATTGTATAGATAATTTTTCCAAAATTATTTGATTTTAAATGTAAGTAATTATATTTTTATTAATTATTCTTGTTTAATTGTATAATTTATTATATTATTTCTACTATTGCATATTATCAGTTGTATTAGTACAACTGGTATGTTTTATTATGTAGATAATTATCCTATAATTATTTGATTTTAAATATGAGTAATTATATTTTTATTAATTATTATTGTTTAATTATACAATTAGTTGTATTATTTCTACTATTGTATATTATATGTTGTATTAGTACAACTGGTACGTTTTATTTTGTAGAATATTTTTCCATAATTATTTAAATTAATACGTAATTATTATTATTTTTAATTATTTTTATAAAAACCTTAAATATTCCTATATATAAGTAATTCTCTCTCTCTCTGTCTCTCATTCTCAACCCCAACCGCCAACCCCCTTTCTCTCTCTCTTCTCCTTTGTTCTCTCTCAAACCCAAACCTCCACCAGCATCACCCCCTCTCTCTCGACAACCATCCACCGCCCCTGACTGACCGACCATCTTCCCTAGCACATGATCCCCTCACTAAATCCGATCACAGATCACCGCTGCCAACCAAGTCTCACAGATCTGACACCCATACAGACCCGCCTCTCGACGTCTCTCGCCTCTAAGCCACACTAAGCCTCCGCACCCTCTCCTCCGCCTTGACTCCGCTCCAGCCACGCCGCCGCGGCAGCCATCAGCCACTTGTCGTTTGTGCCCCCTGCTCCTCAACCCTCTTAGCATTGCTAAGCCCCTTTGAGCTCCCGCCCCTCTCCCAGCACCTCCCACCGCCTTGACCTCCGCCCTGAGATCAGCCCCACTAGCCGCCTTATCATCTCTACCCTCCATACCCCCGTCAACTCTGAACCCGCCTCCCTAATCCAGTGGCCTGTAACTTCGCCTGACATCCCTGGCCTCCTCCCCGCTCACCCTGCACCCCCTACAGCCCTCGTCACCGAGTTCCTCCGACGAACTCCGCTAACACCGCTGCCTTCATCCCCTCTCGAATCCACCAAACAGCCCCACCGACGTCACAGTCCAGATCCACCGTAGCCGTTGCTTCAGACCCGTCATACCGCATGCGAAGCGGCACCATCGCAACCTCGTCCACAGGACATTAGCCTCATAAGCAAGATCCCGCTCCTATTGACTCGTCATTTCATATTTATATCTGTCATTAATTAGCTGCATAGATTAGAATTTGTGAATTGTTATTACCTGCATAGCTTGTTGATGGTTAATCTTTAACAATGATGTTATGATAATAATTTAAAGGAAAATTATTTTGTATAAAAGTAGTTATGTTGGGATGTTTTTAGCATTATTATGATGAGAAAACGATTTATTTGGAAAAAAGGTTGGTTTTGAATAATTATTAGAATAGATAATTTAAAATTATTTATTTTGGAAAAGGGGTCATTTTGAGTTGTTAAGTTATTTTTGGCAAAAGAATTATATTTTTTATAATTATTATGATTTAAAGGAATTTTATTTTAAAAAAGAATTATTTATTTTAGAATTAATTAATTTATAATTTTGTGTTGATGGTTGTAGACTACGATATTTCATGTGCAAAACAATCATGGTTTCTGATTTCCTTTTTAACCGTAGTTATATTTGATGTTATTTAGTTGCTGATAATTTTTATGAGTAGTTTATAAGTTCGAATAACAAGATATTAATGAAATCGGACTACATGCATGTTTTTACTATTCATTGTTACATTTCATGTTTTACGATCTTTATTTTAATATATTTGATATGCCATGATGTTGTTGCATAGAATAAGTTTTATTTATTATCTCCTTGTTGTGATTGAGAACCCTTAGTAGTTTATGACTTAGTGTCCTTGTGCGTCATGAACAAGACTTAGTGACACGTGTGCATATATTGACTGAAGTTAGGAGGTGGACTAGAGATCTTGTACAGGTTATGATTGTTGACTCAGAAAAGCGAGAAGACTTGGGATGGAAAAGTCTTGGTTTATGTGATCGAATGTGGTTGCTGATGTATCTTCCAGACTCACACCAGTGACCTGTATTGTCCTGGGGTTGGTTTGTTAGACCAAGTGACCTGTTTCGCTACTTAGGTCCGTGACCTATTTCGTCACCTGAGCTTTGCTAGAGTTCGGACCAGGCAGAGATCAGATTGCGTGTAGTCCTCTAGCTGTCTGTTTCGCGGGATTGGATGCGCATAGGGGATTTGTGAATAGTCAATTATCCGATGATATGAACGTTGACTCTATGTGAGATGTGGACCAGTGAGTTTTTAGGATGGATAATACTCGACCCGGTTACAGTGTGCAGTTAGCCTTATGATTACCATGTTTTAGTAGTGTTTTTGCATGTAGATTTTGTTGGATTTCCAGTTGCACGTTCTTTTGTCATTTCTGTTATCGTATCATTTTCCGCTTGGGTTTTTGTTCGTTCTATTTGTTTGTGGGATCTTGTCGTGTGCCATGAACGCTGACGTACACTTGTTTTCTTTGGTGTACATCAGACTTAGAGGAAGGAAAGGTTCAGCTTGGAGATGTGCCAGAGCTAGGATATTCTCAGCAGGGGTGTCTTGCAGACAGAACAGAAGAAGAAGTCGAAGCTTAGTTATTGGTCCTAGTTGCTTTTGTAGTATTTCCTTTCTTTTCCTTTGAACGTTGTATTATATTCCTCCAATATTCAGTTGTTCAATTTTGTATAAGGGCATGTTGACCCGAATATTATGTTTGGGATGATATTCATTTGTGATATGTATTATTTCATTCTATATTGTTCATTATATTCTCACTATCTATGATCGAGGACCTGTACTTTTACATTTATGTCTTGGCGCTTAGCGTATTAGGTTAAGGAGAAATGTTTATTTTTATATATTCTCATTAATCTAATATATCGCGGGCTTATTCATGTTCCGATTCCTCGGTATTTTGGGAAGCGAGGTGTGACAGGTTTTTTTGGTGGCCCATGTAGGTATCAGTCCTAAGTTCCTACCAGTGAGAATATAATGGATAATTTAGACGCATATCATATTTTATTCGTAAGACTATAGTTAGCCATTATCCTATCATCTCGATAGATTATCTCTTAGTCATTACCTTATCACTTTTTAACTCCTGAGCTTTCCACTGTTCTTGTCTCGTCGCTTCGCGACTACACGCTCTCTTGCTATAACTCCTCTTTCCTCATACCGATCATTATTATATGTGTTTTTATTTTTACAACTATTGTGATGCCCCTGGGTTCACACAAGGCTGCAGTCCAAGGTGAAACCAAGAATATCAAACCTGCCATGCACTACACCGTGCAATAACATGTTTTACCATCATAACTACTATCTCTCTAGTAGAGTCAAATAACAGGTGTAGGTACAAAAGCAATTAAAAGATAATACAAGAGTCAACTGATGAAATAATAGAGATCAAATTAATACTTTATCATCTAACATACTAAAGTACAAGTCAATGTTTGAAGTGAATAGACTGGAATTTCTCAACAAGTCTCAAATACAAATGTCTGAATCAACCTGCGACTCTCCGGGCTCCTGGCTCGTTACCTGAAAGGGGGAGGGATAACGAGCATCAAAGCGCTAGCGAGCAACATCACGACCAACCCCAAGGGAAAAGGGCTCGTTGTATACAGATATATATATATATATATATATATATAATCACAAATCCTATTTAGGTAATTACAACGTGAGCATAAGTACATCGAGCGAAATAATCCAAATAAGGAAACCTTCATGTATATACCATGTAGCTCAGATTGTAAGTGCCTAGGTATAAGAGGATTTTAGTATTTAGGAAGTTATAACACGAGCATAGGTATGTCGAGCGAAATAATCCAAACAAAGAAACCCTCATGTATATACCATGTAGCTCAGATTATAAATCCCTAAATACCAAACTCAAAATCTAATGCAAGAATAAATAACTTAAAAGAATACAAAAAATCCCATCTCTACTTCCAAACATAGTGTCATGTTGAACTCACATGAGTGTCATGTGAGAAAACGATTAAGTGTCCAACACATAGACTATATAGATTAAATGTCCAACACATGGACTGCATGAAAAACGATTAAGTGTCCAACACATAGACTATATAGATTAAATGTCCAACACATGGACTGCATGAAGTAAACATCCAACACATGGAACATGGACTGCATGAAGTAAACATCCAACACATGGACTGAAAGTAACGAGTGTCCAACGCATGGACTGAATATAATTGATGTCCAACGCATGGACTAAATGTAACCAATGTCCAACGCATGGACTAAATGTAACCAATGTCCAACGCATGGACTAAATATAACCAATGTCCAACACATGGTCCGAATGAAATGAATGTCCAACACGAGGACTGAAAGGTAATGCATGTCCAACATGTGGACTGAGTAAAATGTATGTCCAACACGAGGACTAAATATAAATTATGCAAAGTGTAAGTGTCGATGATACATGTATACACAAAAGATACACATAGGCTCATGTCACACGTGCCTCGGTGTGCGGATCGGTACTTGTGTCAAAAGTCAACTCACATGTACAGATAAATCACTAACATTATAAACTAGTGTCAGATAATCGAGGCGACCCCGAAAAGCAACTCAAACGGATCAAAAATCTGTAAAACACCTCATCAGTCGACTCATGTGTCGACTAGGATTGGTCGACTCATTGATCGACCAGACAAAATACAAAACTGAACACTTTATCATTAGTCGACTCATTAGTCGACTCATAAGTCGACTCATGAGTCGACTGAGTAGAAAATCCCTAGTTTTCTGCTTACGATGATTATCTGGGAAAATTGATAAAAACTAAGGTTCTCTTTGTTCATGTCCAGCAATATATATTCAATTCTAACACATGTATATCAACAGAAAAGAAAGATTTGCATGTATTATTTTGCATTAAAACCTTATACATATTTCTTCATGTTTAAAAACGTATTGAAACCATTAAATCACAATAAAAATCATGTTTAAACAAATTCCAGATCTGGATCTTAATTTATAAATTCGTTTGTGGGCTTTTATAAACTGAAAAAAAACATTCGATTTTCGCATCATATGTTATAAAGATCTATTTTTATACACACATAGTAATTTAGGCTCAAAAAACCGAAATAAAATTAAATAAAACTATACAAACAGTGGGTGTAGGGCTGGGCGAGATGTTACTCGCCTCTGGTATGCTGACCAACTCCTGAATCCGAGAGAGAAAGATCTCCTATGCTGCACCTCATCA
>NC_033797.1:101477467-101490420 GCF_001876935.1 Asparagus officinalis
CTGATGGGTTTTCGGGTTGGTTTCGGGTAGGAGAGATTTTATATAAGCAGTCAAACCCGAAACAAAACCAACCCAACCCGCAAATAAAAGAAAAGCTGGAAATCAGCCCGTCAGTCGACTCATAGGTCGACTCATCAGTCGACTCATGAGTCGACTCATAAGTCGACTGAGCAAACATTTATTTTCAGATTCGTGCATGTTTTGTTATTCAACCAAAACCAATGCACGAACTCTATGAAACCACACTTATACATGTCTAGAAACTTGCTACCAAGTATATCCATGACCTCAAGTCATTTACCATACATAGAACTATTTATCACTAATAGTTCACATATACTTCTAATAAAATACGGGGTTTTACATTCTTCCCCCCTTAAAAGAAGTTCGTCCTCAAAATTCAAAAATCATACTTAAACAAATAATATTACTCTAGATGAGTATAAAATGATATTTATTTTTAACAATCCAAGATGACTATATTCCCACTCAACCCTTAATCAAATGGAACTAGTACGTCGGGCGAAAAATCCAAACAAGGAACCCCCCATATATGTACCATATGTTCCAAAAGATTAAGAATTGAGCGGAAATATTCTCATTCTAGCGTTAAATATAAATATAGTCACACAAATACTCATGCACATAAATCAATCCACTTCCTCAATAAATGCAGGAAGTATTGCTACATAGCATCTTCACGCTCTAAAAAAAAAATCATCTTCGATGTCTACACCTAACCATCTAAAATGTAAATACCCCTACTTAACCCCTAACTAAATGGAACAAGTACATCGAGCGAAAAATCTAAATAAGGAACCCCTCATATATATACCATATGTTCCGAGTACTTAGGAGATAAGTGGTAATACCCCCATTTTAGCGTTAAGTATAAACATCGCCATAATTGAATCTATAAGCCATATATAAATCATACCAAACCTTTAATTTACCTGCTCAAACATGTATGGATAGTTGTGACGCATGTCCTCTTCGCGTTCCTAAGAAATCTCCTCAACGCCTCTTCGGTTCCACTGAATTTTTACCAAAGGAAAACAACTTGTTTCTAAATCCCTTGTCTTCTCTAGCAAGTATATGTTAGACCCTAGAGGGGGGGTGATTAGGGTCTTATGCTAATCTAATCCGATTAAATGCCAATTAAAATTAATTAACAAGTTATCCTAGCAAGTATGAAATACATCAAGAATATAAGCTAGGATAAGCAACATTAACAATGAGATATATCCTAAATGATAGAAATATATGCAAGGATATATAAACAACACAAGGGTAAATAATCTAAACAAGATAGTTGATGAAATAAATGAGTAATGCACAATTGGCGATATAAGATAAATGCAAAAACAAATACGCCAAAGAAAAACTCAAACAAGCAATATGATCACGGAGTTCGGACCTTCCGTCCTACGTCTCCGCTCCCCACTCCCGGGGAGAAATCCACTAACACAATCCGGTTTGGAAGCCGGAACTTCTTCTACACACTCGGTTTTCTAGCTAACCGAAAACTCTACAACTCACACTCTTGCAATCACACTCTACACCCACTAAGTGTTGGACCTAGCCGTGTCTCCCTCAAGTGCTCGGTTACAACCTCTCCCTAGGCACGTCAACCGACGCCACTCCTCTTGGGACGATCCCCGACTCTCACCACACACTCCTCACTCGGTGTACAAGAGTATTACAAAGTGATTTAACAATTAAGCACAATATAGCAAATGATTGTTCTCTCTAACAAGGTGAGAACTCAATTAGGCTCAACTCAATGTCACACTATCCCACAACCCAATTATATAATGTATGCAAATACAATAAGCTCAATGGTTGTGTGTGCAAACAAAGAGTAAATCAAATCAAACTAAACTCAATATAAAACTAGCTTTAATAGAAATGATAATCAACAAATAATTATAAATAAAAGCTAGACTTGAGTTTAGGAAAACTTCTCTAGATCAAGATGGAGAGATGGAGATATGAAGCCCAAACAAGAATCGACCGGTGCGGTCGACCGAAGGAAGCTCTCGGTCGACCGGACCGGTCGACCGGACCGGTCGACCGACCACCTCTCTGCTGCATGCTGACGAAAGCTCAAATGGTCGGTCGACCGGTGCGGTCGACCGAAAACTGACATATATAAAAGCTGATTTGCAGATTTTAAAACCCTGTTTAAAAATATCAAATAAATTCCAAAAAATGTAAAACTTTGGAGAATGATTGTAGACATGATAATAAACATGCTACAGCGACTGGTTATCAGAAAAGATCTCCCAAATAAAAAATATCATTATTTTACAAAATAGTCCAAAACATAAAAATATGAGATACTTGAATTTTGATGTTTTGACATAAACCAAATTTTGAAACTTTGTGAAATGTTTTTATAGACTTAGTAAAACATGTATAAACTGATATTGAAGTCTACAAACTAATATAAGACAATATTTTCACAAAATTACAAATTCTATGCAATAAGTACTAAAACACAATAGAGTATGTAATATCATAAAAACCAAAACACATGTATGTATATATATAACTATATATATGCATAGAAACCAAAACTTATGTGTATATATATATATATATATATATAACTATATATATATACGAAGAAACCAATAAATGTGTGTGTATAGATATTGAGCGTAACATATTAAACACACATAATATAAACCTATACTAAATTACCCAAGCTAGATCTTGATCTTCAATAAGCTCTTCTAGATAATCTCGCGGATGAAGCTTTAACTTGGATCTTGAACTTTGAATAGCAAGGCTTCACCGACATTCCACCAACCTCCTTTGGATATGATCGTTGAAGCTCTATTCCATTTATCCTCCAACTACGTTGTTTGTCTACAAAACATAGGAATGCACAAACACTAGACAAACAACATTAGTAATAAATTGTTTGTTAAACATCATCAAAACAAGAAGGCCAACAGTATACAAACTGGGATTTCAATCGTAGTCAAATCATCCCAAAGCTAAATCTCCAGAACGGTCCAATACATCTCAGCTCAAGCTTTCCCTGCCTTTCGAATCGCTAAATGTTTTCACAGACGATACTTTCACCATAACTAACTCTTCAAATTTTAAATCTCCAAAGGTCTTCATCTCTTATCTGCATAGCTCTTTTGCCGACTCTGATCGGCTAGAATGTGTTCTCTAATCAATGTTACTTTCTCAGTAATCTGTCTCATAAGCTCTGGCCCAAGCATTAAACTATCCTCCGGCTCTACCCAACATATAGGCAATCTACAAGACTTCACGTACGATGCTTCATACGGGGCCATACCAATTGTCGCTTAATGACTGTTGTTATAAGCGAACTCTATTAGCGAAAAAAAATAATCCTCCCAACTGTCTTAAAAGTCAATGACACTAACCCGCAACGTGTCCTCCAATATCTGATTTACTCTCTCCGTCTGATCATCCATCTGTGAGTGGAATATACTACTGTAAGATAAATCTGTTGCCAAACGAATCCCAAAAACCCTTCCAAAATGTGGAATGAACGCTGAACCTTAATCCGATACCATCGTATCTGGAACTCCATGAAATCGAATAATCCCTTGAATCAATATCCTTGCATACGTCTCAGCTGTATAGTTAGTCTCCACTTGAAATAAAATGTGCTAACTTCATTAGTCTATCCACTATCACCCAAACAGAATCATTCTCTTCCTTCGACTTCGACAACCCTACGATAAAGTCCATAGAAATGTCCGCCCACTTCTACTCCAAAATCGGTAAAGGCTGACGTGTTCCTGTTGTTCTCTGATGTTCCGCCTTCACTTACTGATAGGTGAGACACTTAGCTACATACTCTCAAATCTTTCTACGCATATCATTCCACCAAAAGTGTCTCTATAGGTCCTTGTACATCTTCATCTTAGTGGTCCCTGAATGTACCATGTACCGAGTACGATGTACTTCATCTAATAACTCCCTCTTAAGCTCTACACTAGCTGGCATAAATAGTCTATCCTTCTTCCATAGACCTCCATCTATTCCAATGGCCCAATTAGCCTTAGGTTATTTGGTAATCTCTTTCTTTCAGGTTTGAATCCAAGAGTCTTCCGACTGAGCTAATGACAACTCTGTTACTCCAAGATGGCTGTACTGACACAGCTCCTAAAAATGCATTGGTTACACAAACCTCGGCTCAAAAATCAAACTGGCTAAGAGTGTGAAGATCTATATACAATGAACACCTCAAAGTCGAAACCCGATGTTGATGCTTCCTATTCAAAGCATCCGCTATGACATTCGCCTTCCCCGGATGATACTGAATCGTGAACTCGTAATCCTTAATAAACTCAATCTATCTCCTCTGTCTCTGGTTGAGTTCCTTTAGAGAGAAAAGATACTTCAGACTCTGGTGGTCTGTGAAAAACTCAAACTACACTCCATACAAGTAGTGTCTCCATGACTTTAATGCAAATACTACTGCTGCTAACTCCAAATCATGAGTGAGATAGTTCTGCTCATGTACCCTCAACTGCCGTGAGATATATGCTACTACCCTCTGAGTCTGCATCAAGACGCCTCCTACTCCTGCCAATGATGCATCTGCGTAGATGACGAACGTCCTGTCGCTGCTCGGAAAAGTCAAAACTGGTGCTGAAATTAATTTAGTCTTCAAATTATCAAAGGCCTTCTAGCACTCCATAGTCCAAATGAACTGTACACCCGTAAGTAACATCGAAATCTTTGAGAAGTCCTGGATGAACTTCCTATAATAGCTGGCTAAGCCTAAGAAACTAAGAATCTCTATCATCGTCTTCGGTGGTTCCTAATCAAGAACTGCTGTAACCTCAGCCGGGTCCACTGCTATGTCCTCTCTACTGATGATGTGGCCGAGAAATCTGACTTCTGAAAGCTAAAATTCACACTTGCTGAACTTGACATATAACTGATGCTCCTGCAGAGTCCTTAAAGCTAATCGTAGATGTTCCTCGTGGCCTGCCTCTGATCTCGAATAAATAAGGATGTCGTCGATAAAAACAATCACGAACTGATCTAAGAAGGGATTGAAAACCTAGTTCATCAAGTCCATGAATACTGCGGGTGCATTGGTCAGTCCGAATGGCATGACCATGAACTCGAAAGATCCATATCGAGTAAGAAAGGCGGTCTTGGGAATATCCATCTCCCGAACCCGCAACTGATGATAACCAGAACAAAGATCAATCTTTGAGAAGAACTGTGCTCCCTACAGCTGGTCGAACAAGTTATCAATCCTAGGCAATGGGTACCTATTCCAGATAGTGACCTTGTTCAACTCCCTATTATCAATGCACAATCTCATAGTACCGTCCTTCTTCTTCATGAAGAGGACCGGTGCGCCCCACGGAGAATGACTCCGATGAATAAAACCCTGAGCTAATAACTCATCCAACTGGGCCTGAAGCTCCCTCATCTCAGCTGGTGCTATGCGATAGGGTACACGGGATATCGGGGCTGTGCCCGACCTCTCACATAGGAGGTAACCCAGGTATGTCCTAAAAGACATCCTGATACGCTGAGATAACTCTAGTCTCTAATAAATTAATACTCTGATCCTATCGCATCACCTCCTCGATGGACGTCAGAAACAACTCCGCAAAACGGTTGCCCTGAGAGGTTGCTACAATCAACTCGGACCAATCAGACACTCACAAATTAATTATCTTCGCAAAGAAGTCAATACTAACATGGTAGGAAGCCAACCAATCCATACCAAGGATGACATCGAACTCGGACACATGCAACACTATTAAATCTATGACAAACTCTGACTCATCTAGACTAATAATACACATCCTACAAACGCTCTCCAGAAGCGATACCTTACCTAAAGGGATGGAAAACCGATAATGGAATGTCTAGAGGCTGAGCTACGATTTGGAGTCTAGTCATAAAAGCATACGAAATGAAAGAACACGAAGCTCCTGAATCGAAAAGAATACGGGCGGGAAAAGGATTCATGAGGAACGTACCCTCCACAACTGCTCTGCTTGCTCTATGATCATGTGGAACTACTGCATATACTCTGCCGGTGGCTGAAGACTGCTCTGCCACTGATGTTGAAGAATATGGGACAATCTGCCCCTGGGGAACCTCCTGAACTGCTAGAGCATGCCCCTCAGTCTTTTGCTGTTGCTGATTCGGACCATTTCCCTTTTGAGCTCTTGTTGGTGCACTGCGACACTCTAATGTCTTGTGTCCGACCTTATGACAATTAAAGCAAGTTCCCTGGAACTTGCGCTGCTGACATGCTCTCTGATCCTGTTGGGATCCCTTCTTATGAGGGCCCTGCTGCTGCTACTGAGGTCCAGACAAGGGTCTCTTGTTCTTACCTTTGTCTCCAGTGTGACCTCTCTTAGCACTCCCTTCCTTGTCCTTCTGAAACTTAGCCGTCCAATTTTCCTAAGAAATGGCGGTTTCAGCTACTAGTGGTGGTGGTGTAATATGATTCGCCACAAGCTTCTCGATTGCTACTATCCTAGCGACTAGGGGAGCCATAAGATCTATCAGGTACTGGGGAGCCTACTGCGGCTCAGGTGGTGTCTGATGTGGCTCGGGTAGAGTTTGCTGTGATTCAGCCTGTCCAGATCTCCGAGTATGTGGCATACCATATTCTGACATCTGAGCATATAACAAAAAGAGTTCATGAGTCAAAATAGATATATATACGACATCTGAGCATATAACAAAAAGAGTTCATGAGTCAAAATAGATATATATACATACATAACGTATCACTATACGATTATCATAACATACAGTATTCACACAAATACTTTAAACAAAAATAGTTATCATAAAAAAATTCTCAAAATTTTGAGATATACGCATATATCGTCCTCACTCATACTAGGAAATTCTTATCGGACTCTATATATGAATCCTAAGAAACTCTATCCTAGCTCCACGACTCGACATAAGATGATCCTAAGAATACTGGAAATAGAGCTCTGATACCAACTGTGACGCTCCTGGGTTCACACAAGGCTGCAGTCCAAGGTAAAACTAAGATTGTCAAACCTACCATGCACCACACCGTGTAATAACATATTTTACCATCACAACTACTATCTCTCTAGTAGAGTCAAATAACAGGTGTAGGTACAAAAGCAAGTAAAAGATAATACAAGAGTCAACTGATGAAATAATAGAGATCAAATTAATACTTCATCATCTAACATACTAAAGTACAAGTCAATGTTTGAAGTGAATAAACTGGAACTTCTCAACAAGTCTCAAATACAAATGTCTGAATAAAAGGAAATAAGGCACACAACCTTTACAACTTCTAGAATAAACTCTCAAAATGTCTAAACAAAGCCTACAGTGGAGCTCAAAAGTAAAATATAACTATAATAGAATAGCTGAAGCTAAAGTGCCTCGCCATCAACCTGCGACTCTCTGGGCTCCGGGCTCATTACCTGAAAGGGGGAGGGACAACGAGCGTCAAAGCACTAGCGAGCAACATCACAACCAACCCCAAGGAAAAAGGCTCGTTGTATACAAAAAATACAGTTATAATATATATATAAAAAAATCACAAATCCTATTTAGGTAATTATAACATGAGCATAAGTACGTCGAGCGAAATAATCCAAACAAGGAAACCCTCATGTATATACCATGTAGCTCAGATTGTAAGTACCTAGGTATAAGAGGATTTTAGTATTTATGAAGTTACAACACGAGCATAGGTATGTCGAGCAAAATAATCCAAACAAGGAAACCCTCATGTATATACCATGTAGCTCAGATTGTAAATCCCTAAATACCAAACTCAAAATCTAATGCAAGAACAAATAACTTAAAAGAATACAAAAAAAACCCATCTCTACTTCCAAACATAGTGTCATGTCGAACTCACATGAGTGTCATGTGAGAAAACGATTAAGTGTCCAACACATAGACTATATAGATTAAATTTCCAACACATGGACTGCATGAAGTAAATGTCCAACACATGGACTGAAAGTAACGAGTGTCCAACGCATGGACTGAATATAACCGATGTCCAACGTATGAACTGAATATAACCAATGTCCAACGCATGGACTAAATGTAACCAATGTCCAACGCATGGACTAAATATAACCAATGTCCAACACATGGACCGAATGAAATGAATGTCCAACACGAGGACTGAAAGGTAATGCATGTCTAACATGGGGACTGAGTAAAATGTATGTCCAACATGAGGACTAAATATAAATTATGTAAAGTGTAAGTGTCGATGATACATGTATACACAAAAGATACACATAGGCTCATGTCACACGTGCCTCGGTGTGCGGATCGGTACTTGTGTCAAAAGTCAACTCACATTTACAGATAAATCACTAACATTGTAAACTAGTGTCAGATAATCGAGGTGACCCCGAAAAGCAACTCAAACGAATCAAAAATCTGTAAAACACCTCATCAGTCGACTCATGTGTCGACTAGGATTGGTCGACTCATTGGTCGACCAGACAAAATACAAAACTGAACACTTTCCCGTCAGTCCTCATTAGTTTTGACTCATCAGTCGACTCATGAGTCGACTCATTGGTCGACTGAGCAGAAAATCCCCAGTTTTCTGCTTACGATGATTATCTGACGAAAATTGATAAAAACTAAGATTCTCTTTGTTCATGTCCAACAATATATATTCAATTCTAACACATGTATATCAACAGAAAAGAAAGATTTTCATGTATTATTTTGCATTAAAACCCTATACATATTTCTTCATGTTTAAAAATGTATTGAAACCATTAAATCACAATAAAAATCATGTTTAAACAAATTCTAGATCTAGATCTTAATTTATAAATTTCTTTGTGAGCTTTTATAAACTAGAAAAAAAAACATTCGATTTTCGCATCATATGCTATAAAGATCTATTTTATACACAAATAGTAATTTAGGCTCAAAAAACCGAAATAAAACCAAATAAAACTATACAAACAGTGGATGTTGGGCTGGGCGAGATGTTACTCGCCTCTAGTTTGCTGACCAACTCCTGAATCCGAGAGAGAAAGATCTCATGTGCTGCACCTCATCAAATCCCGCTGAAATCCTCTGAAAAATCCCCCAAAAATTGCCAAAAATGAACTAGGGTTTGAGGAGAGAGAGGGGCTAGGGTTTCTCTGATAACTGATGGATTTTCGTATTGGTTTCGGGTAGGAGAGATTTTATATAAGCGGTCAAACCCGAAACAAAACCAACCCAACCCGCAAATAAAAGAAAAGCTGGAAATCAGCCCGTCAGTCGACTCATTAGTCGACTCATGAGTCGACTCATTAGTCGACTCATGAGTCGACTCATAAGTCGACTGAGCAGGCATTTATTTCCAGATTCATGAATGTTTTGTTATTCAGCCAAAACCAATACACGAACTCTATGAAACCACACTTATACATGTCTAGAAACTTGCTACCAAGTATATCCATGACCTCAAGTCATTTACCACACATAGAACTATTTATCACTAATAGTTCACATATACTTCTAATAAAATACAGGGTTTTACAACTATATTTTCTTTGATTTGACTTATATATTGTTGATTGTATTAATTTCTTCATTATTTATTATATTATTTTATGTATCACACATAGTGTTATATTATATGTTTTTCACAAAAAATATATTATTACTTTTATATTTTCAATTGTTCAAATCATATCATTAAGTGTTTTGCATTGCTCTAGACTCCACATATACATTACATAGCATATTTGATAATCATATTATTTTTTTGTATTTAAAATATACTTTTGCATATCTATATTGTGTATGTGTGTATTTTCTATCATATCATCTATCTTTCCCTTATGTTCTAAATTATTGTATAGTGTTCGTATTTTGTGATATACTTTAATAAGTTTATAATTTTAATATTCTACATATGCACTATATTCTTATCCTTTACATTTTTAGTATATAGTTTTTATCAGTAAGTTTTGTCTTGTTAGATTATTTTAGTATGTTTGCATTGGTTTTGTTATTTCTAAGAGCCATGCATTTCTATTTTGATATTCAAGCATTTATTCATATTTTTAGGTTTAGAGTTTAGTTATTAATTATCTATGTTTGTTACATTATCTCGTATCATTAATTATTATCATTTTATAATCAATATAAAGATAATTCTAAATAGCGTTGTGGGTATACATTATATTTACTCATGGGTTGTTAATAGCGCATTTGTGTATTTGCTTTTGTTGCTTCATTTTCGATATGTATTATTTTGTCATTTACGCAATATTCATTGTATATAAATATTATTTTTTTAGTGTTAATTTTATAGTGTTTTTAGATTTTTATATCCTTTAGTGTCATTGTTTGTTGATTATTCTCTATTCATTATTTTTGTTTACTTGTGTTATGTTTTACTTTTTCATTCTTTTATAATTACTATAGTTTTTTCAATAAAGTGTATTCACACAGATAATTATATTTACGATGTATATTTTTATTGATTTATAGTCATTCATTATTTCTAGTATCAACTATATAACCATGTTTATTCAAAATATATGGGTGTTTTTATTATACGAAATTATGCTCTTCTTATATTTTCATTTGCTTATATATACCTATTTTACCTTCCATAGCTTTTGTTTTTATATTATACATCTTTTGTTTTTATATATTATACGTCTTAATCTAGTAGTATGTTTGTGAGTGTTAGTATTGTTAGTAAGCATTTATGATTCAGTGTATTCTATGATTTTTTTTGTGTTAATTTATTTTGAGTTTTATACTGTTAATTTGTTTGTTACTTATTTGAATGCATTGAGTTTTTTAATTATGTTTTTTTATCAGATTTGTATTTTTTTTATTATTTTAACTTGTATTGTTTTACATTGTGTTACTCTTCTGTTTTGTTTTTCATATTTTTGTATTTTTCGTAGACCTTATTATATCAATATTGTTTTATTTTTATGTTTTTCTTTGAAAAAGTGTTGTTATTAATTTTTCTGAGTGAGTGTGTGGTGTTATGACTTTATAGTTTGTGTATAGGGTTATTAAAGGTTGTTACAATATATGTGTTTGTTTAGCTTTGATTTTTGTGTTTTTACATATTGTATTTTGTTTACATATTTAGTCGTAATATTTTTGTAGTTGGTGTGTCTTATATTTTATGCAGTGTATTCTTACTCATTTTTCTTTCACGTCTCAATTTGTTTATTGCTATACTTATTGTGATTTAGTATTTATTATGTTTTATTATAATTTTTGTTTGTGGTCATGTTATAGTGTAGTTATTTTTATTTTGTGTTGCATTTATTTTATTAATTCTACGTATTATACATGTATTTATACATGTTTGTTGTGTATGTTACAACATAATTTTAGTCACATTTTACTTTTCATGTACGCGTTTTGTTATCATTACGGTTTGGTTATTATCAAGTTATATATTTTTATTGTAAGTCTTTTTATGTTGTCTTTAATTTTATTAATTTATTAGTTTATTTGTGTTATTTGGGTTATATTACTTATTGGTTAACATAGTTATTTTTTTACATTTCATCAGTAGTTTCATTGTTTATTTTAGGATGTAAAATGAGTGTTATAAGTTTATACAGCTTAGATGCAGGTTTTACACATTGTAGATATTTTATTGTGTTTATTAGTTATTTTTCTTTTGTTAGGTTGTGTATATTTTACTTTGATAATGTATTTTATTATCTATTCATTAATTGCTTCAATTGTTGTATTTATTAATTTTTCATATACACAAGTCTTTGTATTACTGTTTTAGTTAACTGTTATGTACATATTTGATTATTATTTTGGAAATTATTACATGACAGTTCATATGTTGTATTATATTTATTCTTTATGTATATTGGGTTTATAGTTTTTGTATCATATTTGGTTATTCTAATGGGTATAATGATATAATGGTTATTGGTATATTTTGATATTGTGTTCGTTGTGTAAATATTATGAATACATAATTACATGATTATTGCATATATTTTTATGTCTTTTATCTACGTCCATTATTGATATACTTTTACATCCTATTATCAGCTATTTTATGTATTATTTTTGCTTTATAGATTACTATATAATATCGTGTATATCTTATTTTAATTCCAAGGGTAGAATTTGTTTTAAGGGGGGTAAAATATATAATGACCGAGAATTTTAATACTAGTTAAAATAACTTTTTTGGTATTTTAAAATATTCAATTATTATTTTTAAAAGAGTATTTGTATTTTTCTTGATTTTCTAGAATTTTCTATGATTTAAAAGTCTAATTTTATATTTATTTAAATGATTTTGATATTTATAAATTAACTTAGCATCGTTAAAATTTTTGTAATTAATCTGTTGTGTTATCGATACTATCACGTATCATTTTGAATAATACGTTGTATTTCTTTTACTATTACGTATTATTTCGTATAATACATTACATTATTATTACGTAATATTTTGTACAATTTATTGTATTATTTTTATTATTGCATATTATCTATTATATTAGTATAATTGGTACGTTTTATTATATAGATAATTTTTCCATAATTATTTGATTTTAAATGTAAGTAATTATATATTTTTTATTAATTATTCTTGTTTAATTGTATAATTTGTTGTATTATTTTTACTGTTACATATTATCAGTCATATTAGTACAACTGGTACGTTTTATTGTGTAGATAATTATTCTATAATTATTTAATTTTAAATATAAGAAATTATATTTTTATTAATTATTCTTATTTAATTGTACAATTAGTTGTATTATTTTTACTATTGCATATTATCTGTTGTATTAGTATAACTAGTATATTTTATTTTGTAGAATATTTTCACATAATTATTTAAATTAATAAGTAATTATTATTATTTTTAATTATTTTTCTAAAAACCCTAAATATTCCTATATAAAAGTAATTCTCTCTCTCTCTCTCTCTCT
>NC_033797.1:101490755-101543619 GCF_001876935.1 Asparagus officinalis
CCCGCGCACCCCCTGCAGCCTTCGTCACTGAGTTCCTCCGACAAACTCTGCTGACACCGCTGCCTTTAGCCCCGTTCAAATCCACCAAACGGTCCCGCCGACGTCACATTCCATAACCACTGTAGTCGTTGCTTCAGACCCGTCGTACCGCATCCGCAGCGGCGCCATCACAACCTCATCCACATGCTATTAGCCTAGTAGGCAAGATCTCGCTTCTCTTGACTCGTCATTTCATATTTATATTTGTCATTAATTAGTTGCATAGATTAGATTATGAATTGTAATTATCTGCGTGGTTTGTTGATGGTTAATATTTAACAATGATGTTATGATAAGTAATTTAACAAGAAATTATTTTATGTAAAAGTGGTTATGATGAGATGTTTTTAGAATTATTATGATGAGAAAATGATTTATTTGGAAAAATGGTTGGTTTTGAATAATTATTAGAATAAATAATTTCAAAATAATTTATTTCGGAAAAGGGGTCATTTTGAGTTGTTAAGTTATTTTTGGTAAAAAAATTATATTTTTGATAATTTGATTTAAAGAAATTTTATTTTAAAAAATAATTATTTATTTTGGAATTAATTAATTTATAATTTTGTGTTGATGGTTGCAGACTGCGATATTTCATATGCAAAACAATCACGGTTTCTAATTTCCTTTTTAACCATAGTTATATTTGATGTTATTTAGTTGTTGATAATTTTTATGAGTAGTTTAGAAGTTTGAATAACAAGATATTAATGAAACCGGACTACATGCATGTTTTTACTATTCATGATTACATTTCATGTTTTACGATCTTTATTTTAATATATTTGATATGCCATGGTGTTGTTGCATAGAATTAGTTTTATTTATTATCTCCTTATTGTGATTGATAACCCTTAGTAGTTCATGACTTAGTGGCTTTGTGCGTCATGAACAAGACTTAGTGACACGTGTGCGAGTGTTGACTGAATTTATAAGGTGGACCAGAGATCTAGTACAGGTTATGATTGTTGACACAGAAAAGTGAGAAGAGTTAGGATAGGGAAGTCTTGGTTCATGTGGTCCGATGTGGTTGTTGATGTATCTTCCAGACTCGCATTAGTGACCTGTTTCGTCCTGGGGTTGGTTTGTTGGACCAAGTGACCTGTTTCGCCACTTGGGTTCGTGACCCGTTTCGTCACCTGAGCTTTGTCAGAGTTCGGACTAGGCAGAGATCAGATTGCGTGTAGTCCTCTAGCCGCCTATTTAGCGGGATTGGATGCGCGTAAGGGATTTGTGAACAGTCAGTTATCCGATGATATGAACGTTGACTCTATGTGAGATGTGGACCAGTGAGTTTTTAGGATGGATAATACTCGACCCGGTTACATTGTGCAGTTAGCCTTATGATTATCATGTTTTAGTAGTGTTTTCGCATGTTGATTTTGTTGGATTTCCAGTTGCACGTTCTTTTGTTATTTCTGTTATCGTATCGTTTTCCGCTTGGGTTTTTGTTCGTTCTATTTGTTTGTGGAATCTTGTCGTGTGCCATGCACGCTGATGTACACTCCGCTTGGGTTTTTGTTCGTTCTATTTGTTTGTGGAATCTTGTCGTGTGCCATGCACGCTGATGTACACCTATTTTCTCTGGTGTACGTCAGACTTAGAGGAAGGAAAGGTTCATCTTAGAGATGTGCCAGAGCCAACCTATTTTCTCTGGTGTACGTCAGACTTAGAGGAAGGAAAGGTTCATCTTAGAGATGTGCCAGAGCCAGGATATTCTCAGCAGGGGTATCTTGCAGACAGAACAGAAGAATAAGCCGAAGCTTAGTTATTGGTCCTAGTTGCTTTTGCAGTATTTCCTTTCTTTTCCTTTGAACGATGTATTATATTCCTCCAGTATTCAGTTGTTCAATTTTATATAAGGGCATGTTGACCCGAATATTATATTTGGGATGATATTTATTTATGATATGTATTATTTCATTCTATATTGTTCATTATATTCTCGCTATCTGTGATCGAGGACCTGTACCTTTACATTTATATCTTGACGCTTAGCGTATTAGATTGAGGAGAAATATTTATTTTTATTTATTCTCCTTAATCTAATATGTCATGGGCTTGTTCACGTTCTGATTCCTCGGTATTTTGGGAAGCGGGGCGTGACAGGCTTTTTTGGTGGCCCATGCAGGTGTCGGTCCTAAGTTCCTACCAGTGAGAATATAATGGATAATTTAGACGCATATCATATTTCATCCGTAAGACTATAGTTAGCCCTTACCCTATCATCTCGATGGATTATGTCTTAGTCATTACCTTATCACTTTTTGACTCATGAGCTTTCCACTGTTCTTGTCTCGTCGCTTCGTGACTACACGCTCTCTTCCTTAACTCCTCTTTCCTCATACCGGTCGTTATTATATGTGTTATTATTTTTACAACTATATTTTCTTTGATTTGACTTATATATCATTGATTGTATTAATTTTTGCATTATTTATTATATTATTTTATGTATCACATATAATGTTATATTGTATGTTTTTCACAAAACATATATCATTACTTATATATTTTTATTTGTTCAAATCATATCATTAAGTGTTTTGTATTGCTCTAGACTTCACATATATATTACATAGCATATCTGATATTCAGATTATTTTCTTGTATTTAAAATATACATTTGCATATCTATATTGTGTATGTGTGCGTTTTCTATCATATCATCTATCTTTCCCTTATGTTCTAAATTATTGTATAGTGTTCGTATTTTGTGATATACTTTAATATGTTTATAATTTTAATATTCTACATATGCACTATATTCTTATCATTTACATTTTTAGTATATAGTTTTTATTAGTAAGTATTGTCTTGTAGATTATTTTAGTATGCTCGTATTGGTTTCGTTATTTCTAAGAGCCATGCATCTCTATTTTTATATTCAAGCATTTATTCACATTGTTAGGTTTGGAGTTGAGTTATTAATTATCTATGTTTGTTACATTATCTCGTATCATTAATTATTATTCTTTTATAACCAATATAAAGATAATTCTAAATAGCGTTGTGGGTATGTACACTATTTACCCATGGGTTGTTAATAGCACATTTATGTATTTACTGTTGTTGCTTCATTTTCGATATGTATTATTTTGTCATTTAAGCAATATTCATTATATATAAATATTATTTTTTAGTGTTTATTTTATAGTGTTTTTAGATTTCTATGTCCTTTTGTGTCATTGTTTGTTGATTATTCTCTATTCATTATTTTCGTTTACTTGCATTATGTTTTACCTTTTTTATTATTTTATAATTACTATTCTTTTATCATTATAGTGTATTCATATAGATTATTATATTTATGATGTATATTTTTTATTGATTATAGTCATTCATTATTTCTAGTATCAACTGTATAACCATGTTTATTCAAAATATATCGGTGTTTTTATTATAAGAAATTATGCTCTTCTTATGTTTTCATTTGCTTATATATACCTATTTTACCATCCATAGTTATGATTGTTGACTCAGAAAAGCGAGAAGAGTTGGGATGGAGAAGTCTTGGTTCATGTGATCGGATGTGGTTGTTGATGTATCTTCCAGATTCACACCAGTGGCCTGTTTCGTCCTGGGGTTGGTTTGTTAGACCAAGTGACCTATTTCGCCACATGGGTCCATGAACTGTTTCGACACCTGAGCTTTACCTGAGTTCGGACCAGGCCGAGATCGGATTGCGTGTAGTCGTCTAGCTGCCTATTTCGTGGGATTGTATGCGCGTAGGGGATTTGTGAATAGTCAGTTATCCGATGATATGAACGTTGACTCTATGTGAGATGTGGACCAGTGAGTTTTTAGGATGGATAATACTCGACCCGGTTACAGTGTGCAGTTAGCCTTATGATTATCATGTTTTAGTAGTGTTTTCGCATGTTAATTTTGTTGGATTTTCAGTTGCACGTTCTTTTGTTATTTCTGTTATCGTATCGTTTCCCGCTTGGGTTTTTGTTCGTTCTATTTGTTTGTGGAATCTTGTCGTGTGCCATGCACGCTGATGTACACCTATTTTCTCTGGTGTACGTCAGACTTAGAGGAAGGAAAGGTTCATCTTAGAGATGTGCCAGAGCCAACCTATTTTCTCTGGTGTACGTCAGACTTAGAGGAAGGAAAGGTTCATCTTAGAGATGTGCCAGAGCCATGATATTCTCAACAGGGGTGTCTTGCAGACAGGACAGAAGAATAAGCCGAAGCTTAGTTATTGGTCCTAGTTGCTTTTGCAGTATTTCCTTTCTTTTCCTTTGAACGATGTATTATATTCCTCCAGTATTCAGTTGTTCAATTTTGTATAAGGGCATGGTCACCCGAATATTATATCTCGGATGATATTTATTTGTGATATGTATTATTTCATTCTATGTTGTTCATTATATTCTCGCTATCTGTGTCGGGTTTCCCCCCTTTTTAACTTGTACTTAATCCGAGTGCTATATTTTGTTGTTATTTTATATATTATTATAATTTCTTTTGAAATCAATGACTTGAGATTAAAGTAGAGTCTGTAAATTTATATATTATTGTTATTTTACTATAATGAGTTTGTTGTTAAAATTATGAGTTGGTTGTGAAGGAAGGTTACGAGTTGGTTGTGAATGTTATAAGTTAGTTGTCAAGTTTACGAGTTGGTTGTGAAGGTTGCGAGTGTGTTGTGAATGTTACAAGTTGGTTGTGAACCTCGGTAATGAGTTGGTTGTGAATGTTACTAGTTGGTTGTGAAGGTTAGTTAATAGCAATCATAATCAACTCATTGCAGAGGTTCACAACCAACTCGTAAGCTTCACAAATAACTCATAACCTTCACAACAAACTCATGACCTTCACAATCAACGCATAACCTTCACAACAAATGTGTAACTTTGACAACAAACTCAAAACCTTGACAACTAACTCGTATCATTCACAATCAACTAGTAACATTGACAACTAATTCGTAACCTTGACAACCAACTCATAACATTGATAACTAACTCGTAACCTTCATTCATAATCAATTCATAACCTTAACAACAAACTCATTATAGTAAAATAACAACAACATGTAAATTTACAGACTCTGCTTTAATTTCAAATCATTGATTTCAAAAAAAAAAATACAACTAATATGTAAAATGTTTACGTTAGAAATTAATTTCTTTACAGAATCCATTTATAATCGTTTATCGACTTACAATAGATTCGACGGAGTGAGCCTTTTTATAAGACTTCTCACTACAAAAGAAACAAAAAGAAGACTTCCTAGAAGCACACACAGAAACTGTTTATCAGTCGCTGCTTACATAGGATCTTTGCCTGTACCGGGTACGCGTTAGCCTGTGGACGACCAATTCACAGATCCGGGCTGATCGTGAAGAAGACTCGGTGTTCTTATTTTAAATAGGAAACAAGAACAGAAGTAAATATCTCAGCGAGGTGAGATAAGTACTCTTCTCGAGATCAAAGTTATGTTTGATCTCAAGGAAATGGGTGAATGCCTATAGATCTTTTGAAATCTTCCTCTTTATACACGAAGTTCACCAATATCTCACCCTTCTATCTGAAATCCATGAGTATCTACTCTCAAAATGTTAGCACCTCCCCCTAAAAGTCCAGATCTCCAGATCACCCGTGCATAAAGGTGTTAGGGGCTATTTATAGGCTTCGGACGCCGTGTTTGAGGATAAGAATTCATAATTTGGATGTATCAGCAGTTAGTAATGACTTTTCCATATTTTAGGATGTTCCCAAGGTAGTTAGGAAGCCAGTGGACAGTACAAATCTTGAGAAATTATTAAAAAAATGCATTTTGGGAGTTCAATGTGCGAGACACACTGTGTGTCTCACGTGCGAGACACCCTCTGGTGTCTCGAATTACGAGGCACACTATAGTGTCTCGGAATTCAAGACACCTCTAAGTGTCTCGAATTTTGAGACACCTGAGTGTGTCTCATTCCTTGTTTTGTCATCTCACGTGCTTTGTCGCTTTGTCGTTTTGTCGCTTCATCGCTTTGTTGCTTTCTGACTTAGATAGTGACGTTCTTTGTCTTCTCTCCGCCTCGAGCTGCATTCGGAAACCTATAGGTAATTTTTGACACCTACAGATGCCCCCTCCAAAGTTATTAGCCTCCTCAGTATTTTATCATGGAGTCTGGAATACTTTGGACAACTAGTCTCTGCCTTCAATCTCTTTAGTATTTCATCGAGGAGAATGTACAAAAGGACCTGTGAGTGGCTTCAATTCTTTAACTTCCCCAGCTTTTAGTCTATTCAGTATTTAGTCAAATAGTCTGAAACATTTTTGGTGCTGCATTTATCATTTGACCGTCGTCGAAGTCTTGAACTAAAACTGGTGCGTTGATACCTAAATTAGCTCGTGTCGTTGAGTCGACGTTGAACTGATTATATTCATCAGGAGTTTGCATCTGAATCACGATTGAACTCCCCAGAACAATTTTTGCATAAAATTATCTTGAACCTGATTTTGGTGAAACTATCGAATCGTTGACTGGCATTGACCTTCATTGTGGCGTAACACAGTTTATACTCATACGTAACTAGAGTCTACATAGTTTAAGCTCTTAAGGCATTAGAACAAGAAGAATCAATTTATCCTCATACACTCCTTGGAGTTTCGGCTAACAATTTAAACTCATATACCCGTTGGAGGTTCAAGGAGATGCAATTTATACTGATATACTCATCGGAGTGCGAATACGTACCTCAAATACGTAGAAAATAGGTGAAAACGGGCCAAAACATGCAAAAATACCCATGAGACCCACCATAGGCGCGAGATAGGCCCCTGTGTCTCGCACGTGTGCAAGACACATAAGTCTAGCTTGCCGTGCGAGACACACCAAGGTGTCTTGCGGAGGCGGTTCTAGAGGTCGGCTCGGGGAGGTTTAAAACCCATTTTTTCCTACGATTTTCTCTAACTTCTCATCCTTCTCAAACTCGAATTCATCCTAGAATCCCTATAAAAGATGTCCAATAACCAAATCCTCCTCTATCCCTTTGATATTGGTGAATTCCATCTTGAGGGCTAGGGTTTCGAAGGATTAGGTTCGAGCAATTTCCTCTTCAATGAGTTTTCATCAACTTTGGCCTCAGGTAGTGCTTACTCTCATGGCTGCGATTCCAGTTGAATTCTGAACAAAATTGATCCTTTAATTGTCAGTTTGGTGGAGGGCCAAAACCCTAGCTTGATTTTGGGGGGTTTCTTCTTCGTTTTTGTTGTATAAGCGACTCAAACCCTCTCCTTTTCTTCTTGACAGGAACCAAAATCTTGCTCCTTCGGTGTTTGGAGATTCTGCGAACCTTTTCCTTTGATCGTTTCTTTGATTTCAGGTAAAACCACGCTCCCCTAGCTAAGATTTGAGGATCATTTCTCAAAAATTGACCATTAAGTGCTTGTTTCGGGGGAGAATGAAAATTTGAGTTTGGTTTTGGGTGAAAACTGAACTAGGGGTGCTTAGTTGCGTGTCCTGTAGGTTTAATTAGATTTTAACCGGAAAATCCTAATTTTTTCTATAGGATTTTGGCTAAAACTTGCATTTTCCTTCCAATGTGCCCTTATTTGTTTAATCCTTGATAAAAATTGAGTCTGAGGCACCTGGTCATGAGCTCTTGGGTTGGTTTAACACCTCGTGTTTGAGATTTTACCGGAACCGCTAACTTTTCTTGTAGAACTTTCGTCATCTCTGTATAGTTCCATTGTGGCCTTGATATCAAATAATGGTCTAGATAGGGCTATATTTTGCTTGGAACTCTTCTCTTGAGTTGGATGGTGCAAAGATAGCCCAACTTAAACAAGAGCTTAAGGCGGCCGAGCAGGCTCAGGCTATCCTGGAACAGAGATGGTTGGCGTGAAACGGGCTCGAGCTCAGGGCTTGCGAAACTAGAGCTCTCGAGAAAGAAGTTAGCCAAGATGGAGGAAGAGGCTGTACAAACCTTGACTACCACAGAGGACTCTGTCAAAGCTAACTTACTGATTGAACTTGAGCGTGCCTATGCAGAGGAGCTCTCTAGATTAGAAAAACAAATTTGTAGTCACAAGCTCCCTCTTGGTTGATAATACCTTCTCTTGTATCTCCTTTTGATTCAACTTTATTAATAAAAATAAAGTCTTCTATTTAGTGCTTTTATTATTGTTATGATTTCTTTTTTTGTTTGGATCAAATAATCACAACACGCATAGGATTTTTAGCAAACCCTCAGCTATTAACGGATTTGATGTGTCTTTACCAACTACCGTTTGAATTAGGCTAGCATGTGAATTATCTAAGTCTGTTCCACATGTAACGTTATGATAAAAAATTAACTCTCTTAGACTTAATGCTACGATATTGAATATGTAGACTTCGTCATTTTTACGAGAATGTACCACCTGACATCATGTGTTAGATGCAGACTTATTTTTAATTAGGGATCGAGATAAAGTCCCCCATGTATGAAAGACATGGATTTTGGTGTTGAAAGATTGTGTCTTCTCTTGGGGAAAGATGAACCTTGTGTTTTGTCTTCTCTTGGGGCAGAGACGAACTCTGCGTTGGAGAGGAAGAATTTATTTTCTATCACCCGCTTCAAAAAGAGACTCAGTGAGAGATTATGATGGAAGATTGTAAATTATCGAACACCAGTGGGAGTTTTGTGAGGGAAGATTGATCAAACGAAATGATTGAATCCCGTCTCGACTAAAGAGTGCTAAAAAAGTCACGGTGGAGGTTGATGGAATTAATCCTTGTGATTGAAACCAACCAAGGATTGTGAATGAAGGAAAGAAGGTATTTTGTTGTCTTTCTCTTCACAAAAGATTCCTAGTTATCAGAAATATGCTGATAACCAAGGAGGGTTTCGACAACTTTTTCCTAAGTGGATTGAGGCAGATGAGAGGTTCTTCTTCCTTAAAGGAATTTAAAGTCACAGTGGGATAGTTTTAATCATCTTGGTAATGATTAAATCACCACAATAGGGGAATCTTAATCGTTTTTATAATGATTAAGAATGAATTATTCAGATGGGTTGTTTTCATCTTGAATAATCTTTTGATCTTGGGTTATCCTTAAGAATACCATACATAGTATTCTCCAGGAACTTCCCGTTAGGGGTAGCACTGTACAACAACTTAGGTTGTGCGTGTCAAATAGGTTATCCTGAGTGTACTAGAGATAGTACTTCTTCAGAAAATTCCTATTTATTGGCATCATGATTTTGTCACCGTCTTGAGTGATCAGGCGATATGCACCATTTGAGTAGACTGTCTCCACTACAAATGACCCTTCCTATTTGGGCTAGAACTTGCATTTCTTTTTGGAATTGAGTATCATTGGTCATCGGATGATACGGGTGTATCTTCTCTTCGGGAGCTTAGCGATCCTCATGGGAGCTTGAGGATAGATGATCCTCATGGTATCTTGAGAATAGAGTAGAGGAGTTGTGAACGAGGCCATTGGAGGCGACGAAGTCGAAGGATTCGGCAAAACTACAGGATTTGCAGCTGGACTCTGGCCGGTCGACCGGCTTGGTCACGGCGGTCGACCGTTTAGTGCACAGGCCCAGACTATGTCTCGGGAGCGGTCGACCGATGAAGGCTCTGCGGTCGACCCAAAAACAGTGGTCGACCGATGGTGGCGCTGCGGTCGACCGGAAACACTGTAATCGATTTTCCAGTTTTTCGTCATTCTGACTGGTCGACCGCCTTGGGCACTGCGGTCGACCGCGTAGCGGTTCCGGGTCTGGGTCTGTTTCCTACTCCAGTTGGGATTTCTGTTTACTATAAATAGAAACACGACTTTTCTAGGGTGGAAAACTCAGATTGTAATGAGAAAAGAGATCAGGGAGGTTGTTCTTTGATCTAGAGAGATTGTGAGAGAGAGATTTTGTAAATCCAATTGATTCTCATAATCTAGAGAAGGTATTTTCCTTTGCCCTAATTATAACTCTTGTGTTCTTCAGTTGTTTTCTTCTTTACCCACTCTTGATAATTCCGCGATCAAGAGTGCTCGCACGACAACTCGTATCAAGTTGGTATCAGAGACCTAGATCCTGTGAAAGGGAGAACTGTGTATGGTCCTTACTCGCTCACAGTACAAGAAGCTTGGCGAGATCCTTAATTCCTCGGAGGAGGTCTAGAAATTAAGGAAGGAGAAGATGACTGAATCAGATAATTCAACAAGACTTGATGACATGGAGAAGTAGATTGAGACCATCGAGACGACTCTTACCCAACTTGTGGGTCTCATCAACGGAGGAGACAAAAAGGAGGAATCTTCTTCGAAGGGTAAGAAGGGACTCTTCGAACCCGATGGGGAGAGCGAGAAACTTGATTCAGAGGGGGAGACTGAGATTGACAAGACTGCTGGACATCAAGGGGGTAAGAATCATTACCAGAATCTGAAGATTGACTTCAAGGTTAAGATTCCTATTTATGATAGGAGTATCAATGTGGAGAAGCTTGATGATTGGATCGAACGCATGGAGATGTACTTCACTCTCTATGGATATTCGTCCAAGGAGAAAATAGTGTTCGCGATATTGAAGCTTTCAGGGCACGCGTTGACGTGGTGGAAATCCTATTGCAAACAGGAGAAGAAAGCGGCGTCGTGGAACAAGTTCAAGGAGCTACTTCGGAAACAGTTTTATCCAGTGGGGTTCCTTGAGGAGCGTTGGTACAAGTGGTATGGTTTGCGCCAAAAATTTAATCAGACCGTTCAAGAGTACACGACAGAGTTCCAGCAACAGGCGATGGTCCTAAACATCGCAACGTCCGAGTACCCCATCTTCATGAAGTACATGGTGGGTCTGAATGATTACATCCGAAAGGAGATGAAGCTATTTTTAGTAGAGACAATCGTAGAGGCGAGCGTGAAGGCCATTGCCATTGAGGGCAGGCAGAAGAAGGGCAACGAGACAAAGGGGGATTCCAAACCATCGGGGAGCAAGACGGGTGGCTCTCAGTCTAAGGATGAGAAGAAGAAGGTTGACTCGGGGAAAGCAGGATTGACATGCAATCACTGCAAGCAGACATAGCATGTGGCTGATCGTTGCTGGGATAAGTATCCTCATCTGAAGCCAAAAGGATTAAAGAAGAAGGAGGAGAAAAAGGCGTACGTGATAGCACAGGGTCCGAAGGAGGTTCCCGGGATGACCGAACCAAATAGCAGTCTCAACCTTATGGCGGGGAAGCAGGCCACCAAAGAAGATGACGACCCGAGGGAGCAGCTCTTTGTATTGAAGTTGCAGGTCAAGACCAGTTTAGTGGATGCTATTGTAGATCCAGGGAGTCAGAAAAATCTGATATCTGAGGCATTAGTACAGAAGCTGGGATTGAAGACGGTGAAGCATCCGAAGCCCTATCCATTAGGGTGGATCCAGAAGGAGGCGGGATTGAGTGTGGTGAACCAGTGTTCATTCAGATTTGCACTCCATGAGTCGTATATTAATGAGGTCACATGCGACGTGGTTCCGTTGGATGTTTGCCAAGTTATTTTGGGCAATCCTTATTTGTGGGATAGATACGCAGTATATGATCGGCGAGCCCAAAAGTACACGTTCAACAAGGATGGCGAGCAATTCATTTTTCATTCAGCATCTCTTCCACAGGAGACGAGCTTGGTGACAGTGACTCAGGCTAAGAGGTTGGTGAACGCGGGCAGGAAGTTTGTTTTATTGTTCATTCGGCCGTATGAAGAGCAGCTGAGTAGGATGTGCTTATCCATCTTGAGCAAGCTCCAGGAGGGAGATCTTGACAGGTTGAAGGTCAAGTATGCGGACTTGTTTTCGGAGATCACGGGACTACCACCATGTCGAGGTGTAGAGCATGAGATTATGTTGACCGAGGAGAGTTCCTTACCTAACATAGGCCTATACCGCTCATCAGTACTGGAGTCCGAGGAGATCAAGAAGCAGGTTCAGGAGCTCTTGGAGGCGGGAGTGATTTATGCGAGTAGTTATTTGCGGGTCACAGTGTTTGTTGGTGCGCAAAAAGGATGGAGGCTGGCGCATGTGCGTGGATTACCGGTTGGCGCTCAACAAGATAACCTTCAGAATCGCTACCCATTACGCGGATTCGATGATTTATGGACAGAGTTGGAGGGCACGAGGTTTTTCACGGAAGCTGATTTGAAGGTCTACATATTTCTTTTCTGATGAGCCCGTAGATTGTCAGATGCAATCGCAACAAACGGTAAATTCCTCATCTATCTTTCCAATAGCAAAATTAGTCCTGTGAGAGCAGGTGGTCTAGTGGACTGGATTGTCTATCCAAATATGCATATTCAACAGAAGCCTCCTTAATCTTTTTTCTAAGGTTGTTAAACACAAACTGATATAGACCAAGCATCTGATACCAATTGTAGGACCGCTAGAGGGAGGGGGGGGGTGATGTTAGGGTCAAGAGGCTCTAATATGCAATAAAAATCAAAACACAGCAAACCACAGAATAGTAAAGCAATTAAAGTAAGAGAGATAGAGTAGGGTTCGGTTATCGTTGCCGCGGCGAGTGTAACGAGGTTCGCCCTCTGGCCTACGTCCCGCTCCCCACTCTCGAGGAGAAATCCACTACACACCCGGTTTGGAAGCCGGAACTTCGCCTACACAGCGATCCCACACGATCTCTCTCACTACACAGTTTGATCTCAACAGATCACACTCCCTCATAGTTGATCTACACAGATCTCACTCACAGCAGCAGAAGAAAAGATGCAAGACTCTCTCTTTACACAAGCCCCTATAGAAAGAGAAAAAGTACTGAAGCTGGGAAGTGAATCACACTTAAAAACAGAGAGAAAACACAGAAACCAGACTTTGAAAATTTTTCTCAGGAAACAGCAGACTCTGGTTTTTGCAAACGTTAGGGCTTAAGGAAGAAGAAGAAGACTGGGGTTATTTATAGAAGAGATTTAATCAATTTAAAACAAAACCCAATCTTCCCAAATAGGATAATAATCTCCTTTACAGACCCTTATCTCAGACTGTGCCAAACACAGTTAAGTGTAAGCACAGTTAACTAGGTAAATGAGCGTTTGAAAAAGTCGCGGTTGACTGAAGGAAAATTTGGTCGTCCGAAATAATACTTCGGTCGACCGAAAAATCACGTCGGTCGACCGACCGAAAAATTCGGTCGACCGCGAGCTGCTTCGAAAACTTAGAAAACAAACAGAACCACCATCGGTCGACCGGCGCGGTCGACCGATATAGAAATCGAAATTTCGGTCGACCGCACCGGTCGACCGACGACTTCTCTGGAAAATACTAACGAGTGGCCATGAGAGCGGTCGATCGGACCGGTCGATCGCTTTCTGATATATTGCAGAAAACAGTTTTTTTGACCAACTTGAAATATTTGCAAAATATTTATTTGACCTCTGAAAATTCTGAAACTTTGTAAAATGTTTTTAATACTAAAAACAAACTGTTTAGAAAAGGAATTTTGCAGATAGGTCCTCATACTTATGAAAAATAGTATTTTGTGAAAAACGCTTAAAAACCTAAGTATGAAATCGTGTGTGTGATTCCCAATAGCTTCAAGTAACCTCAGTAACTCTTTGCCTACATTCTAGCACTAGAGAGAAAAAACAAAAGAAAACTAATATCCTCATATATAAAGAACAATACTTGAGCTTTGATATAGCTTGAAACGGATGAAGCTTGTATTCGAATTTGTCATTCTTAAAATAACGTTGCTTCATCACTTGGCCTCCTCCTCCTTTGGATATCATCGTTTTAGCATATATTCCATCCATCCTCCATTTATGGCACTAACGAGCTTGATAAATGAACTTACTACATTTTCACTCAATAAGCCATTAGTACCGATAATGGTGGTTGTAAGAACATCATCAAAACATAAGGGCTAACAATCTCCCCCTTTTTGATGATGACAACCAACCATTATATAAGAGCAAAAAATAAAAATAAAAATAGCTTATAGATAAGTGCTCCCCCTATCTATGAGCTCCCCCTAAGTATATGCAACAATTGAGGAGATTTCTCTCCCCCTTTGTCACCATCAAAAATGGGGTAAAGAGAAATACGAAATGCAAAATACAACTAAACAAGCAAGCAATGTAGAACTTTCACATAGTGCATAAGCCCAAACCATTTCTTATGCGACAAAAATCATCCTCTCCAAGAGGCTTAGTAAATATATCCGCTAGTTGAGATTTGGTGTCAACAAATACTAGGGATACATCTTGTCGCTCTACATGATCGCGTAAGAAATGATGGCGTACATCAATATGTTTAGTTCTAGAATGCAAAACCGAATTTTTGGAAATATTTATAGCACTTGTGTTATCACAAAAGATTTTAATATTTTGAAAATTCAAATCATAGTCAACTAAACTTTGTTTCATCCATAAAACTTGAGCACAACATAAGCCGGCGGCAATGTATTCCGCTTCCGTAGTGGACAATGCAACACAATTTTGTTTCTTGGAAGCCCAAGAAACAAGGGAATTTCCTAAGAATTGGCATGTTCCACTAGTACTCTTGCGATCTACCTTACATCCGGCAAAGTCGGCATCACAAAAACCATATAAATCAAAAGAAGTGCTTCTTGGATAAAATAAACCAAGGTTAAAAGTTCCATTAACATACTTAATGATTCTTTTAACCGCAATTAAATGAGACGCTTTGGGAGAGGCTTGAAAACGTGCACATGCACATACACTAAACATGATGTCGGGTCTACTAGCGGTGAGATAAAGAAGACTACCTATCATACCTCGGTATAGTTTTTGGTCCACATCTTCACCACTCTCATCCGCATCAAGCTTAACACTAGTACTCATGGGAGTAGGCGCATGCTTAGAATTCTCCAACTTGAATTTCTTCACCAATTCCTTCGCATACTTGCTTTGTGAAATGAAGATCCCATCCTTAGTTTGCTTGACTTGGAGCCCGAGAAAGAATGTAAGCTCTCCCATCATACTCATCTCAAAGTGATCCTGCATTACTTTAGAAAATTCCTTGCACAAGGATTCATTAGTAGCACCGAAAATGATGTCATCCACATATATTTGAACTAAAATGAAATCATTTTTCCTTTTTCTCACAAAAAGTGTGTTATCAATTGTTCCTTTTGAAAAACCATTTTCAATAAGAAAACTAGAGAGGCGAGCATACCAAGCCCTAGGAGCTTGTTTCAACCCATATAAAGCTTTTTGTACCCGGTAAACATGATTAGGAAAAGCATGATCTATAAAACCGGGGGGTTGCTCAACATACACTTCCTCTTCTATAAAGCCATTTAAGAAGGCACTTTTAACATCCATTTGAAAAAGTTTGAAATTTTTAAAGCTAGCAAATGCCAAAAACATCCTAATAGATTCCAACCTTGCAACCGGTGCAAAGGTTTCATCATAGTCTATACCCTCCTCTTGATTGTATCCTTGGGCAACCAAACGAGCTTTATTTCTAGTTACAATGCCATGTTCATCAAGTTTGTTTCTAAAAACCCATTTTGTACCAATAACACTAGCATTGTTAGGTCTAGGAACTAACTTCCAAACTTCATTTCTTTGAAAATTGTTTAATTCTTCATGCATAGCCAAAACCCAAAACTCATCATTTAAAGCATCATTAACCTTTTTAGGTTCTAGTTGAGATAGAAATGCAACATTACCACATTCACTCAAGGCTTTTGAGCGAGTTATAACTCCTTTTGAAGGGCTCCCAATGATTTGTTCCTTTGGATGGTTTGATGTAAATTTCCAAGCTTTAGGTGGTTCAACTTGATCTTGAGCGTTTGTGCTATCCACATCCTTTTGAACTTCTATAGAGGGAGTGTCATTGATTTGCAACAAGTCCAATCCTCCCTCAATATCATCATCATCATCTTTCCTAGGCAACACAACTTGAGAGCCAACATTAGTCTCATCAAAAGTAATGTTTATATACTCTTCAACAACGAGGCTTCGTTTATTGAAGACCCTATAAGCCTTACTTCGAGGTGCATAACCCAAGAAAATACCAACATCAATTTTAGAATCAAATTTATCATAGTGATCTTTTGTATTTAAAATAAAGCATTTGCAACCAAAGACACGAAAATAACCAATGAAATGAGTTTTTCCATAATAAAGTTCATAAGGGGTTTTCTTAAGCTTTGGTCTAATCAAAACACGATTTAAAACATGGCAAGCCGTATTGACAGCTTCCGCCCAAAAGTATTTTGGTAAATCAAATGAGTTTAACATAGTGCGTGCCATCTCTTGTATGGTACGATTTTTCCGTTCAACAACACCATTTTGTTGTGGTGTTCTAGGAGCGGAAAACATATGAGTTATACCATGATGAGCACAAAAATCATAGAAAAATTCATTTTGAAATTCACCACCATGATCACTTCTTATTTTAACAACTTTCAAATCCTTTTCATTTTCAATTCTTTTAACATGATTAGCAAATTCTTCAAAACAATCATTTTTCTTTGCAAGAAATATTGTCCATGTAAAACGAGAAAAATCATCAATAATCACAAAAACATAGTGTTTGCCTCCAAGAGAGGTAACACGCATAGGACCAAATAAATCAAGATGAAGTAATTGCAAGGGTTTAGAAGTCGATACCTCATGGATGGATTTGAAAGAAGACTTTGTTTGTTTACCTTTGGCACAATCCTCACAAATTGTATCTTTTATGAAGTGCAAGCTAGGTAGCCCTTTCACAAGATTCTTCTTAGACAATTTTGATATTAACTCCATATTTGCATGTCTAAGTCTCTTGTGCCAAATCCAAGGATTTTCATCAATTGCCACAAGACACTTCACATCTTGACTCACTAACTCATTCATCTCAAAAATATAAACATTAGACTTGCGATTTGCAATAAAAACAATTTTTTCATCCATACTAATGATGCATTTATCCGGTTTAAAAGAAATATCAAAACCTTTATCACTTAATTGGCTAATGCTAAGAAGATTATGATTCAAGCCATTTACTAAATAAACATCTTCAATAATGGGTGAGGGTTTCTTACCAATAGAACCGATACCAATGATTTTACCTTTCTCACCACCACCGAAGGAGACATTGCCTCCTTCAATCCTTGATAGGGTTGCAAATAACTCTTTGTTGCCCGTCATATGATGTGAGCAACCACTATCAAGGTACCACATCTCCTTACGTCGTTGCCGTGACGTTCCCTACAAAAGAAGAAGATGAAGGTGTAGTAGCTTTAGGTACCCATGTCTTGGGTCCTTGGTGGTTAGTAGTCTTGGTATCTTTGGGTACCCATATCAAACCATAAAAATCTTCATTGTCTTTAATTCTACAATGAGTAGAAATGTGTCCATGTCTCATACAATAGGTGCATACAAAATTTCTTTTATGTACGTATGTTAGAACCATGAAACCTATTTCTACCATGGTGATTATAGTTGGCATAAGCATGAGTGGGTCTAGTCCTACGACCCTCAATTTCTAATCTTTCAATCTTTGATCTTAATTACTTATTTTCGAAATCGAGATCTCCTAGCAATTCATCTTTAAGAGCAAGAGAGGTTGTTAGTTGTTCTAGCTTAATTTCTTAGCAAGAAATATTGTCCATGTAAAACGAGAAAAATCATCAATAATCACAAAAACATAGTGTTTGCCTCCAAGAGAGGTAACACGCATAGGACCAAATAAATCAAGATGAAGTAATTGCAAGGGTTTAGAAGTCGATACCTCATGGATGGATTTGAAAGAAGATTTTGTTTGTTTACCTTTGGCACAATCCTCACAAATTGTATCTTTTATGAAGTGCAAGTTAGGTAGCCCTTTCACAAGATTCTTCTTAGACAATTTTGAGATTAGCTCCATATTTGCATGTCCAAGTCTCTTGTGCCAAATCCAAGGATTTTCATCAATTGCCGCAAGACACTTTACATCTTGATTCACTAACTCATTCATCTCAAAAATGTAAACATTAGACTTGCGATTTGCAATGAAAACAATTTTTCCATCCATACTAATGATGCATTTGTCCGGTTTAAAAGAAATATCAAAACCTTTATCACTCAATTGACTAATACTAAGAAGATTATGATTCAAACCACTTACTAAATAAACATCTTCAATTGTGGGTGAGGGTTTCTTACCAATAGACCCGATACCAATGATTTTACCTTTCTCACCACCACCGAAGGAGACATTGCCTCCTTCAATCCTTGATAGGGTTGCAAATAACTCTTTGTTGCCCGTCATATGATGTGAGCAACCACTATCAAGGTACCACATCTCCTTACGTCGTTACCGTGACGTTCCCTACAAAAGAAGAAGATGAAGGTGTAGTAGCTTTAGGTACCCATGTCTTGGGTCCTTGGTGGTTAGTAGTCTTGGTACCTTTGGGTACCCATATCAAACCATAAAAATCTTCATTGTCTTTGATTCTACAATGAGTAGAAATATGTCCATGTCTCATACAATATGTGCACACAAAATTTCTTTTGTATGCATGAGAGTGAGAGCCATAAAACCTATTTCTACCATGATGATAATTAGCAAAAACATGAGTGGGTCTAGTCCTACGACCCTCAATTTCTAATCTTTCAATCTTTGATCTTAATTGCTTATTTTCGAAATCGAGATCTCCTAGCAATTCATCTTTAAGAGCAAGAGAGGTTGTTAGTTGTTCTAGCTTAATATCACAAGAGGCATGTAATTTTTTGAAAGAAGAGTATTCCTTAGACATTCTTTTAAATTCAAAATTCAACTCTTCTAAAGCCATAGCTATATCACATTGCATATAGAAAGATTCACTTTCGGCCTCGGATATTACCTCATGTTCATTTGCCATGAAACAAACATTTGGGTCATGAAGAGCAAGTTTGGCTCCTTCTTCATTACTATCCGAGTCACTTGGTTCGGATTCTTCCCATCCGGCATACATAGCCTTCTTCTTCTTGTACTTCATGTACTTTTCTTTGAGCTTGGGGCAATCCATAGCGATGTGACCCGATTCGTTGCACTCAAAACATTTACCTACACGAGAGGAAAACTTGTTGTTAGATCGAGGGTTAAATTTTTTGTTCATTTTTATAAGTCTAGAGATTCTTTTAGAGAGATGAGCCACTTCTCTAGAAAAATCGACTTCACTCTCCGACGACGAAGATGAGTTGTCACTAGCTCCTTTGAGAGCTATGGTCTTCAACTTTGGTGACGGCTCCTCAACTTCTCGTGATGGCACTTCCTCCTTCTCCTTCCCCTTGAGCTTCTTCTCATGCACTTTGAGCTTTCCGATAAGGCTATCAAGAGCTAAGGTAGTGAGGTCATGAGCTTCCTCAATGGCCGTAGCCTTGGGCTCCCATGCCGGAGTCAATGAGCGAAGTATCTTGTAGTTCATCTCTTGAATGGATAATTGCTTATCTAGACCATGTAATTCATTGATGATATTAGTAAAACGGGAAAACATAGCATCAATGGATTCATTTGGAAGCATTTTAAATAGCTCATAATCATGCATGAGTCCACTAATCTTAGATTCCTTAACTTAAGGTGTTCCTTCATGTGTGACACATAATTTTTGCCAAATTTCGTATGCGGTTGCACACGTGGAAACCCTATTGTATTCATTTGGGGAAAGACCACAGATTAAGGCGTTCATGGCCTTAGCATTGAGATTGGCAAGGTACCTTTCATCATCGGACATGTTCTCGACTTTTAACTTCTCTACATATTTCTTTTCTATGAGCCCTAGGATGTCAAGATCAATGCAACGAAGGTAAATTCTCATCCTAGCCTTCCAATAAGCAAAATTGGTCCCTGTGAAGAGAGGTGGTCTAGTGGTGGATTGTCCTTGGTTTAGGAATCGGTTGCTCCATTGCCGAGACCAGTCTCTGAAAGCACTTTGATCGAGATGTGTTGCAATTGTTGGACCCTAGAGAGGGGGTGATTAGGGTCAAGAGGCTCTAATATGCAATAAAAATCAAACACAGGCAAACCACAAAACAGTAAAGCAATTAAAGTAAGAGAGATAGAGTTAGGAGTTCGTTATCCTTGACGCGCGATGTGTTAACGAGGTTCGGCCCTCTGGCCTACGTCCCCGCTCCCCACTCTCGAGGATAAATCCACTACACACCCGGTTTGGAAGCCGGAACTTCGTCTACACAGCGATCCCACACGATCTCTCTCACTACACAGTTTGATCTCAACAGATCACACTCCCTCACAGTTGATCTACACAGATCTCACTCACAGAAGCAGAAGAAAAGATGCAAGCCTCTCTCTTTACACAAGCCCCTATAGCAAAGAGAAAGAGTACTGAAGCTGGGAAGTGAAACACACACAAAAACAGAGAGAAAACACAGAAACCAGATTTTGAAAATTTTTCTCAGGAAACAGCAGACTCTGGTTTTTGCAAACGTTAGGGCTTGAGGAAGAAGAAGAAGATAACGTTGCTTCATCTCTTGGCCTCCTCCTCCTTTGGATATCTTCGTTGTAGCATATATTCCATCCATCCTCCATTAATGGCACTAACGAGCTTGATAAATGAATTTACTACATTTTCACTCAATAAGCTATTAGTACCGATAATGGTGGTTGTAAAACATCATCAAAACATAAGGGCTAACAATCTCCCCCTTTTTGATGATGACAACCAACCATTATATAAGAGCAAAAATAAAATAGCTTATAGATAGGTGCTCCCCCTATCTATGAGCTCCCCCTAAATATATGCAACAAATGAGGAGATTTCTCTCCCCCTTTGTCACCATCAAAAATGGGGTAAAGAGAAATGCCAAATGCAAAATGCAACTAATCAAGCAAGCAATGTAGAACTTTCACATAGTGCATAAGCCCAAACCATTTCTTATGCGACAAAAATCATCCTCTCCAAGAGGCTTAGTAAATATATCCGCTAGTTGAGATTTGGTGTCAACAAATACTAGGGATACATCTTGTCGCTCTACATGATCGCGTAAGAAATGATGGCGTACATCAATATGTTTAGTTCTAGAATGCAAAACCGAATTTTTGGAAATATTTATAGCACTTGTGTTATCACAAAAGATTTTAATATTTTGAAAATTCAAATCATAGTCAACTAAACTTTGTTTCATCCATAAAACTTGAGCACAACATAAGCCGGCGGCAATGTATTCCGCTTCCGTAGTGGACAATGCAACACAATTTTGTTTCTTGGAAGCCCAAGAAACAAGGGAATTTCCTAAGAATTGGCATGTTCCACTAGTACTCTTGCGATCTACCTTACATCCGGCAAAGTCGGCATCACAAAAACCATATAAATCAAAAGAAGTGCTTCTTGGATAAAATAAACCAAGGTTAAAAGTTCCATTAACATACTTAATGATTCTTTTAACCGCAATTAAATGAGACGCTTTGGGAGAGGCTTGAAAACGTGCACATGCACATACACTAAACATGATGTCGGGTCTACTAGCGGTGAGATAAAGAAGACTACCTATCATACCTCGGTATAGTTTTTGGTCCACATCTTCACCACTCTCATCCGCATCAAGCTTAACACTAGTACTCATGGGAGTAGGCGCATGCTTAGAATTCTCCAACTTGAATTTCTTCACCAATTCCTTCGCATACTTGCTTTGTGAAATGAAGATCCCATCCTTAGTTTGCTTGACTTGGAGCCCGAGAAAGAATGTAAGCTCTCCCATCATACTCATCTCAAAGTGATCCTGCATTACTTTAGAAAATTCCTTGCACAAGGATTCATTAGTAGCACCGAAAATGATGTCATCCACATATATTTGAACTAAAATGAAATCATTTTTCCTTTTTCTCACAAAAAGTGTGTTATCAATTGTTCCTTTTGAAAAACCATTTTCAATAAGAAAACTAGAGAGGCGAGCATACCAAGCCCTAGGAGCTTGTTTCAACCCATATAAAGCTTTTTGTACCCGGTAAACATGATTAGGAAAAGCATGATCTATAAAACCGGGGGGTTGCTCAACATACACTTCCTCTTCTATAAAGCCATTTAAGAAGGCACTTTTAACATCCATTTGAAAAAGTTTGAAATTTTTAAAGCTAGCAAATGCCAAAAACATCCTAATAGATTCCAACCTTGCAACCGGTGCAAAGGTTTCATCATAGTCTATGCCCTCCTCTTGATTGTATCCTTGGGCAACCAAACGAGCTTTATTTCTAGTTACAATGCCATGTTCATCAAGTTTGTTTCTAAAAACCCATTTTGTACCAATAACACTAGCATTGTTAGGTCTAGGAACTAACTTCCAAACTTCATTTCTTTGAAAATTGTTTAATTCTTCATGCATAGCCAAAACCCAAAACTCATCATTTAAAGCATCATTAACCTTTTTAGGTTCTAGTTAAGATAGAAATGCAACATTACCACATTCACTCAAGGCTTTTGAGCGAGTTATAACTCCTTTTGAAGGGCTTCCAATGATTTGTTCCTTTGGATGGTTTGGAGCGTTTGTGCTATCCACATCCTTTTGAACTTCTATAGAGGGAGTGTCATTGATTTGCAACAAATCCAATCCTCCCTCAATATCATCATCATCATCTTTCCTAGGCAACACAACTTGAGAGCCAACATTAGTCTCATCAAAAGTAACGTTTATAGACTCTTCAACAACGAGGCTTCATTTATTGAAGACCCTATAAGCCTTACTTCAAGGTGCATAACCCAAGAAAATACCAACATCAATTTTAGAATCAAATTTATCATGATGATCTTTTGTATTTAAAATAAAGCATTTGCAACTAAAGACACGAAAATAACCAATGAAAGGAGTTTTTCCATAATAAAGTTCATAAGGGGTTTTCTTAAGCTTTGGTCTAATCAAAACACGATTTAAAACATGGCAAGCCGTATTGACGGCTTCCGCCCAAAAATATTTTGGTAAATCAAAAGAGTTTAACATAGTGTGTGTCATCTCTTGTATGGTACGATTTTTCCGTTCAACAACACCATTTTGTTGTGGTGTTCTAGGAGCGGAAAACATATGAGTTATACCATGATGAGCACAAAAATCATAGAAAAATTCATTTTGAAATTCACCATCATGACCACTTCTTATTTTAACAACTTTCAAATCCTTTTTATTTTCAATTCTTTTAACATGATTAGCAAATTCTTCAAAACAATCATTTTTCTTTGCAAGAAATATTGTCCATGTAAAACGAGAAAAATCATCAATAATCACAAAAACATAGTGTTTCCCTCCAAGAGAGGTAACACGCATAGGACCAAACAAATCAAGATGAAGTAATTGCAAGGGTTTAGAAGTCGATACCTCATGGATGGATTTGAAAGAAGACTTTGTTTGTTTACCTTTGGCACAATCCTCACAAATTGTATCTTTTATGAAGTGCAAGCTAGGTAGCCCTTTCACAAGATTCTTCTTAGACAATTTTGATATTAACTCCATATTTACATGTCCAAGCTAGGTATCCCTAGAGCATTCGCAAAATCTTGTGTTTTCAAGTGAAGCCACAGTGGACGGCAAGGAGGGGAGTGAAAGACAACGTGCTCAGCGATTTCTTGAGAAGATTGCAAATATTCATGCCACGGTTGAAGCTCAATTGAAGAAATCACAAGCTAAGTACAAGGCGAAGCATGATCAACATCGGGTTCCTTGTAACTTTGGTAAAGGCGATATGGTATGGCTAAAATTGAGTAAGGAGAGGCTCAAAGGAGAAGGGAAGAAGTTGAAGCCTATTCGTTATGGTCCGTTTCGGATTATCGATCAGATTGGCGACAACGCTTTTCGTTTAGATTTGCCACCTTACTTAGGTATGTATTCGGTGATCAATGCCGAGTACTTGAAGTTGTTTGAGCCTCCATTATTGGATGATGAAGGTGATGACAAGATGATCTTACCGCATGTTGAAGACTTGTGGTTTGATAGAGAGGAGCCACTGAAAGAAGATTGCATTTTGGAACGGAAGACGACCAAGACGAGGCGGGGGACGAAGGAGTCGTTTCTCATTGGACGTCAAGGTCAGGTTCCTAGCAAGGCTAAGTGGTTCAACAGAGAAGGAGGGGCTCGCGAGTTCCCTCAGCTGAAGTTCTAACTTGAATGGGACTTCAAGTTCCTAAAGGGGGGACCCATGATACGGGTGTATCTTCTCTTCGGGAGCATAGCGATCCTCATGTGAGCTTGAGGATAGATGATCCTCATGGTATCTTGAGAATAGAGTAGAGGAGTTGTGGACGAGGCCATTGGATGTGACGAAGTCGAAGGATTCGGCAAAACTGCAGGATTTGCAGCTGGACTCTGGCCGGTCGACCGCTTAGTGCACAGGCCCAGACTATGTCTCGGGACTGAGAGCCGTCGACCGATGAAGGCTCTGCGGTCGACCGAAAAACAGCGGTCGACCGATGGTGGTGCTGCGGTCGACCGGAAACACTGTAATCGATTTTCCAGTTTTTCGCCGTTCTGACCGGTCGACCGCCTTGGGCACTGCGGTCGACCGCGTAGCGGTTTCGGGTCTGGGTCTGTTTCTTGCTCCAGTTGGGATTTCTGTTTAGTATAAATAGAAACACGACTTTTCTAGGGTGGAAAACTCAGATTGTAATGAGAAAAGAGATCAGGGAGGTTGTTCTTTGATCTAGAGAGATTGTGAGAGAGAGATTTTGTAAATCCAATTGATTCTCATAATCTAGAGAAGGTATTTTCCTTCGCCCTAATTATAACTCTTGTGTTCTTCAGTTGTTTTCTTCTTTACCCACTCTTGATAATTCCGCGATCAAGAGTGCTCGCACGGCAACTCGTATCATCGGATGGTAAGAACCAAGTCTCCTTCTTCAAAGCTCCGTTGTCGGACTTTCTTGTCAAAGGCCCTGGTGATTCTGGCTTGGTAAAACTCAATTTGTTGCTGAGCTTCTAGGCATTTCTCATCTAACATCTCGAGTTCTTTGAGATGTTTCTGATGTCGTTCCTCCGTTGTCATTCCTGTCCCGAGAGCAATGCGGAGGGATGGAATTTTGATCTCTAATGGAAGGACGACCTCACATCCATACACCAGAGAGTATAGGGTTGCTTTGGTAGGTGTGCAGATTATGGGGCGATAGGTCCAAAGAGCTTCGCCAAACTTATCATCCTAATCTCGTTTGTTTGTTCTTACGAGCTTCGATAGGATCTTGATGATGGTGTTGTTGAAGGCCTTAGCCAAACCATTTGTGATAGGATTGTAGGTCGTCGATGAGATGTCTTGAATTCTAAACTTTTCACAGAATTTGATGAAGGCTTTGCTGACAAACTGAGGGTCATTGTCATACATGATTTACCTTGGAACACCATATCGATAGATAATATGGTGTTTGATTAATTTGATGGCGTCACTCATCTTTACTTCTTTAAGCGGAATTGCTTCAGCCCACTTAGAGAAATAGTCGGTCACTGCCAAAATAAGGCGGTCACCTTTGGCCGACGGATGGAAAATAGGACCGACAACGTCCATTCCCCATGTATCGAATGACCATGATGTTGTTGAAGGATGCAAATGCTCTAGGGGTTGATACGTGTAATTGGCATGTATCTGACACACATAGCACCATTGAGAATACATGACTGCATCTTTGACCATGGTCGGCCAGTAATATTCCATTCTACTGAGACGATCGCATAACTTGGGACTAGGCTGGTATGAGCCACAAGTTCCTTCATGTGATTCTTTGAGAGCCTCCTCTGCTTCTTTGATCAAAAGACATCGGAGCAGCAAGTCATCATACGCACGGTGATAGAGCATCTGAGTCGTTGTGTTATAGTAGAATCTCAACGCTCTTCGTCGGACTGAGTCTCTTTCTTTTATGTCTTCCGGTAATATATCATGCAAGACATAATCAATGATGGGGAAATGCCAGTCTTAAGGTTCGAGTATGATTCTGGCTGCGTGACTCTTTGATGTCTAAGGCGTAGTACGGTATGAAAAGTTGGTGAGTTCTCATGGTGACCAACTATTCTATCTCAGGAGGCTGTGCCAAAGATATTGCTAGCATCGACATAAGCATTTTAGAGGTGTGGGATGTACTCGATGAAGAATTCTTCAAAGGAGTCTGCCATCTAAATAGCTGCTTAGTGGTACGGGATAAAGTCTTGATTCCTAACCTCGTACTCTCCTTGAACTTGGTTGACTATCAGTTTAGAATCACTGAAAGCTTCGAGATACTCGATCCCTAACTCTTTGGTGAAATTAAGTCCAATGAGCAATGCGTTGTATTCAGCCACTTTGTGGGAGCACGATCCAATCAAGGAATAGGCTCGAGGTATAACATGTTTCTCCAAGGAAACCAGGACAACTCCGACTCCTGTAGAAATCTTGGAACATCCAGGAGTGCTTGCCACATTGGTTGCTTACAAAGCATGATCGAAGTACAATTGCCACACTTGCTGATGAGAGGTAGTGTTGACTTTATAGGTTTCATCTGGCATATCTTCATATTATTTGACCATATCCTTCATAGGATAAACCGTCAGAAGATCAAAAATTGGTTGTCCTTTGACCGATTTCTATTATTTGAAGTGAAGGTCGTACTAGGACAAGAGTAAGGCCATCTTGCTAATCACAAATTCATGGAAGCCGGCTGCATCATGAACACTCAAATTGGGTTTACATTTGAAATGACGTATATCGTCTGTCCTACTAGGTAGCGTCGCATTTTTTGAATTGCGAATACTAGGGTGAGACTTTCTTGATCATCAGATATCGAGATTCAGTGCCTACTAAAGTCTAACTCAGGTAATAAACTACCTGCTCATGATCGTTGTCATCGTCTTGTGCAAGTAAAGCACTTAACGAGTGATTCGTCACCTTGACATAAATCTAGAATGGTTTCCCTAACTTCATGGCAATGAGGACAGGAGGATTCGATAGATATACTTTGATATCTTTGAATGCCTTCTGGTAGGCATCGTCCCAAATAAAAGATACGCCCTTTTTTGTGAGCTTGCAAAATGGTTGGCACTTTCCGGAGAGATTCGAGATGAATCGGCGGATGTAAGCTAAACGCCCTTGAAATCCTCTGAGTTCTTTGAGATTCCTCGAGGGTTGTAATTCGTGTATCGCTTTCACTTTATCGAGATCAATGTGGATACCCTTCATGGTGATGACGAATCTGAGGAATTTGCCACTGGACATTCCCAGGAAAGACTTGGTAGTCTCTTTAATTGGTGGCTCCGCATGAGATCGAACATTGTTCTCAAGTCTTTAATATGGTCATTTTTGTTGTGGCTTTTCTCGACCAAGTCATAGACATAACATTTGATAGTCTTCCGGATGCGTTCTTGGAAAATCTTTGACATGGCTCGTTGGTATGTAGCACCGGCGTTCTTCAAGCCGAAGGGCATGACTGTATAACAGAAGATACCGAGTGGCATCCTGAATGAAGTGTGCTTTTCATCATCTGGGTATATCTTGATTTGATTGTAACCTAAGAATCCATCCATGAATGACATTCTCTCAAATCCACACTGTTCACGGGAAAAATCATAACTTTCATTGACGTCATTGTACACTCTTTAGTAATTGTTTATCGATTACAAAGATCCGGTCTTTTTATAAGATTCGGTTACAACAAAATCAAAGAAAAAATAAAAAGATTACAACTTTCCTTTTTCAAACGAATCGCGAGACCTTGTTTTGCGGTCTCTCGCTTTTGTGGGTTCTTCGCCTGCACCGGGGTTTATCCGTAGACTACCGCGTGATCTAGATCCGGTCGGATCTACACGATATAACGGGTATTATTTCGCAAAGGAAATAATAGCCGGGGGGGATTAATTCACCAAGGAAATAATCGTCCTCTCGGGATCAAAGGCCAAGCTTTGATCCGGAGTATTACTTCGTGTAGATCTCAGATCTGATTTCTCTCGAACTCCTGCCTTATTTGGCGTAGATGATCGCCAAGAACCAGATCTGATATGTCCAAGTCTTCAAAGTTCCAAAGCTTCAATCTTTTTAAGTTTTGAGCCTTCAATCCAGCAGAGCTTCGCCTCCAAAAGTTCCAACCTTTGACAAATAAGCCATGCCCCTCTATTTATAGGCACTCAGAACTGTGCCCGGGCACAGATCTGGCCGGCCACCTAGAGGTGGCTCGGCCACCTAGCCACCTCTAGGTGGCTCGGCTTTGCTCGGTTTTGGCCGAGTCCTCCAGGTGTTGTGCTATTTTGCCGTTGTCTGGTTCTGCGGTTTATCTGAGCTTCTTCGCTGTTCTGAACTCTGATTTGGCAGTCCGGATCCCGATATGGCAGTAAACCCGCTTCGGTGTTCGAGTTCGAATCTATTCTAGAGTTGGATGACTCGTTGACTCACCGAACTGTTAGCTTGATTCCGCATGCGAGTGGACGTATTCCATTGTTTGCGTGCGGTTCGTTAGTCTCGTCGCCTCGTTAATCCACTTCGTTGCGTGTCACTTGGCTTCGGCGTTGTGGACTGACGCTCGTGTTGCTATGCTAGGGGACCTATAAGCAATTTTATATGCCTACAGATACCCCCTCCAAAGTATTTCAGTCTCGTTCTTTTATAGAAGAGTCTGGAATACTTTGGATATGATTGTCCCAACCTTCAGTCGGTATAACGGGACCTTGGAATGGCTTCTGTTCTTGATTCCTTCAATCCTTCAGGCTATTCGTTGCTTTGTTGAATGTCTGTAAGGGTTCCGGTACTGCATTTATTGTCTGACCGTTGTCGGAATTTTGAACTTGAAGTCGATTCCCGATTTTCTGATCTTTTAGCTCGTGTTTGCTGGTTCAACATAGAACTGACCATCGATTGTTGACGTTGAGTCTTTATTTGCGACGCGTTGTTCGGCGTAGTGTTGTTGAGTTATCCTTAAGAATATTTTTAGAAAAATATTCTCTAGAAACTTCTCAACTAAAAATAGGGAATAGTTTATACTCGTATACCTTATTGGAGTATTAAGAAGCAGTTTATACTCGTATACTTTTCGGAGTATTAAGAAGCAGTTTATACTCGTATACTTTTCGGAGTATTGATTCTTTCATTGCAACGAACTGATAGGCGTTAACCTAGGGTTACGTGTTGACCTTAGGGTTTTGAACGTCGTACGTTGACTTTTTGATCACAACACGTTGACTAGCGTTGACCTAGGGTTACGCGTTTGACCGGCGTTGACTTAGGGTTTTGAATGTCGTTGGATGCTCGAGTCACGAGACCAACTAATGAAGCTGATGCGTCAGTGACTCCCGTATTTATAGGATTTTTGGCAAACCCTCAGCCCTCAACGGGTTTGATAAGCCTTTACCAACTACCGTTTGAGTCGGGCTAGCATGCGTTCCGCATGTGACGTTGTGGTAAAGGAATGAACTCCCTTAGACTTGATGCTACGACTTCGAATACGTAGACTTCGCCATTGTTATGGGAATAGGCTACCCGGCGACACGTGTTAGGTGTTGACTTTAGGATTTTTGGCTAACCCCCAGCCTTCAACGGGTTTGATTAGCCTTTACCGACTACCGTTTGAGTCGGGCTAGCATGCGGATTGTCTAAATCCGTTCCGCATGTAACGTTGTGCTAAGAGAGTGAATTCTCTTAGACTTTGTGCTATGATGTCGAATACATAGACTTCGCCATTATTACGGGAATAGGCTACCCGACGACACGTGTTAGGTATTGACTTTAGGATTTTTGGCTAACCCCCAGCCTTCAACGGGTTTGATAAGCCTTTACCGACTACCGTTTGAATCGGGCTAGCATGCGGATTGTCTAAATCCGTTCCGCATGTGACGTTGTGCTAATGGAATGAACTCCCTTAGACTCGCTGCTACGACTTTGAATATGTAGACTTCGCCATTGTTACGGGCATAGGCTACCCAGCAACATGTATTAGACGCTGACTTATCCCTACTTAGGCTTCGGGATAAAATACCCCAGAATCGAACTCTGGTGTCTTTTTCTACGGAGAAAGACTAAACCGGCGACGCGTGTTAGGCGTCGGCATATCATTTCTTAGGATTCAGGATGAAATTCCCCATGCGTGTAAGGCATGGATTTTGATGTTATTAATAACAACCTGCCACAATGTTGAATATGTGGGCGGGTGTTCTTTTTAACGGTTAAGAACTAACCGGCAGTGCGGGTTAGACGCAGACTTATCCCTGCTTAGGTTTTAGGATAGGATACCCCAGAATCGAACTCTGGTGTCTTTTTCTATGGAGAAAGACTAAACCGGCAGCGCGTGTTAGGCGCAGACTTATCCCTGCTTAGGATTCGGGATAAACTTCCCAGGATGAATCCTAAATTGTCTTCTCTTGGGGCAAAGACGAATCCGAAATGGGAGAGGAAGAATTTTATATTCTATCTCCCGACACTGAAGAAGAAGAATTTTATATTCTATCTTCAGCTGGAAAGGAGACTCGAGGTGGGATCTCCACCCCCAGAATCCGAAAAGATGAAACTAGGAGTGGGACCTCCACTTCGAGAATCGAAAAATTTAGATAATCCTAACTGTCAGAAGGTTTGATTACCAAACTAAAGGTGAATTTCTCGTTTATCGAGAGTGAATTGTTGTTTTGGTCTTTACTGTAGGAATGTTTGACCAAGCAGGAGTTTGAGGTGATCCTAACTATAGGAAGGTTTGATCACCCGATTTGAAAGTGGACCTCTCGTTCATGGAGGGAATCGAGAGGAGATTTTGGCTGTGGTCCTAACTGTAGGAAGGTTTGACCAGGTGACAGATCAAAATTCTAAGCATTACATCTGGACTCTAACTACGAAAGTGTTGAGTGCACAAACATAGCGGAAGTTTGAATGGATTAAACTTGATAGAATTTGGTGGTCCCACCGTCAATTAGTCTGATCGGTAGGGGATTTAGTGTTCATCACTTTGTTCATATTGATCGGGTTATCCCTAATAATATTAACATTCTTTCGGGAACTTCCCGTTACACGAATTATCCACCCCCAGCTTTCTTGCAGAACTGGGTATAACGAGGAGTACGTTATCCTCAATTGCATGTTCGGGTTATCCTTAAGAATATATGATTCTCCAGGAATTTCCCGTCAAGATTGGGAAACAGTTTAGACTCATATACCTATTGGAGTATTAAGAAGCAGTTTATACTCGTATACTTGTCGGAGTGTTGAGAAGCAGTTTATACTCTTATACTTGTCGGAGTATTGAGAAGCAGTTTATACTCTTATACTTGTCGGAGTCTTGAGAAGCAGTTTATACTCTTATACTTGTCGGAGTCTTGCCATTCTCAATTGGCTTACCCTAGCGTTATGACGCCGGCTTCAACCAATGTTTGGATGCTATTCTTGAGAGCGAAGCAATCCTTGGTGGGATGAAGGACCCTCCTGTGGTACGCACAGTACTTTGGATCCGTAATATTATTAGCTTCCTCCTGATTTGCGATAGGTGGTAGCTTGATCTTGTTGTTTTCAAGGAGGGATTCGAAGATGGCTGGAACGTCTTCATCCTTGAAGGAATACTCTTTTTGGAGTTTCGGGTCCGAAGTCTTTTGCTGCCTTCGGGATTCCTGTTGTGACGTTTGATTAGCACCACCAGTAGCTGCAGGTGTTTTGCCCTTCCCACGGGAGGCGAAGTTTGAGTTTGGAAGATTCGCCGTCGGTTGGCTCCTCTCGGCTTTCTTCCTTCGGAGGAAGCGTTCGGCTTGCTCTCCTCGGACCTTCAAATCCTTCCATGTTTCGGATGGTACCATACCCATTGCTTCCAATACGTCCAATGCGAGGTTGTTGTAGAAAGTCTGGAGAATGAACTCCTCAGTGACCGGGTCCCGACAGTTCATCGCCTTATTCCGGAACCTTTTGACGAAGGTGTCGACCAATTCCCCGTCTTTTTGTTTCTCATCGAGAAACGTTCCGATGGATATCTCGATGTCGTCGTCGAAGAAATTAGCGAGGAACTTAGTTTCCATGTCGTCCTAGCTATTCACGCTTCCTGGCTTGAGGCGGTGATACCAATCAAAGGCGGCTCCCCGAAGAGTGCCAACGAAGGACCGTACCATCAGAGGCTCATTACCAGAGATGACCCCTAGGTGTGATTTAAAGTAAATCAAATGCTGAATGGGTGAACCCTCCCCATCAAACGACGTGAAGTTAATTAGGCTGAACTTCGCTGGGTAGGGGATTGATTCCCATTCTTTTGGGTATGGACAAGGAATGCCCATCTTCTTCATCTCTTGAGCGGAAATCAACGTATTGATTTTGCTCTCGAGGTTTTTAATCTTCAAGTTTTCACTTGAGTCTTCGTTGGCATTCTCGCTACCACCCCCTGCATTGATGGGAGGATTATTGGCATTGTGAGCTTCATTCGCACCTGTGTCCTCATCTTCCAGATTATTCTGGTTACGACGACTTGGCTCACCTTGCTGATTTGTCAGCGCTTGGATTTGCTGGTCATGCATTTCTCTCATACTCTGCATGGCCATCTGCATTTCGAGCTTGAAGCTCTCTTGCTGTTTAGCCATGGCTTCTTCGAGCATCTTGGCTACTTGTTCCGTGCTTATCATCAGTGACTCGCGTGGTTGTCCCTCACTGGATACTGTATTGTCTGATGCGACAGCAGAGCAGGAATCCGATTCTTCATGTTCTGACGGTAATCTTGTCCGAACCCTACCGTAAGTTCCTCGTATGATGGCTCCGGACTGCAGACGGGTCATCCGCCGGGGTACTTTCGGAATCGACTCGGATTATCCTGTGTCGACGTCCCTTTGTTGATCATATTAGTGGTGACCCTCGGAAATTCTTCATCTTCGACTATTCTTCTTCTTTGTCAGAAACGCCTAGAACTTGGTCTTGGCGTTTCGGTATTGAGCCTTTCGAAAACCAAATTTCTTTCGGGGACTGTCTTGATGCAGTTATACTCAGACAATACTGCCCGAATGAGTTTGGAACAGGGGCATTGAGTTTCCAGTCCTCGGGGACTCCTTTTACTCAGACAATACTGCCCGAATGAGTTTGGAACAGGGGCATTGAGTTTCCAGTCCTCGGGGACTCCTTTTCCTGATTTTCCTCATGCTCCCATCACGATAGTACAACTCGTCGGTTTGAAGGTTGGAGTAACCTATCGCGTGTTGGCATGATTTCTCAGGTATAACGTCATCATCATCAGACGACAACGTTTCCCTCTGGCGCCTCGAGACATGCCTTTTTGGGCGTGAATTCTCAGCGGGCTCCTGGACTTCAATGCGCAAATTGGCGCGTGCAGCTGCCTTGAACTCGTTGTTATGTTGGAGGTGACGGCGACCCCCAACATGTTGAGTTGTCCGGGGCTTCTTCATCGGGCCCAAACGTTCTTGAACTGGAGCTTTGCTTCTTTCATCGGGAAGAGGACCGATGCGCTCCAAAACGAACTTCCTTCTTCGGGATGATTCCGCGGGATCTCCCGGAGTAGCTATGGGAATTACCGGCGACTTCGTTTAGTTCGCTGGAGGCTGGATTTGCATTTAAGGCTGCACTGATTGTGCCTTAGTCTGAATCTCCGCTTCAGACTTCGGCCTCCAAACTTGACGGGTTGGTGGCGGCTTCTTGGCCACTTCCTTCTGTAGCCTTCTACGGGCCTCTTGGACTTGAGCCCGTGCCTGCGCTGACATTGCGGGGCGCTTGCAAATGCGCTCCTCCAGTGTTCAACGGTTCCGTTTGACACAGACCCATTCGTTCGTTGGCGGCTTGGAGGAGTCTCCATTCATCGATCGTTGAGGCCGTTTGCCTCTCCTGTTCTTCAGATCCGCGTTGTAGCGGATTCTATCGGTGGACTCCATCGCTTTGGCGAATTCTTTGGCTAAGCATTAGCGTCGCCTTTGGCGGGCTCTCTTTGAGAGAGTCACCGCTCCTTTCGTGACGGAGGAATTGGCAGGAACCAGCTTGATCTGGTTGGAGGTTGGTGGAGCCTCACCCGACGCAGCTTTGGCGTCAATCGGGGTGAGATCGTCGTTGGTATCTTCAACTTCTTCGTACCAACGTACCTTTCTCCTGGAGGAGAACTTCTTGGACTTGCGGGGGGAGGTCTATCCAGACGAGGATGACATATACTCCTTGAACTTCTGTTGATCGAATTCATATTCGACCTCCTCTTCGACCGGGATCAAGATCCGCGGCTGCGACGCATCGATCTCGGCAACAAGATCGTTGGCTCCCACTGTGGTCGCCAGATTGTTCGCGGGAAAAATCATAACTTTCATTGACGTCATTGTACACTCTTTAGTAATTGTTTATCGATTATAAAGATCCGGTCTTTTTATAAGATCCGGTTACAACGAAATCAAAGAAAAAATAAAAAGATTACAACTTTCCTTTTTCGAACGAATCGCGAGATCCTGTTTTGCGGTCTCTCGCTTTTGTGGGTTCTTCGCCTGCGCCAGGGTTTATCCGTGGACTACCGTGTGATCTAGATCCGGTCGGATCTACACGATATAATGGGTATTATTTCGCAAAGGAAATAATAGCCGGGGGGGATTAATTCACCAAGGAAATAATCGCCCTCTCGGGATCAAAGGCCAAGCTTTGATCCGGAGTATAATCGCGTAGAAAGTTCCAACCCCTCACAAATGAGCCATGCCCCTCTATTTATAGGCACTCAGAACTGTGCCCGGGCACAGATCTGGCCGGCCACCTAGCCACCTCTAGGTGGCTCGGCTTTTGGTCGAGCCACCTAGAGGTGGCTCGGTTTTGGCCGAGTCCTCTAGGTGTTGTGCCGTTTTGCCGTTGTCCGGTTCTGCGGTTTATCTGAGCTTCGTCGCTGTTCTGAACTCTGATTTGGCAGTCCGGATCCCGATATGGCAGTAAACCCGCTTCGGTGTTCGAGTTCGAATCCGTTCTACAGTTGGATGACTCGTTGACTCACCGAACCGTTAGCTTGATTCCGCATGCGAGTGGACGTATTCCATTGTTTGCGTGCGGTTCGTTAGTCTCGTCGCCTCGTTAATCCGCTTCGTTGCGTGTCACTTGGCTTCGGCGTTGTGGACTGACGCTCGTGTTTGGATATGTCGCCCGATGGTTCGTCGGTTTGTGCCGAGCTGTGCTAAGGGACCTATAAGCAGTTTTATACGCCTACACACACGTGTTGTCGATGATGACGTTCGTGATAAGAAGAGGGAAGTCGTCTTTTGAGCAGATGGTGTTTAGATCTCTAAAGTCAATGCATATTCTGATTTTCTCATTCTTTTAAGGACCGAGACAATATTTACTAACCAATCGGGATGTTGTTCTTCCCTAATGAAGCCTGAGTCAATTAGCTTTTTAACTTCGGCTTCAATCGCCTTCATAATCTATGGACGAAACCATCTTCGCTATTGCTTGACAGGTTTAGCGTCCGGTTTGATGTTGAGGAGGTGCATCGCCACATTTGGATCTAGCCCTGGCATGTCTTCATAATTCTATGCAAAGACATCGATATACTCTCTGATGAGAGTGATCAACTCTTCCTTCTCTTCTGGTGGGAGACTATCACTGATGAATATAGGCTTAGGATTTAACTCGTTGCCCATATTGACTTGGACTACTTTGTCCTCGGTAGGGGGTTCTTTTTGCTCGAATCTGTCATCGTATTAGATGTTTAAGTGGTGGATCCAAGGATCTTCCCAAGTTAGTAACTGATCATCTCCCTTTATCATTGCAGGATCAACCATAACCATATTTGACATTAGGTCTTTGAATATTTCTCCAAGGCTAACATTAGAGTCCCAATCCGAAGAGTCCGATGAGTGTCCATCCAAGTTAGTAATTGATCATTGACCTGCCAGAAACATTCGTCATTAGATAAAGAGACTTAGCCTAGACCTCTTTGATGTCTGTAATAGTTGTCGGGCTTTCCTTTTAGCACATAGGCAGGCCGAGGCAGAACTCGAGGACCTCAACCAAAGCAAAGGTCTTCTTCGAGTGTGAAGTTGTATCCCCATTTCCTCATGTAGTTGTGCGATTGTGAACTATATCTGAATAAATAACGACCAGGTCTTTCATCATCACTGTCATTCTTCACAAAGGGATTTGGTGGTGGACACAACTCTCCTTTACCGAAGATTATCTCCTTTCCACCCCCTGCCTTGGCAGGAAGGACAAGAGTTGTTCTGAAGGAGTCTTGGACACACTTCTTTATCATGCAAGATGATCGAAGTGACATGTGTATGTCAAGGTTATTGCATTATGTCATCAAGACAAGGTGAGTACTCTAAATCATCATTTATTGCATGATCGATAAGTTACTAGTTACAACTTCCATCTGACAATTCACCACCATCAAGATTGATTATAAAGGTTTCAATATCATTTAATACAAGATCTTTATTGTAATCAAGCCCGGCTTCAGTATCAGCTTCCTCTCTACTGTCTGTGCCTTGGGCCGAGGGTTCAGTATCGGGTTCAGTATCTGAGTGAGGAATACATCGGAATCAACCAAAGCTTCTTGCAAAGCCTGCCTGGTGTCTTTGAAAAGACGCAATAACTCATATAGAGTTATCCTCGCTGGGATGTTAGCTCATTGAGTCATAATGTCATGCCCCGGTTCCAAAGCGTAATAGTTTGGAATGTGACTCGGCTAGCGATGTAACCATACAATCACATTCATGCCTCTGGATCATCCTGTATATCAACATAAAGCCAAACTACACCATAGAGTATGTAACCAAGATAATAAAAGAAATGTATAGCTAAAGAAATCTCCAAAGGAACAGAGTCCGAATACGAGTTCACAACTATCCACCATGGAAAAGAGCTAAGAAAATTTTTACAATATAGTCTAGAAAAGTCACATGTGACTCAAGAGAAAGCCTAAACCAAATAACTACCTAAAACAATTGAACTAGAGAACTGATAGAATGAACGATGATCATTGTTGCTTAGCCTGCTCCTCGAAATACTCTTGGTCCTACGAAGAAAGAACAGTCCCCGAGTCAGGGGCACGTAAACCCCAAGGGGAGTCATAAAAATCTAACAAGCATGTAAAATATGGAAATTGTGCGCGTTTAAGTGTATGTGGTAGATATAAAGAAAAGATGAATTCTAAATTAACGGTGATAAAAGAAAAATGCTAATCATAGAGATCAAGATAATGTCCATCACCGATCACACAAGCGTATTATTATTATTTTAGACGCTATTTGAATTAGAGAAGAATATTTTCATGTATATAAATCGGTTCCTCGTAAACCATCCCGGGAATACGACTTCAAGTCAAGTATTGGCCCTTTGGCCCTTGTATATATATAACTCTGGATATCAGTAATATACATATGCCTGTTTATATACATGTTATATTATTCGTCCAATTCCCCTTTATAAACCCCATATTTTCTGTTAAATCTAAGTGACTATGCATGAAATGTTGTGCACTAACCACAGAGTTACCGTGGAACAGCTTCCATAAAATTATGAAAGATAACCGTGACCCAGAATATTTCCAATTAAGAGGGATGTATCGTCTAGTCGATGCTATAATATTAATAGCCAAGGAAAAAACCCTCATATCGGGATATCGATATCTAGGACATATCCATGCTATGAAAGGCACACTTATAAATCATTGTTTTTGACGGAAGTCATCTTCATACACAGTCTAGCCTATTTGATGACATTACTGATCAACACAGATTACAACCACACAATCTATTCAGAGTATAACAAGGTACACAAAATGAGCTAACTAGTTCACTAAAATGATATAAGTTTAAAAACCGGTAAGGGAACTAATATTTTGAATGACAAAAAATACATGACCCATTTGAAAGAATTTTTAGGGTAACAAATCTAAGTTTTAGGGAACCCAAAAACTATATGGGAAAAAAAATGAATGGTCCAAGGATTGAACCACAAACCATTGCACAAAACACAACCCACCTAACCACTTTGCCCTAAAGATTTGTGGTGTACATACTACTATCTAATATTTAATAATCATACCAATGAGGAAATATCTACATATATGACCATAACTAGCTGTAAACTGAAAGAAACAAGAAAAAAATGATAGAAACAATTTGGTCATAGAGTTTTATTTACTTATAGCTCATGCCATCAAATTATTTACTTCTCATGCCATCTTCTTTCTTTGAGTGGCATAAACTTCAACCTATCTACTAAAACAACTAAAACATAGATAAAACTATCACATACAAATGCTTCTATGCTAAAGATTTTTAAAATTATATACAATAAATTAATCAAATTAATAACATATGTAAAATAAACTAATCAAATTAATATCACATGTACAGTTAATTAATGTACAGTGTACTAATCAAATTGATAACTTACAAATATTATAATCATGAAAAAATATAACGAGTGAAAGAAAAAAAATGCTTGCACGAAGGAAAATCAAAAAAAATAAAAATAAAAATAAAAATAATGAAAATAATAATATTTGAGGAAAAGAATGCTTGCCGATTTGTGGACGAAAAGACTATGAACCCCAAGTCCCAAATAAAAATCAAAATCTCGTTCCTCTCCTCTTGTTCTCTCCTCCTCTTGTTCTTGGTTGTGTTTTTCTAAGAGCCCTTAAAATCTAGCATGCATGTTCGTAACATGTACTCTAGAATCTGTATAGTCCTCTCTGATTGTCCATCTATTTGAGGGTGGTAAGCTGTACTGTAACTCAGTCTAGTTTTAAGAAACTACTGCAAGCTCCTCCAAAAATGTGATAAAAGTCGGGTGTCTCTATCAGAAACAATGCTAACCAGTACCCTATGCAAGCGTACTATCTCTCTCATGTACAACTCCGTTAAACTCTATGTCGTCTGTCCAACTCGAAATGGTATAAAACAAGCCAACTTGGTGAGTTGGTCTACTACTACCCATTCTGCGTTGTTTCCCTTTTGGCTCCTTGGCAGAGCTGTGACAAAATCCATCGTAACATGTTCCCACTTCTACTCGGGAATAGGAAGGGGCTGCAATAACCCGGCTGTCCTCTGATGCTCAACCTTCAACTGCTGACATATTAGGTATTTTGACACAAATAGGCTATCTCCATCTTCATTCCTGGCCACCAGTAATGCTCTCTTAAGTCCTGATACATCTTTGTACCTCCTAGATGAATAGAAAGAACTAAACTATGCGTCTCCTCCAATAGCTCTCTTCTAACATCACCCTTAAGCACACACAACCTACCTTGGAATCATAAGGATCCATCCTCATGTATCTGTAGATTAGTTCTCTCTAGACTCCACTTGTTTCTTAAATTTTTGGTACCGAGCATCCTTGAATTGGGTCGCCTTGATCCAGTCCACCAGAGTTGACTGTAACTATAAACTCATCAACTGTCTGCCTGCTCTAGGTAATATAATCTCCACATTCATCCTCCAGAACTCAGTTAGCAACTCTCGCTATCTGGTGAGTCTCATCGCTACAAGCTTCATGCTCAAATGATCTGGGTGATATTGTAAATCATGATCGTAATCCTCCATAAGCTCTAACTACCTACACTATCTCATGTTGAGATCCTTCTTCGTGAAGATATACTTTAAACTTTTATGATCTGTGTACACTTCCATTCTCTTCCCTAAAAGATAGTGCCGCTATAGCTTCAATGCAAAAATAACCGCCACTAATTCTAGATCATGAACCAGGTAGTTCCTCTCATGTGTCTTCAGTTGTCTGGATGCATAAGCTACTACCTTCCCATGTTGCATCAGAACATAATCTAAACCCAAACCAAAAACATCTGTGTGCACTACAAATACTTCTGACTCATCCAGGATTGTCAAAACTGTTGCTGTCGTCAACTTGTTCTTCAACTCCTCAAATGCTGCTTGACACTCTTGAGACCACACAAACTTGACCTCCTTCCGAGTTAGCCTAGTAAGTGGTCCTATAATTTTAGCAAAATCCTTTATGAATTTCCTATAGTATCTAGCCATCCCCAAGAAACTCCGTACTTCTATAACAGATGTAGGCCGATCCAACCTTAACACCGCATCAACCTTCTTCGGGTCTATAGAGATACCTACTCTTGAAATTACGTGCCCTAGAAAGGACACTTGCTCTAGCCAAAACTCACACTTGTTTAATTTTTCATAGAGCTTCTCCTTCCGCAAGATTTCCAACATCGTCCGTAGATTCTTTGCATGATCTTCCTTAGTTTTAGAGCATACAAGAATGTCATTAATGAACACCACCACAAACTGGTCGAGATACTAGGATAACACCTTGTTCATCAAGCTCATAAATATAGATGGAGCATTTGTCACTCCGAATGGCATCACCAAAAACTCACTAATGCCGTATCGTGTACGAAATGCGATCTTGGGTATGTCTTTCTTCCCCACCTTTAGCTGATGATAGCCTGACCTGAGGTCCAGCTTAGAAAATACCCTAGCTTCTCTAAGATGATCAAAAGGTCATCAATCGTGGGAATTGGGTATTTATTTTTGATGGTAACCCGATTTAACTCCCTGTAGTCAATATATATTCTTCGGCTACCATCTGGCTTTGGCACTAACACTACTGGTACTCCCTAAGGTGACGTACTAAGCGTTATAAATTTCTTATCGAGATACTCTTGTACTTGCTTCCGCAACTCCTTTAAATCTGCTATCGGCATCCTGTAAGGTGGTTTTGAAATAGGTGCAACCTTTGGAATAAGATTGATGATGAACTCTATACCTCTATCTGGTGGCAGACTCGACAACTCACCAGGAAAAAAACATCAAGGAACTCCTCGATAATTTTTGGTATGGGCTTCTACTCTACCTCTCTACAGGTTAATACTCCATCCATGCCTACTCCATCACTTTGCTACCACTCATGAATTCAAACTCTAGGTGACCTGGTATCTTAAACACTATGCTTCTGCGTCGGTAGTGGATCATCGTATGGAAGTTGTAGAACCAATTCATCCCTAAAATAATATGGAACCCGTTAGTGTCAATCACTAACAAGTCTGCAAATAGCTCCCTATCACGAACTACCATTGGGCATTTCTTACACTCCTTACTAGACATTAGCACCCCGCTGTCTGTATGGATATTCCAGCTTGCATCTAAACTATCACATGGTATGGTGTGTCGTGCAATGAACTAAGCAGACATAAACGAATGTGATGCCCCAGAATCAAATAGGGTAAATGCAGGGGCTGAATAAACCAAAATGATACCTATGACTACATCACCCGATGCATCTGCTTGCTCAATGGTAAGTGTCCGAATATGACCTTGTCTCTGCTACTGCTGAGCTTGCTGACCGTAATGCCTTGGGTGCCTCTGCTGATACTGCAGCTGGTATGAATGCTGAAAATGGGGACTTATCCACTGTCTTTGGCCTTGAAATTGTTGACCCCTCTGGTATCCTCGAAACATCTGCTGCTGTGTGGGAAGTGATGGCCTCAACTATTGTCCATCATGTCTAGTTTGGCCTGCTAGCACTATCTCTTTACCTGAAGCTCCTCCTAAGACTCCTCTACTAGGACAAATGGTGAGTTGATGATCCGCCGCCCCGCATGCATGGCATAACCCATTAGCTCTCTGGTAGTCCTTCATCAAGTGCCTCGGCTTACTGCAAAAATGACAAATCATGCTGGTTGGCTGTGGAGCTGGTCTTGAAGCTCCTGTCTGATGACGCTTGGCTGGTGCTCCTCCCATCTGAGGGTTCTGTTGGTTTCCTCCCGAGTTTTGTTCTGTAGGGCACTTGTTTACCCCTCTCTTCACCGAGTTCATGATCCTAATCAGTTGTTCTGCTTTTTGAGCTGTCTCTAGGACATCCGCATAAGTCTTAACCCCCTTCCGACTGTAAATCTGAGTCTGTATCTAAAAATTTAGGCCTTGCATGAACCTTTGTCCCTTATCAATCTCATTCGACACTATCCCCGGGGCAAACCTGTTGAGCTTGGAAAATTAGGCTGCATACTCATCAACGGTGCTAGCTCTCTGTCTCAATGTTACAAATTGTCTCTACATCTCAAGATGAACTATCTTCGGGAAAAATGTCTCTAGGAAACTCTCTCGGAATGTCTCCCACAAAATTGGCTTAGGTAGCTTCTCCTCCTTTGCGTCCTACCAGGTCCTTGCTACATTAACAAGCTGCAGCTGTACAATACCCACTCGGTCTTCGTCGGGTATCTTTGATGCACTAAATAAGAGGTCCATGGTTTGAAAACCACATCTCCGCCTCATATCCGCCTTCAGTCCTAGCAATGTGTTACGGGTTGAACTTTCCAAAATCGGACACATTACCCAGCCTTGCAACCTGCTGCTGCCCCATCCCTCTGACGATTATGAGAAACCAACTCCCTAATCGCACCTACAAGATCGGCCTGATTGACTTGGCATCTCTCAGGGACAACTGGAGTAGGGGGTCATCGCTTTGGGACCATAGTGATCACCTGAAATGAGATTGGCCAAGATTAATACTTGAGAATCAGGGTAATAGGGAGTCAAAGGACGTATTTCTGAAAAAGGAAAGAACTCATTCTATACATTCTCTATTTTTGGCTCAATCTTAGTTTTTACTTCTATACAGGATGAGACAACAATTCCTAAACCTAGGCTCTGATACCAATAAAAATCTTGTCACGCCCCAGTTCCAAAGCGTAATAGTTTGGAATATGACTCGGCCGGCAATAAAACCATACATTCACATTCACACCTCTGGATCATATTGTATATTAATATAAAGCCAAAACTACACCATAGAGTATGTAACCAAGATAATAAAAGAAATGTATAGATGAAGAAATTTCCAAAGGAACAGAGTCCGAATATGAGTTCACAACTATCCACCACGGAAAAGGGTCAAGAAAATTTTTAAATCATAGTCTAGAAAAGTCACATGTGACTCAAGAAAAAGCCTAACCCAAAAAACTACCTAAAACGACTGAACTGGAGAACTGATAGAATGAACGGTGATCACTACCACTGAGCCTGCTCCTCGAAATACTCTCGATCCTGCGAAGAAAGAACAGTCCCCGAGTCTGAGGCACGCAAACCCCAGGGGAGTCAGAACACTCCCAACAAACATGTAAAATAAAGAAATTGTGCTCGTGTAAGTGTATGTGGCAGATATAAAGAAAATATGAATTCTAAATTAATAGTGATAAAAAGAAAAGTGCTAATCATCGAGATCAAGATAATATCCATCACCGATCACACAAGCGTATTATTATTATTTTAGATGTTATTTGAATTAGAGAGGAATATTTTCATGTATATAAATCGGTTCCCCGTAAACCGTCTCGGCAATACGGTTTCAAGTCAAGTATTAGTCCTTTGGCCCTTGTATATATATATAACTCATGATATCAGTAATACGCATGTGCCCGTTTATATACAGGTTATATTCTCCGTCCAATTCCCCTTTATAAACCTCATGTTTCTGTTTAATCTAAGTGACTGTGTATGAAATGTTGTTGTGCACTAACCACAGAGTTACCGTAGAACGACTTCCGTAAAATTATGAAAGATAACTGTGACCTAGAACATGTCCAATCAAGAGGGGTGCATCGTCTAGTCGATGTTATAATAGTAATAGCCAAGGAAAAAACCTCATATCGGGATATCGATATCGAGGGCATAGCCATGCTATGAAAAGCACACTTATAAATCATATTTTTGACGGAAGTCGTCTTCATACACAGTCTAGCCTATTTGATGATATTACTGATCAACGCAGAATACAACCACACAATCTATTTCAGAGTACAACAAGGTACACAAAATGAGCTAACAAGTTCACTAAAATAATATAAGTTAAAAAATTGGTAAGGGCCATTTGAAAGAATTTTTAGGGCAACAAATCTGAATTTTAGAGAACCCAAAAACTATATGGGAAAAAATGAATGGTCCAAGGATCGAACCACAAACCATTACACAGAACACAACCCATCTAACCACTTTGCCCCAAAGCTTTCTAGTGTACATGCTACTATCCAATATTTAATAATCATACCAATGTGGAAGTATCTACATACATGACCATAACTAGCTGTAAACTGAAAGAAACAAGAAATCAATGATAGAAACAAATTGGTCATAGAGTTTTATTTATTTACAGCTCATGCCATCAAACTATTTACAGCTCATGCCATCTTCTTTCTTTGAGTGACATGAACTTCAACCTATCTACTAAAACAACTACAACATAGATAAAACTATCACATACAAATACTTCTATGCTAAAAGATTTATAAAAATATATACAATAAATTAATCAAATTAATAATGTATGTATAGTAAACTAATCAAATTAATATCATATGTAAAGTGAATTAATGTACAGTGTACTAATCAGATTGATAACTTACAAATATTAAAATCATGGAAAAAATATAACGAGTGAAAGAAAAAAATGCTTGCACAAAGGATAATAATAATAATAATAATAATAATAATAATAATAATAATAAAAGTAATAATATTTGAGGAAAAGAATGCTTGTCGATTTATCGAATAAAAGACTATGAACCCCAAGTCCTAAAAGAAAATCCAAATCTCGTTCCTCTCCTCCTCTTGTTCTCGGTTGGGTTTTTCTTTTTGTTTTTTTCATTTTCTTTTTCCTGCCATTTTGGAATTGAGATGGGAGAAGAGGAGATTGGTTTATATAGGAAAAGATTGAGTGGAGAATCCCTAAGACTAAGGAAGTTTAATTAGTGGTAAACGAGTAGTTGCAACAAAAGAAACTATAGAGGATCTCAGATTTGGATTTTGGGAGATCAAGTCATGAAGTTTGTTGGGGAAATATTTCCAGAAAAATCAAAAAAAATCTCATGATCCTAAGACCTCGCAAATGAATCTGCAGAAGATGGATATGGGCTTTCTAGGTTAACACTAATGGGCCTTTAATTGGTTTGTTTTTGTTTTTGTTTTTTCCCTCAATTCCTACATGATGTGGGCCTCCTATATGAAACCTAGAATATTTAATCAACATAATCAATTGATTTGCACCTAAAAAAAGGATTATTACACATAACATCGAAGAGGTATGACGTATTCGACCTTCCCAGTTTATCTCTTCCAATTGGTCGACTGAAACGAGACTACTTTGGATTTTGAACCTTGTTATGCTGGGGTTCCTTTTCCTTTTGCTTGGCTACAACTTCCTTCTGTCTAGTAGTTGGTTGCTGCTGAGACTCTTCTGAAGGTTTATGGGGTGTTGTGACCACTCCTAGCCTAGCTAATTGATCGAAAGCTTCTGGTTAATTATACTGATATTCATTTCCACTACTAGTGGCAAACACCGGTTCTTCGTTGGTCATGAAGACTTCATGCTCATCTTCAAAAAGTGGCAAATTTAGGATATCTTCGTCGTCTTTCTCCGGAATTGCCGAGGTGGGGCAACAAGATTTCCCCTTGCTATTGGATTTTTTCTTAGAAGAGGATCCTATCCATTGCTCATCATTGAGGAGATCCGGATGGACCCAAAGAACCTAGCCATTAGGGGATGTGTGTGTTACAAGCCCTTTATGGCGTTGTCCATGAGGATCGTCATTAACGGTCTTCATTTCCACCCTTGACATGGGCTCTGGTTGGAACAATGAAAGAGGGATAGAGCAAAAGCTGATAGACACAACATTCGTACCCACCTTCTTTTCCTTGGGTTGCTTTGAAGTGATGATGCCAACATCAATCAATGCTTGGATTTTGTCTTTCAGGGCATAACAAGCCATAGTCGGATGATGGACCCTTCTGTGATACGCACAGTATTTCAGGTCTGTAGTCCTCTTTGCTTCTTCCTGATCTGTGATCAGCGACAACTTGACCTTGTTGTTCTCCTAGAGATATTTGAATATAGCAAGAACTTCGTCTTCGTTGAAGGAGTATTCCTTACGGAATTTTGGCTCTAAAGTCCTCTGCTACCTTTGAGTGATATGAGTCACCGTGCGAGCACCTTTAATCACGAAATTATCAAAGATGGGTTGAGAAGAAGACAATAGAAAACACAAGATAAATCAATTGGCGAAGGAAAATACATTCTCTAGATTATGAAGAATAGAAGATTACAAAATCTCTCTCTCTCACAACCTCTCTAGAATAAAGAACAATCTCTCTATTCTCTCTAAACCCTAATCGCTTGATTAGAACCTCTCTTTAAAATCCAATCTCATGTTTAGAAATCCTAAACTATCCCTATTTATATGTCTAACAACGTGGATGGCAATCTTGTAAATAAGCAAGCCCAATGGAACTTGAAAAACACGTAAAAAAGGAATCAGATTCACCCAGGAACCCGATCCGACCAACCGTCCTTCTTGGTTCGGTCGATCGACTAGAGAGAAAATTTTTAACCTTTTAGGCGTGCACATTTTCGGTTGACCGACATTGGTCAATTGGTCGACCTATATAGCCTTGTCGGTCGACTAATATCAACCATTCGGTCGACCGACCAGAGCGGATTCTTCCATTATATGATTCTTCTATTTTTTCCTGCTTTTGACATCTTTCGCCGCTACCAACGACTCCACCCTCGTCTTTATTCTTAAGCTATCCTGAGAATCATCTATCTTTAAGCTCCCATAAGGATCGCTAAGCTCTCGAAGCAGAGAGAAGATACACCCATATCATGGCTTCCCCTTTTGGCTTCCCCTTTTAGGAACTTAAAGTCCCGTTCAAGTTAGAACTTCAGTTGTGGGAACTTACGAGCCCCTCCTTCCCTATTGAACCACCTTGCTTTACTAGGAACCTGACCTTGACGTCTGATAAGAAATGACTCCTTCGTCCCACGTCTTATCGTAATCACTTTCCGCTCTAAAATGGAATCCTCTTTCAGCATCTCTTCTCTATCAAACCACAAGTCTTCAACGTGCGGTAAGATCACTTTGTCATCACCCTCATCGTCCAACAATGGAGGCTCAAACAACTTCAAGTACTCAACATTAATCACCGAATACATGCCTAAGTAAGGTGGAAAATCAAGCTTGAAGGCATTATCACCAATCTGATCAAGAATCCGAAACGAACCATATCATATAGGTTTCAACTTCTTCCTTTCTCCCTTTAGCCACTCCTTACTCAACTTCAGCCACACCATGTCACCTTTGCCAAAGTTACAATGAATTCGATGTTGATCATGCTTTGCCTTATACTTAGCTTATGACTTCTTTAATTGAGCTTCAGTAGTAGCATGAATATGTGCAATCTTCTCTAGAAATTGGTGAGCCTGTTGTCTTTCACTCCCTTCCTTGTCATCAGTCATAGCTTCACTAGAAAACATGATATAGAACAGACTTGGCAGTAAGAATCCGTAGCACGTCTTAAATGGTGACTTTGCCAAAGATCCATGAATAGCTCGATTGAATGCAAACTGAAGATGTGGTAAGCTCTCATCCTAAGTCTTGGGATGCCTAGAATTATACCCCCTTAATATGTGCATCATAGTCCGGTTGACTATCTCGGTTTGTCCGTCTATTTGTGGATGAAAGGTCATGCTCTTCTTCAATCTAGTGTCCATCAAATTTCACAAAGAATCCCAAAAACACCCTAGAAATCGGCTATCCCAATCCAAAATAATCGTACTCGGCAACCCAAAGTGCTTCCACACATGCTCAAAGAATAACTGCGCTTCACCCGCTCCCATCACGGTCCTCTTGTAAGGAATAAAGATCACCATCTTGTTGAACCGGTCCACCATAATGTACAAATAGTCATGCCCATGCTTGGTCATTGGCAACCCTCCTAAAAAATCCATATAGATGATCTCCCACGATCTAGAAGGCACTGGTAATGGTAGGTACAATCCCCGCTTCCTGTTAGAAGGCTTTGAAATACAACATAGATTACACCCTCCAACGTACTTGGTAACATCCTCTAGCATCTTCGGCCAAAAGACATGGCACCGTAGATTGAGAAGCGTCTTCTGGATCCCAAAATGCCATTGCACATGCGATGTATGTGCCTCTCTAATCCACTGCAACCTATCACCATTCTCCGGAATGCAAAGCGATGTCCCATGATATAACAAACCATCCTCTCCAAGCTCGTACTCCCCACTTCGACCATCCTTCATATGCTTGAACAAACTATTGAAGTCTTTACTAGATGTGTACATCTGCACATACTTCAAAGGAACCAAGGACTGAATACATATCGCCACTAATAAAGCTCTCACTGGCAGTCGAGATAACATATCAGCCAACTTGTTAGTCGCCCCCTTCTTGTACCTAATGATGATGTTGAACGGCATCAAATAGGATATTCACTTCATGTGTCATACCTGCTACAGCTTTGTCTGGACTTGTAGGAACTCTAATGGCTTGTGATCCGAGTGCACAACCACCTTCTTACCTAACAAATACACCCTCCAATGCTTGATCGCCTGATAAAGTGCATAAAACTCATTATCGTAGGTAGGATAGTTCTGAATAGCACCCGTGAACATCTCAAAATAGTACTCCACCGGCTTCCCATTGTATATAACACATAGCACCCATAGCATAGCTAGAAGCGTCGGTCTCTACCTTGAAGGTCCTCTGCAAATTCGTTATTGCTAACACCGATGCCTCCGAGATCTTCCTTTTTAGCAACTGAAAAGTCTCCTCATGCATCCTCCCCCACTTGAACTAGATCTTCGCCTTTGTAAGGCCATGTAAAGGTGCCGCATAAGTCAAAAATGTCGAATGAACTTGCGTAAATACTGGTAAGCCCCCATGAAGCTTCTCACCTTCGTCACCATCCTAGGTATCGGCCACTTCGTGATCACTACCATCTTGCTTGGATCTATCCTCCGCTGGCCCTTCCCCATGATGAAGCCGAGATACACCAACTCGTCCTTCCCAAATTCATACTTCTTCCCATTAAGCTTCAACTGTCCATTCTACAGCACTTCAAATACCTTCTCGACATGAACAAGATGATCCTCCCAGGTCTTGCTGTACACCAAGATATCATCAAGGTAAACTATCACAAATTTCTCTATTAAAAGACGCAACAGACCCTGCTTGGTCTTGAACACAGTCTTATAAAGATCACCGGAGCGTTGTATAATCCAAACTGCATCACCAACCACTCGAACAGACCCTGCTTGGTCTTGAACACAGTCTTCCAAGTGTCCTCCTCCTGAAGCCTCACCTGATGGTAACCAGACTTCAGATTCAACTTCATGAAATACCTTGCTCCCTCCAATTGTAAGATCATTGATCCGTAGTAGTAGGTAATGATTCTTGACCATTATCTTGTTGAGCGCCCGGTAATACACACACATGTGCCAACCTCCATCCTTCTTTGGCACCAACAACACTGGCGACCCGCAAGGTGAACAACTTGGCACTATCACTCCTATCTCTAGAAGCTCCTGAACCTACTTCTTTATCTCCTTGGACTCCTATACAGATGTGTGGTATAGACCTATATTCGGCAAGGAACTCTCGCCTGTAAGCATAATCTCATGCTCCACACCCTGTCATGGTGGTAGTCTCGTGATCTTTGAAAATAAGTCCGCATACTTGAACTTTAACCTGTCAAGATCTCCCTCCTGAAGCATGATCAAGGTGGTCAAGCATATCCTACTCAACTGCTCCTCATAAGGCCTAATAAATAACAATACAAACTTCTTACTTGCAATCACTAGCCTCTTTGTCCGAGTCACCATCACCAAGCTAGTCTCATGTTGAAGAGATGCCGAATGAAATATGAACTATTCGCCATTCTTCATGAATGTATAGTTTTGGGCCGTCCTGTCATAGACAGCGTACCTATCCCACAAATAGGGATTGCCCAGTATAATCTAGAAAATATCCAACGGAACAATATCACACTTGACCTCATTAATATATGACTCATGGAGTGTAAATCTAAAAGTGTATTGGTTGATCACACTCAATCCCACCTGCTTCTGAATCTACCCTACATGATAGGGCTTCGAATGTTTTACCGTCTTCAATGCCAGCTTCTGCACCAAGGTCTTGGATATAAAATTCTTCTAGCTCCCTGGATCAACAATGGCATCAACCAAGCTAGTCTTCACCTGTAACTTAAGAACAAAGAGCTGCTCCCTGGGGTCTTTGTCTTCATTCGCGGCCTGCTTCCCTACCATAAGGTTGAGGCTGCTATTTGGCTCTATCATCCTGGGGACATCCTTTAGGTCCTGTGCCACTACGTATGCCTTTTTCTCCTCCTTCTTCTTCAACCATTTCTGCTTCAGATGATGATACTTCTCCCAGCATCGATCAGCTATGTGCCCTTTCTACTTGTAGTGATTACAAGTCAATCATGCCTTCCCTGGGCCGCCCTTCTTCTTCTTCTCCTTAGGTTGGGAGCCACTAGACTTGCCCCCCACTTGTTTGACATCACCCTTTGTCTCGTTGCCTTTCTTTTGCTTGACCTTAATAACAATAGCTTTCACGCTCACCTCTGCAATCAACTCAACCGTGAATAGCTTCATCTCCTTCCGGATATATTCATTCAGACCTACCATATACTTCATGAAAATAGAGTACTCCTCCGTCGTGGTGTTAAGGACCATCGTCTGCTACTGGAACTTTGTGGTGTATTTTTGAATGGTCTGAGCGCAGGCCATACCACTTGTACCAACGCTCTTCAAGGAATCCCACTAGGTAGAACTACTTCCTTAGTAGCTCTTTAAATTTGTTCAATGATACCGCTTTCTTCTCCTGCTTGCAATAGGGTTTCCGACACATTAATGCATGCCCTGAAAGCTTTAATGTCGTAAAAATGATCTTCTCTTTTGAAGAGTAGCCATAAAGAGTAAAATAAGTTTCCATATGCTCGATCCAATCATCAAGCCTTTCGACGTTCACACTCCCATCATAAACTAGAATCTCTACTCTAAAATCAATCTTCTGATTTTGGTAAGGACCCTTATCCCCTTGATATGGAGTAGTCTTGACGGTCTCGACCTCCTCATTAGAATCTAAATCTTTACTCTCTCCATCGGACTCTACAAGTTTATTCTTTGACTTCACAGAAGATTTGCCCTTTTTGTTCCCTCCAAGGATGAGATCGATGAGTTGTGTGAGAGTCGACCTGATTGTTTCGATCTGTTTCTCCAACGCATCAAGCCTTGTTGAATTGTCACTTTCTGTCATCTTCTTTTTCCTTAATTTTTGGACTTCTTCCAAGGAAATAAGAATCTCACCTAGCTTCTTGTATTACGATCGAGTAAGGACCATACACATGATTTCCCCTTCTAGGATCTGATCACTTTCATACCAACTTGATACGAGTTACCATGCGAGCACCTTTGATCACGAAATTATCAAAGGTGGGTTGAGAAGAAGATAATAGAAAATACAAGACAAATCAATTGGTGAAGGAAAATACCTTTTCTAGATTATGAAGAATAGAAGATTATAGAATCTCTCTCTCTCACACAATCTCTCTAGAATAAATAACAATCTCTCTATTCTCTTTAAACCCTAATTTCTTGATTAGAATCTCTCTTTAAAATCCAATCTCATGTTTAGAAATCCTAAACAATCCCTATTTACATGTCTAAGAATATGGATGACGATCTCATAAATAATCAAGCCTAATGGAACTTGAAAAATGCGTCAAAAAGGAATCGAGGTTCACCCAGGAACCCGATCCGGTCAACCGTCCCACTTGGTTCAGTCGACCACCCAGAGAGAAGTTTTTTAACCTTGTAGGCGTGCACATTTTTTGATCGACTAAAATTGGTCAATCGGTCGATCGATATGGCCTTGTCGGTCGACCGGTATCAACCATTCGGTCGACCAGCCAGAGCCGATTCTTCCATTTCCTAATTCTTCTATTTTTCCTACTTTTGACATCTTTTGCCGCCACCAATGGCTCTACCCATGTCTCTATTTTTAAGCTATCCTAAGAATCATATATCCTCAAGCTCCCATGAGGATCGCTAAGCTCCCGAAGTAGAGAGAAGATACACTTGTATCATTGAGGCTGCTACTGTTGATGCTGCCATGACGATTGCTGCAATGCTTGCTGTTAAGGTTGTCGTTGGAACATCTGATTTGCATCTACTGCAGCCATCGATGCCTTTCTCCTACCAAGAGGAATAAATTCTGCTTCAGAGTATTCGCTATCGGTTGTTTTCTCTTAGCCTTCTTTCTTTTGAGGAAGTGTTCGTCTTGTTCTCCGTGCACTTTCAATTCTTACAAAATCTTGGATGGCACCACTCCTATGGATTTCAGGATATCCAAAGAAAGATTGTGGTGACAAGTCTGGAGGATGAAGTCTTCCGTGACTGGGTCTCGGCAATTCATTGCTTTGTTCCATAAACGTTTAACGAAGTTGTCAATTGACTCTCCACCTTTCCGCTTCTCATCCAGCAGAGTTCCGATGGACACTTCGGTGTCATCATTGAAGAAGTTACTGAGAAATAGGCTTTCCATCTCATCCTAGCTATTGATGCTCCCTAGCTTGAGGCATCGTACCAATCAAAGGTGGCCCCATGAAGGGTGCCTACAAATGATCGGACCATCAATGGTTCATGTCCAGAGATCAATCCCAAGTAGGACTATAAATAAATCAGATGTTGAGTGGGCGAACCTCTCCCATCAAATGGTGTGAAGTTAATTAGATTGAACTTTGCTGGGTACGGGATTGACTCCCACTATCTCGGATAAGGGCACAAAATGCCAGTCTTCTTTACTTCTTGTGTAGACATCAAGGCATTGACCTTGCTTTCGAGGTCTTTAATCTTCTTATCCTCACCTGTGTTTTTCTTAAGGGGATGTTGTGGAGGATTTATTGAACCATACTTGATGGGACCACCCCTAGTGTTGTTGATGAGATCATCCCTAGTGTTTTTGTTTTTGGGAGGAGGGTCAGCAAAAATATGCTCGTCCACCTCCGAGTCACTGTCATCTGTATTAGCTTGAACCACCGTGGTATTGCGACGACTGGATTCAGGTTGTTGACTAGACTCAGGTAGCTGACGCTATTGAGCTTGCAGTTGTCGAGCGTGCAATTCCCTCATCCGTTGCATGGTCAACTCCATCTCCATCTTCATTTCAGCCCTAAGCTCTTCTCAATGTTTAGCCAGAGCTTCTTGGAGCATTTGAGCTAACTGATAT
>NC_033797.1:101544619-101552641 GCF_001876935.1 Asparagus officinalis
TTCGTGCATGTTTTACAAAACTAATGAGTTTTCACAAATGGGAAGTGATATTTGAAAAATTCTTTCTCTAACATGTTTATCTATGTATTTAGAAACTTCCCACAAAATTTTACTATTTTTGGAGTTGATTTACTGTGCCTACTTGATTTTACAAAATCGTGTATCACAGCAGATTTTCAGAAACTGTATTTTTGTGTTCAAACATTTATTTCTCTCAACTGGGAAATGATTTTTCAGAAATTCTTTCTCTAACATGTTTTTATACATGTCCAGAACCTTCCCTCAAAATTTCATAATTTTTGGAACGTTTTTGTTCGTGCACATGTTCGTGCATGTTTTACAAAACTGATGAGTTTTTACAAATGAGAAGTGATACTTGAAAAATTCTTTCTCTAACATGTTTATCTATGTATTTAGAAACTTCCCACAAAATTTTACTATTTTTGGAGTTGATTTACTGTGCCTACTTGATTTTACAAAATCGTGTATCACAGCAGATTTTCAGAAACTGTATTTTTGTGTTCAAACATTTATTTCTCTCAACTGGGAAATGATTTTTCAGAAATTCTTTCTCTAACATGTTTTTATACATGTCCAGAACCTTCCCTCAAAATTTCATAATTTTTGGAGCTGTTTTACTATTTTTAACCGATTTTATAAACTCGAAGTTTTTAAAGAAGTTTTTAAAGAAGTTTTTAAACAAGGGTTTAAACTTGTCTAGTGTTTGTTTAAGTTTGGTTTAAGAAGCTTTTAAGCAATTGAGGGTTTGAGTTTGTGAATTCAATTTCACAAGAGCAAGTGGAGATCATCCTTTGGTGTTTGAGCATTCACTCTTCTCCTACTCTCTTGTCATCTTTAGAGAAGTGTTTCTAAACTCATCTAGCAATTTATTATTTTGATTATAATTTCCATAAGCTAGATTTATATTGAGTTTAGTTTAATCGTTTTATTGATACTCTTTGTTCACACACAACCTATTGAGCTTATTGTATTTACATTCATAGTATAATTTAGGGTTGTGGGTTTGTGACATTGAGAGTGAGCTTAATTGAGTTCTCACCTTATTTTGAGAACAATCATTTGTCATAATTGTGCTTTATTGTGAGGATTCACTTGTAATACACTTGTACACCGAGAGAAGTGTGTGGTGAGAGACGGGGTCGAATCCAAGAGGAGTGGCGTCGGTTGACGTGCCTAGGGAGAGGTTGTAACCGAGCACTTGAGGAGGAGGACACGGGCTAGGACCAACACTTAGTGTGTGAGGTGTGATTACATAGTGATTGTATTGTGAGGTGTAAACGTTGTTCGGGTGAACGTAGAAAACCCGGTTGTGATAGTGGAGATCTCCTCGAGGTGAGGAGCGGAGACGTAGGTCGTGGGGACCGAACTCCGTAATCATATTGTTTGTTTGTGATTGCATTGGCGCACTTACTTTTATGTTCATATCTTATATCGCCTTTGTATATTGCTTGTTGATTATATTGCCCACTATCTAGTTTAGATTGTTTACCCTTGAGTTTATATATCCTTGCACATACATTGCCTATATCTCTTTGTTAGGATATATCTTGTTGTTCATATTGCTTATCCTAGCTCATATACATTGTTGTATTTCATACTTGCTAGGATAACTTATTAATTAAGTTTTAATTGGCATAAAATCGGATTAGATTATCCACGGATAAACCCCGGCGCAGGCAAAGAACCCACACAAAGCAAGAGACCGCAAAACAGGATCTTACGATTTGTTCGACACAAAAGGAGAAAGTTGTAATCTTTGTTTATTTTTCTTTGATTTTCATTGTAACCGGATCTTATAAAAAGACCGGATCTTTTGTAGCCCAAAAAGTTATTATTTAAGATGGCAATGGAATCAATAACAAAGAAAGACACAATTTTTCCCGCGAACATTTACTTTTTAATGCAACACGTTGACTGGCATTGACCTAGGGTTACGCGTTGACCGGTGTTTACATAGGGTTTTGGATTGCCTGGCGTTGACTTTTAAATGCAACACATTGACTAGCGTTGACCTAGGGTTACACGTTGACCGGCGTTAACCTAGGGTTTTGGATCATCTGGCGTTGACTTTTCGTTGCAATGTGTTGACTAGCATTAACTTTCATCGTAACACGTGGTAGTCTTAAAGTGTTGAGGTTGCAGGACCAACTATTAAAGCTAATTCATCTACAGGTATGGATCTTATCCTGAAGTTGTTGGATGCTCAAGTCACGAGACCAACTAATGAAGCTGGTGCATCAATGACTCTCACAAGCATAGGATTTTTGGCAAACCCTCAGCCATTAACGGGTTTGGTGAGCCTTTACTGACTACCGTTTGAGTCGGGCTAGCATGCAGATTGTTTAAGTCCGTTCCACATGCAACGTTATGCTAAAAGAGTTAATTCTTTTAGTGCTACGATATTGATGGCTGAAAGAGTTAATTCTTTTAGTGCTACGATATTAAATATGTAGACTTTGTCTTTCTCACGGGAATAGACTACCCGGCCGCATGTATCAGATACAGACTTAGGATTTTTGGTAAATCCTCAGCCATCCACAGATTTGACATGTCTTTACCGATTACCATTTGAATCGGGCTTGCATACATATTGTTTAAGTCCGTTCCACATGTGACGTTATGATAAAAGAGTTAACTCTTTTAGTTCTACGATATTGAATACGTAGACTTTATCTTTCTTACGAGAATAGACTACCTGACAACGTGGGTTAGGTGTTGACTAATCCCTTCTTAGGATTCAGGATAAAAGTCCCCATACTTGTATTCTGGTGTTTTCTTCAATCGGTGAAAGACTAAACCGACAACGCATATTAGGCGTTGACTTATCCCTACTCAGGATTCGGGATAAAATTCACTGTGCGTGTGAAGCACGGATTTTGGCGTTATGAATAACAACCTGCCACAATGTCAAATATGTAGGCTTTTGTCGTTTTTTATGGCAAAAGACTAACCGACAACGCGTGTTAGGTGCTGACTTACCCATTCTTAGGCTTCGGGATAAAATTCCCTAAACTTGGATTCGGGTGTCTTCTTCAATCAGTGAAATACTAAACCGACAACGCGTGTTAGGCGTTGACTTATCCCTTCTTAGGATTCGGGATAAAATTCCCCACACGTGTAAGACACAGATTATGATGTTATGAATAACCGGCAACGCGTGTTAGACGCTGACTTATCCCTTCTTAGCTTTCGGGATAAAATTTCCCAGACTTGGATTCTGGTGTCTTCTTCAATCGGTGAAAGACTAAACCGGCAACGTGTGTTAGACGTTGACTTATCCCTTCTTAGGATTCGGGATAAAATTCCCCGCACGTGTGAAGCACGGTTTTTGAGAGTTAAAAAGATACTAGTATCTTCTCTTGGGGCAAAGACGAACCCGATGGTGGAGAGGAAGAATTTTATGCTCTATCTCCAGTTGCAAAGAAAACTCAAAGTGAGATCTCCACTTTGAGAATCTGGAGAGCGAAACTAAAAGTGGGATCTCCACTCCGAAAATCGAAAGGATTCGGATAATCCTAACTGTCAAATGGTTTGATTACTGAACTAAAGATGAATTTCTCGTTTATCGAGAGTGAATTTTGATTTTGGCCCTAATTGTAGGAAGGTTTGACCAAGTGGGAGTTTGAGGTGACCTTAACTGTAGGAAGGTTTGATCACTCGATTTGAAAGTGGACCGCTCATTCATGGAAGGAATCGAGAGGAGATTTTGGCTTTGGCCCTAACTGTAGGTAGGTTTGACCAAATGAATAGTGAGAGTTGGAGTACAAATTACAATGGGAGTGTTGATTCGTATAGATCACTCAAAGAGGGTTCCTGGTGTTAAGTGATAAAAACTTAACACAAAAGGGTTTGATAATCGTCAACAATCAGGATATTAAAATTTCGAGTACTATGTCCGAACTTTAACAGTAGGAGTTTAGTGTTTATCACTTTGTTTGTAATGATCGGGTTATCCCTAAGAATATTACATGTAACATTCTTTCGGGAACTTCCCATTATATGAATCATCCACCCCTAGCTTCCTTTGCAAAATTGGGTCTAACATTGTACTTAGTTGGATGATCGAGCTATCCTTAAGAATACCAGACATGTCACTCTCTAGGAACTTCCCGTGAAAGAAAGGAAGCAATTTAGACTCATATACCTGTTGGAGTATGCGGGAAGCAGTTTAACATCATATACATGTTGGAGGATTAAGAAGCAGTTTATACTCGTATACTCTTCGGAGTGTCGGAAGGAGCAGTTTATACTCTTATACTTTTTTGAGTCTTCATTCGACTTAATTGAGCGTTATGATGTCGGATTCAACCGAGGTTTGGATGTTATTCTTGAGAGTGAAGCAAGCCTTGGTGGGATGAATGATCCTCCTGTGATACGCACAGTACTTTGGATCCATAGTATAATCAGCTTCCTCCTGATTTACGATAGGTAGTAGCTTTATCTTGTTGTTCTCAAGGAGGTATTCGAAAATAGCTAGAACATCTTCGTCCTTGAATGAGTACTCTTTTTGGAGTCTCTGACCTGAAGTCTTTTGCTGTCTTCGGGGTTGCTGTTGCGACGTCTGATTAACGTCAATGATTGCTGCAGGTGTCTTCCCTTTATCACGGGAGATGAAGCTTGAGTTCGGAGAGTTAGCCGTTGGTTGGCTTCTCTCGGCTTTCTTCCTTCTGAGGAAGCATTCGGCCTGCTCTCCGAGCATCTTCAACTCTTTCTATGTGTTGGATGGTGCAACTCCCATAACTTCCAATATCTCAATAGATAAGTTGTTATGACATGATTGGAGGATGAAGTCCTCCGTGATCGGATCTTGGCAGTTCATCGTCTTATTCCGGAAACGTTTGATGAAGTCATCGACCATCTCTTCGTCATCCTGTTTCTCCTCAAAGAGTGTCCTGATGGATATCTCGGCGTTGTTGTCAAAGAAATTGTCAAAGAATAAGCTCTCCATATCGTCCCAGCTGTTGATACTTCCAGGCTTGAGACGGCGGTACCAATTAAAGGCAGGCCCACGAAGGGTGCCAACGAATGACCGAACCATCAAGGCTTCATTACCGGAGATCATGCCCAAGTGGGACTTGAAGTAGATCAGATGTTGAGTAGGGGAGCCCGTCCCATCGAATGGCGTGAAGTTGATCAAGTTGAACTTGGTCGGATACGGGATCGACTCCCACTCTCTCGGGTAAGAACACGGAATGCCGGTCCTTTTCACCTCTCGAGCAGACATTAGAGCGTTAATTTTGATCTTGAGGTCTTTCATCTTTTTGTCCTCATCTGTATTATACTTTGGACGATTTATGAGAGGAACAATGCGGCCACCCCCGGTATTATCATCTTTGGTGGGACCACCTCCAGCGTTCTGGTCAACGGGAGGGTTGTCAACATTGATGTGTTCATCCACATTTGAATCGCTATTTACTTGGTTAGCATCATTGTGATGACTGGATTCACCGAATTGATTAGATAGAGCCCGAATTTGTTGGTTATGCTCTTCCTTCATCCGTATCATGGCCATTTCCAAATCGAACTTAAAGTTCTCATTTTGCTTAGCCAAAGCGTCCTCGATGATTTTGGTCATTTGTTCAGTGTTGATCATAAACACTTCTCGATCTTGCCCCTTGCTAGACATTCTGTCGTCGGAGGCAATTGCGGAACAAGAGTCCGAGAGTTCGTCATCGGAATGGATAACTTTGTGGATTTTCGGGCAATTGCTATGTCCGATGACTTCTAGCTGGATTTGAGATATTCATTGGGTGATTCCTGAACTGACTTCTCTTCTTGGAGAGAAATCGGGATTCAAGCCATTTGTACCCCTCACAGACTTTTACTTGTCGACCATGTTGATGGTTACCTCTAGGAGTTCGTCCTTTTGCACGACCAACCTTCTCTTGTGGAGACGACTTGGCTTGGTATTCGATGTTTCAGTGGAAATCCTCTCGAATACTAAGACCCTCTGCAGAGCAATCTTGGGGAAGCTACACGCTGATAATATTGCCCAAATAATCTTAGTGCACGGACAATGAGAGTCCGTTCCTCAAGTACTTCTCTTTTGAGACTTGTTCGTAAACCCTAACCCGATAGTATAACTCATCGGCATGATGACCGGAGCAATCTATCGCGTATTAGCATGACTTCTTAGGTATAACGTTGTCGTCTAACGAACACGTTTCTTTCTGAGGAATTGCTGCCTTATTGGTGTTCTAAAGAGTCACGCGTTTAGAGCCACGCTCTCGAGAGCACGGGACCTCAATAGGCTCTTGGACTTTGACTCACAGTCTGATGCGGTCAGTTGCTGGAATTTTCTCCTTATGAGAAGGCTTCATATTATCGTGAGGGCATGTGCGACCCCCAGCTCGTTGAGTTGCTCGGGGTTCCTTCACTAGGCCCAAGCATTCTTTAATAGGAGTTTTGCCTCGATCTTCATGTAGAGGAACCAGGTGAGCCTTCAATGGAATTCTGGATTTGGAGAGATCCACGCTGTCGTAGGGTTTCACCAGAGGTGCGGGTGCAATAGGAATGAAATCTAGAGTTAACGAAGGCCGGGGAGCAGCCTTAGATCTGGAATCGAGTGAGAGACACGACTGGTGTCTCTTGGGTAGAGGTGCTATTTTGGCCTTCGGCACCCAAACCTGCTTAGATCTTGGTGGTTTCTTGACCACCTCTTCCCGCTGCAATTCTCGTGCCTTTCACACAAGAAGTGCGTGGTGCTTTTGGATGCGATCCTTGAGAGTAGAACGGGTTCGTTTGACCCGAACCTATTTGTTAATTAGAGGTTGGGAGGAGGATCCTGATGCTTGTTGTGGCGATAGCTTAGCTATTTGGCACTTTCTGAACTCCAAATCCACTTGGTAACGGAGTCCATCCACCTGATCCAAAGCCTTGCTGAATTGGCGTGCGAGGCGTTGGCATTACCTTTGACGTGCTCTCCTTGATAGAGTTAGAGTGCCTTTAGCAGTTAACTCCTTAATCGCGGAGGAGTTCAGATCTGCAGATCTGGTCTTATTGGACGCCGGCGGATTGTTGTGAGGTGTGGCTGCAGCAACGGTAGTGGGGAATTCACCTCCTTGAGTCTTCAGATCTGAAGACCAGCGGATCTTTCGGGCGGAGGAGACCTTCCTACACTTACAAGAAGAGACAGATCTGGAGAAGGAGGAGGAGACGTACTCCTTAAACTTCTATTGGTCGAACTCGTATTCGACCTTTTCAGCCACGAGGACCTTGATCAACGGCTGCGGCACGACAGCCTCGTTGACGAGACTGTTGGCTCCCACTGTGGTCGTCATCTTGTTTGGGGAGAAAATTGGTTTCTTCATTGAGGTATTCATTATAACTTCAATCGTTATAATAAAAATACAAAAAGATAGTCTTTTTATAAGACTCTTACACAATGAAAATACAATTCTCGTCAAAACAAACACAGATATCGTTTATCGGTCTTCTGCTTGTGTGGACTCTTGGCCTGTGACAGGGATGTTGATATCTGTGGACCACCAAACGATCAGATCTGATCCAAAGCTTCCTTGATTCGCGAAGGAATCAAGAAACTAAAGTAATTATCTCGGCAACAGCGAGATAACCACTCATCTCGAGATCACCGCAACGGGACAATCTCAAGGAAAAGAATCGGGCTGCAGATCTATCAAACTCTCCTTCTTTATACCGATGAATTTGCTAAAGTCTCCTCCTCCTCTCTGAAATTCGTGTCTCTTTAGTCTCTAATTTAGCAAGGCTTCGCTAACGCTCGAGAATTCCAGATCCGAAAAAATAAAGGTCCTGAGGCTGTATTTATAGGCTTTGGGAGGCATGTTTTCGGATAAGAACGGACGATTCCCTCTTATCCTCAGTTGTAACCACTTAATCACATTCATGGATGATATTTTATAAGTTGGAGCAAATGTAGGCGGTTAATGGTCGAAAAACCATCAAAAATAGCCAAATCTAATTTTTGGGTCTGCAGACACCCGTGGGTGTCTCGGTGTGGCCGAGACACTTGTGAGTGTCTCG
>NC_033797.1:101552664-101618828 GCF_001876935.1 Asparagus officinalis
GTGTCTTGGCTTGGCCGAGACACCTTGGAGTGTCTCGGCCAAGCCAAGACACCTTTGGGCGTCTCAGGTTGGCCGAGACATCAAAGAGGTGTCTTGACTTTGGCTTAAGGCTCAGTCTGCGTGTTCCGTCCGTTTTTGTCATATTTTCATCATCCGAACTCGGAATCGTACGATCCAGAATGCATCGGATATATGATGAGGTGATCTACAAGCTCCCATGATTGAATCATATGTGGAGTAAATAGGACATGAGGGGTGCTTCATCTTTAGTAAGCAACATGCAGCTCCCAGTTCATTCGTGTTTCCGTTATTCCAAAATTTCGTTGCTTCGCATGGTCCGTCGACTCACTTCATTCATTTGTCATCATCAAATGAGCTTCTGTGACTCGAATAGTGACGTTCATCGTATTCTCTCTATCTCGAGCCGCGTGCGAGGACATATAGGTAATTTTTGATGCCTACAGAGTTGAGCAGGATGAACCAGAGTAGCAGCAGGCTCTGTTTGAGTAGCAGCAGGCTCAGTAGGCCCCACCCGAGCCGTAGTAGGATCCCCAGTATTTGGTAGACCTTATGGCACCCATTGCAGCCAGACTCGCAGCACTTGAGGAGCGAGTGGCGAGTCAGACTCCTCCTGTTGTGCCACCACTAGTGATTCTAGTTATCCCGATTGCTGAGGAGTCCCCAGTAATTACCCCAGGATGTATACTACCAGCAGCCACAGATAGAGCCGTAGAGCAGGAGGCATGTCTTCGACTGGTAGGGAGGTACCAAAAGATGAGGATATCAGAGTTTCAGGGATCATTAGACTCACTTCAGGCCCACAAATGGATAAAGGATGTAAGTAATATCCTCGATTTACTTGGTGTGGATTCAGTACAAAAGTAGAGGCTAGCAGCTTACAATCTCAAAGGCGATGCCGGAGGATAGTATCGACTCCAGTTCACCCCAGAGTATAGTATGGTTCTTACTTGGCAGGATTTTGAATATTTCTTCGATGAGCAGTATATCTCTTCTGTGGCATGGGTTGAGAAGGAGCTAGAGTTGACCAAGTTTGAGCATAGGGACATGACTATGATGGAGTACGAGAGCAGATTCATGAGCCTACTTCATTTTATAGGTATGTGGTAGTTAGGAGAGCACCAGTCACAGATGTTTCTTATGGGACTTCAACCTAGTCTCCGTCGCTACCTAGTATCCAAGAGATTCTGTTCAGTTAGAGAGGTAGCGGATGCAGTCATCTCTCAGGAGACTGAGTTGGCAATGTTCCACAAGGCTATAAAGAACAGTACAAAATTCAGACAACAAAGTGATAAGGGTAAGGGTAAGAGACCTTTCACCGGATCTGGAGGACCCTAGCAGAGGGGTAAAAGTTTTCAGCATCAGCAGCAGGGCTAGAGAGGACCACATCAGGACGAGAGGGCGTAGCAGCAACATTGATTTCAAAGGACGTGTAATAACTGTCAGAGGGTTAGATACAAGGCATCAGAATGCCGCAGTGCACCTAGAGGAGGTTAGTAGCAGGGTCAAGGTCACGGTCAGTAGCAGAATTGTGATCGGGTTTAGCAGCAGCAGCAGGGCCGTGATTACGACCAGCAGCACCAGAGGATTGAGGCATCATCTATTGTTTCGAGGATTGAGGGACCAACAGGCTAGGTTCACGCTATTTAGAGCATTCATCAGGGTCAGATGGACCCGCAAGTTTCATCGCTAGCAGCACATCAGACACCAGCCACTGGTAGGGTCCATGCCATCATACCATGTGATCATGGTGCGAGTGGAGCGATAGTGGAAGGTATCTTTCTTATGAATTCTGTTCCATCTCGAATCTTGTTTGATTCAGTAGCCTTGCATTCTTTTATATCTCATACTTTCATGAGTAGGCTTCAGTTAGTTACACATCCATTAGATGATCCTTTATCAGTTTCTACTCCTCTCGGGGAGGTGTCCCCATTAATGAGTGTTTGTAGGAGATGTGTTATCAGTTTAGATGAGTCTGAGTTTATTATAGACTTGATCATTTTGTGGATGTCGGATTTTGACGTCATTCTTGGTATGGATTGGATTTCATCATACCATGTTAGTATCGACTGTTTCGCTAAAACAGTCAGCTTGTGGGCATTAGATGGGTCAGAGTTGATCGTAGCGACCTCTCAGGGCAACCGGATAGGGAGTCTTTTTTGGCATACGCCGAAGAGGTGTTGTTGCGGGATAAGGGTACCAATTTGAGAGAGACGCGAGTAGTCTTCGAGTATTCGGATGTCTTTCAGGACATACCTGGATTACCTCCATTGAGAGAGGTTGAGTTTTCTATTGATTTGCTTCCTGGTATGACACTGATTTCCCAAGCACCTTATCATATGGAGCCGACTAAGATGAGCAAGCTATAGACTAAGTTAGATGAGTTATTATCTCAGGGTTTTATTCGATGGAGTCATTCTCCGTAGGGAGCATCGGTCCTTTTCGTGAAAAAAAGGATGGTAGTATGCGATTGTGCACCGATTATCGTGAGTTGAACAAGGTCACTATTTGGAATAGGTAACCATTACCGAGGATTGATGACTTGTTCGACCAGCTACAAGAAGTGCAACATTTCTCGAAGATTGACCTTCATTCTGGTTATCATCAGTTGCGGGTTCGGGATATGGATATTCCTAAGACTGTCTTTCTGACTCGTTATGGGTCCTTCGCGTTTCTCGTCATGCCATTTGGGTTGACCAATGCACTTGCGATATTTATGGATCTGCTGAATCGGGTTTTTCATCCATACTTGGACCAGTTTGTGATAGTGTTTATTGATGATATTCTTATTTATTCGAGATCGGAGGCAGAGTATGAGCAGCATCTTTATCTAGATTTGTAGACTTTATGAGATCACTAGATATATGCCAAGTTCAGCAAGTGTGAATTTTTTCTATCCGAGGTTAGATTTCTTAGCCATGTCATTAGCAGAGAGGGTATTATAGTGGATCCCGCTAAGATTGCGGCAGTACTTGATTGGGAGAAGCCGACTATAGTTACAGAGATTTATAGTTTCTTAGGCTTGGCCGGTTATTATACGAAGTTCATTCAGGACTTCTCGAAGATTGTGATGCCATTTACACACCTTATGAAGAAGGGTGTATAGTTTATTTGGGGCACAGAGTGTCGGAAGGCCTTTTAGATATTAAAGGCCAAGTTGACTATAGTGCCGGTGTTGACTATTCCGAGCAGTGATAGGACATTCGTTGTCTACACAGATGCGTCGTTAGTGGGTCTAGGAGGCGTTTTGATGCAGACCTAAAGGGTAGTGGCATATATCTCACAGCAGTTAAGGACACATGAGTTGAACTACCCCACGCACGATTTAGAGTTGGCAGCAGTGGTCTTCGCATTAAAGACGTGGAGACATTACTTGTATGGGGTGTAGTTCAAGTTATTCACAGACCACCAGAGTCTGAAGTATCTATTTTCTTAGAAGGAACTCAATCAGAGGCAACGGCGATGGGCTGAGTTTATTAAGAATTATGAGTTCACGACTCAGTACCATCCGGGGAAGGCGAATTTCATAAAAAATGCTTTGACCAGGAATCGTCGACGTCAGATTGCGACTTTAAGGTGCTCGTTGTATCGAGATCTTCATACTCTTAGTCAGTTTGATTTTAGATCAGAGATTGGTAGGACCAACATATTTTTGGGAGCTATGTCAGTACAGCCATCTTGGTGTGATAGGATGGTCAGAGCTCAACTAGAAGATTATTGGATTCAAACTCAGAAGGAGGAGATTGCTAAGGATCCCAAAGCTGATTGGATCGTTAGGATAGATGGAGGCCTTCGGATGAAGGGCCGATTAGTTATATCGTCTAATGCAGAGCTGAAGAAAGAATTATTAGATGAAGCACACCGTACCAGGTACACAGTGCATCCAGGCATAGCAAAAATGTACCAGGACCTGAAGAGACAATTTTGGTGGAGCGGTATGCGTAGGGAAATAGCAGAATATGTTGCTAGATGCTTTACCTGTCAGCAGGTGAAGGAAGAACACCAGAGACCCGCAGGAACCCTATAGCCTTTACCCATTCTAGAGTAGAAATGGACAGATATCTCTATGGATTTTATAGTAGGGCTACCGAAGTTGAAGAAGGGGAACGATTCCATTTTGGTGATAGTTGATCGGTTGACGAAGTCAGCACATTTCATACTAATGAGGACTACCTACACCGCCGAGACTTATGCGAGGATCTTCATTCGGGATATAGTTCGACTTCACGGAGTCCTGGAGATGATCGTATCAGATCGAGGCTTAGTTTTTACTTCACATTTTTGGAGGAGATTCCAGGATTTTTTCAGCAGTAGATTATCATATAGCAGTATGTTCCACCCACAAACAGATGGGAAACGGAGAGAGTGAACAAAGTATTAGAGGACATATTGCGTGCGTGCATTTTAGACTTCCAGGGTAGCTAGGAGGACCATGTTCCCTTGATCGAGTTCGCTTATAACAATAGTTATCAAGCGACGATTGGTATGGCTCCGTATGAGACATTGTACGGGAGCCCTGTAGATCCCTGATTTTTTGTGTAAAGCCAAAAGATAGCTTATTACTTGGGCCGGAACTTGTGAGGTAGACTACTGAGAAATTAGCATTGATTAGGGAGAGTATTCTTCCAGCTCAGAGTCGGCAAAAGAGCTACGCGGATCATAGACGATGACCTTTGGAGTTTTAGGTTGGAGATTTTGTCATGTTGAAAGTATCGCCAATGAAGGGCGTTCAGCGATTCGACAGACGGGGAAAACTTGCCCCGAAATATGTTGGACTATTCACGATTATAGAGCATGTTGGAGTTGTGTCATATAGATTAGATCTTCCACCATCGATGTCAAGTGTACACGATGTATTTCATGTGTCAATACTCAGGGATCACCTGCGTGATGAGGAGCAGCAGAGGGTGATTGACATACCTGAGATCGAGATTCAAATAGATTTATCCATAATTGAGGTACCGGTTTGAATCCTTGCGAGAGAGGACAAGAAACTAAGAAATAAAGTGATTCCCTTTGTGAATGTTCAGTGGAACTGAAGTGGAATGAGGAGGCTTCTTGGGAGCGTGAGGAGGATATGCGTCACGACTACCCACACCTATTTGAGTAGGTAATTTGATTGATTTAATTATGATTTGCTTATATAGTGATTGTCAATATGAACGTATTTATATTGAACACTAGAATGGGGGTACTAATACTTAACTCCTAATCACTTGGAATACATGGTATATATATGTGGGGTTCCTTGTTTGGATTTTTTGCCCGACATACTAGTTTCGCTTAGTTATGGGTTAAGTGGAAGCAGTCACATGCTAGACTGTTAAGTATAGATACTTCTTATAATGCGGTTGCAGAATTTCGGGGATAAAATTCTTTTAAGGGAAAAAGAATGTAAAACCCCACAAATTTGAATATTATGTGATAAATGATATTTAATTTGTTATGCTGTGATAAATAGCATATTTTTTATGTTTGAATATGTCAGGAATTGATTAGAGATCAATTCGATGTATACATATACGAGAATAGTATAAATCAGTGTAATCAGATCCTTAGTAGTCGACTAGTACCCTTAGTAGTCGACTACTAAGAGCACTTAAGCAATATTCAGATTCTTTGAGTTACTGTGTAGTCGACTACTAAGGAGAGTAGTCCACTATCACGAATTCCTGGACATGCTAGGTTTTAGTTTTCGGCTTAGATTTGTGTTGTTCTCGAACCCGATTGATAACCTAACTACCTAAACGTGTTTTAAACATAATTCCTGATATTCTCTCAATAGTTATTAGCTGCCTCCTTTCCCTTAAACCCTAGATCCAAAATTACGTGTTCCTCAAGGCGTTTTGAGAAGCGACTTCTAGCGGAGGGCGACATCGAGGGTTGTAGCTAAAGAGAGGAGTTGTACACATGTTCAGGATATCAACACAGTGATAGAGGCAAGATCTACTACATCCAAACCTTGCCCATAGTGTTAATTATGTGTGTATGAGTAATATGGTTATTTTAATGCATAGATTTACTATTTAACATGATAAAAGGTAGATTTTGTAATGTGAAATCTTAATCTAATGTTAGATCTACAAGTTTTACTTGCTGGTATTAACAAAAATGTGATTTATGGTCACTGGGTTATGTAAATCATTATTCATATCTATTTATCTATGTGTTAATCATACTTAAAATCCTAAATTTGTGATATAAAGAGGATTACATGTAGATCAAGATAAATTAGACCCTGGATCTGAGATGTTTGGTTCTGAAATCATGATTTAAACGAAATTATATCAGTTCTAGTCTAATATGCAAGCATGTTTCATGTTGACCTAATCGATAATTAGGGTTTATGTCAAATATTTGTTTAAATAAGGGGATTAAACTAAGTTGGTTAAATCAAGGGTTAAATAATCATGGTGATGATTCTTTTGTTTCATATTTACCAGTTTTATAATGTGTTAAAGTATGAAAATCGCACAACGTTTGCAAATGTGTTGTTTGTGCATGACGCTGTGCAGGTTTCGACTTAGTGGTCAACTACTAAGTGAAGTAGTTGACTACTCAAGTCTGAATTGACTTAATAGAGACTCAATACAGAGTAGTCAACTAATGTTCTTATTAGTTGACTACTAATTCCTGAGTCGAGTATTACAAAGTCTGTTGGACTCAGTATAGTCGACTACTAAGGCAGATTTTCTGTATTATGTATTTTTTTGTTTTGAATTGTGAGCACGAACTTGAGTTGCATGTTATAAACATAATTATCGATGAATAGTGTTGTACTACATGTTGGAATACCCTAGTGAGGGATTTTATTTAGTGCTAATCTAATTATATTTTCCTATGATATGGTATCCACACTAGAGTGTGCGCAGAGGTTTGTGAACCTATATTATGGTATTCGCACTAGAGTGTGCATAAAGGTTTATGAACCTATATTATGGTATCCACACTAGAGTGTGCGTAGAGGTTTGTAAACCTATGTTTTGGTATTCGCACTAGAGTGTGCGTAGAGATTAGTGAACCTATGTTTTGGTATCCGCACAAGTGTGCGCAGAACCTATAGTTTCGTTTCCGCATAGTAATGCATAGAGTTTGAAATAGTTAATAGTTATAAGCACCGAGGTGCTATTAGTTGAATAAAATCAGAAAAGATAACTTTTATAACTTGATATCTGAGTATTTGGCGGACGCCAAATGAGACATGACTCATTTTTGAGATAATTGATAACTGAAATACTATGTTATGTGAGTGCATGATGTTGAATATCATATCTCCATGATAGTATTTTGATGATAACAATTAATACAATATGTGTTATACAAATGCACTAACTTTTATATGCAGATTTCAATATCAAAATATGAACAAGTGCAAGTTGATTTCAAGACATTATGAAGTGAAGAAGATGAAGAACATATAAGATAATGTATTTTACATTTTCTTTACTTAGAATTATTGTACAAGCCTTGATCACACACACGAACACACACAATATTAGAGCACACTAACACAGGCTTAGTGTGTTGGTTAACTATAGAAATCCCCTATGTTAACCATTAGAATTATAGTTAAAACTTGAGTATAAAAACCTTTTCTATCATAATTTTTACTCTTAGTAGTCGACTAATTAGAATAGTAGTCGACTACTCATGTATAAAACTTAAATATATGTTTCTGTCATTTTACAGTATAGTCGACAAATGTAGCTTATAGTCGACTACTCAGGTGTTTGACAGAAACATAAGTTTTTGTTATTTTACAGTATAGTCGACTAATCTACATTATAGTCGACTACTGAAGGCAAATTTCATTTTACAAGTTTCTGTCAAAATACAGTGTAGTTGACTAATGAGCATTGTAGTCGACTACTGAGAAATTTTCTGAATACACATAGTCTGTTTGAACTCAGTGTAGTCGACTAATCTGTATTGTAGTCGACTACAGATACAGTTTTTCCAGATTTTATAGTTTGAATTTGTGACTGTTTATAGCCGTTTTTAAACGTTTTTAAAGTTCAAAAATTTGTCTTTTCAAGGGCTATAAATAGGTTATTTGTTCAGAAAAAATGCAGAGACTTACATACCCATAAGCTTTGATCTTTGTGCATTTTTTCAAGTGAAAAATATTCAGATTTTGAGAAAAAGAAAAGTTTCTGAAATTGCCTCTGAACATCATTCAAATACTTATTATTTAGGCAATTTACAGAAGTTAGAATCATTCCTAAGCTACTACTACACTACACTACAAATCAAGGCTTATAGGAATTGAAACTGTTGCTTCAAAAGTTCTCTCAAGTTGTGAGAGGTGTTAATCTCTTGGTTTAGAGATTAGTGTGCAAATTGGCAAGGTGTTTGTCAATTGGTGTTGCAATTTGCAGGGACTTGCAAATTGGTCAGGTTTGCTTTTGATTTTGTAAGTTTATTCAAAATCATAGTGGAAACTCTCAAGCGGGATTTGCTTGGGGACTAGATGTACACCGGATTGGTGGAACTATTATAAATCCTTATGTTTGTGATTGTGAATTTCTAAGATTGTCATTTTTCTTTACAATTTATAATCTATTTTGCATAAATTTTAAAAGAATACTATTCATCCCCCCTCTAGTGTTCTAGTGTATTTATTTCAGATCCTACATTTGGTATCAGAGCAAGGTGAAAGATGACATCAACAAATACATCACAATTCAAGGAAGGTCACTCTACAAATCGTCCACCAATGTTTGATGGTTTGAACTACAACCATTGGAAGTGCCGAATGAAGATTTACCTTCAATCAATTGGCTACGAACTTTAGAACGTTGTGGAAACAAAATATGAGAAGCTAACAACTCCTTTTACAGAATGGACTACTTTTTAAAGAAATAATGCAAATTTGGATTCAAAAGCAATGAATGCATTATTTTGTGCACTTGACAAGAATGAGTTCAATAGGGTGTTAACGGCCACATCTGCATACGATATTTGGCATACACTTGAGGTAACTCATGAAGGTACAAATAAAGTTAAAGAATCTAAAATTTCTATTCTTGTGCACAGATTTGAATTGTTCAAGATGAAGGAAAATAAGACTATTGGAGAAATGTTCACAAGATTCACCGACATCACAAATTCTCTCATTGGTCTGGGAAAAACATATACACAAGTGGAGATGATAAGAAAGATACTTCGATCACTTACTCCACAATGGGAAAAGAAAATTACCGCTATCGAAGAAGCCAATGATTTGTCAACTCTTACGGTTGAAAATCTTATTGGTAATCTTATGGCATATGAAGTTCAAATTGAAGATAGAAAGAATGATGAAGAAACAAAGAACAAGAAAGTTCTTGCATTCAATACTATTTCTGATAAAGAAGGTTCAGATGATGATGATGAAGAAATAGGCATGTTTGCACGAAAATTTTGGAAATTTATAAAACGAGGTAACTTTAAATCTAAGAGTTCAATTTTAAATAACCCTCTTTGTTTTAAGTGTAATAAACTAGGTCATATGAAGAAAGATTGTCCAATGTTGAAGAATAAGCAAAAATCAAGTTATTTCAACAACTTCAACAACATTAAAATAACAAGAAAAGGAAAGTAATGATAGTCACTTGGGATGATAGTGATGAATCATCTTCAGATGAAGATATTGAAGAAAAGGAAAGTGCTCACATGTATTTTATGGCACAAGATGAAGTAAGTGACAATGAAGAGCTTTTAGATGCTTTTAATGAATTATATGAAACTTTTGTGAGATTAAAGACATAACATAATTTTCTTAAAGGTAAAAATAAAAGATTACTTGAAGAAATTTCTGATTTAAATTCTTCTACTTTTTCTAATTCTCAAGTAATTAAATTGAAAGAAGAAAATTATTCTTTGCTTAAAGAAAATGAATGTTTATCTAATGAGAATATTTATTTAAAATCAGAATGTAATGATTTAAAAATTCGCATTAATAATTTAGATAAAGATATTTCTTCTTTTAAATCAAGATATGAAGATATATGTTTGAATGTAAGCAAATTTAATAAAGGTAAAGAAAATCTTAATAACATTCTTTCTTTTCAAAGAGAATCACAAAAGACAAAAGGATTAGGTTTTTAAATTAATAAAAATAAATCAAAGAAAACAATTTTTGTAAAACCTTCTTATGATTTGTATGAATATAGAACTGAAAATTTGTGTAAAAATAAATCAAAATTCTTTTCTATTTGGGTTCCAAAAGAATTATCTTCTTTAAACATACAATTGTTGTTATCTTTTCAAAACAAGGATGGTGGTACCGTTACTTTTGGAGATAACAACAAAGAAAAAGTCATCGGTATTGGATCTGTCGGTAATCCAAACAAACCTATCATTGATAATGTTTTATTAGTTGATGGTCTTAAACATAATTTACTTAGTATTAGTCAACTTTGTGATAAAGGTTTTAAAACTGTTTTTGAAAAGAATCATGCTTAATTTATGATATTGATTTAATAACTATTATTTTTAAAGGCCATAGAAAGAATAACATATATGTTTTATCTATGAAAAATATTTCAAATGAACATTATCTTATTGCATCATCTAATGATTCTATTTTATGGCATAAACGTTTTGGACATGTTAACTTAAACACATTTCTAAGATCTCTAAAAATGATTCAGTAAATGGTTTACTTAAGATGTCTTTTAAAAACAATTATTGTGATTCATGTCAACAAGAAAAAAATGCACAAATCTTCTTTCAAATCTAAAAATGTAATATCTACAAATAGACCATTAGAATTAATTCATATAGATCTTTTTGGTCCATCTAGAGTAGCATCTTTAAATGGAAGTAGATATGCATTTGTTCTTGTTGATGATTATTCTAGATTCACATGGGTAATTTTTCTCAAACATAAAAATAATGCTTTTAATGAGTTTTCTATATTTTGCAAAAGAATTCAAAATCAAAAATCTACTTCTATTATTTCTATACGTAGTGATCATGGAGGTGAATTTGAAAATGAATTATTTGCAAATTTTTGTGATAAACATGGTATATCACATACTTTTTCTTTTCCTCGTGCTGCTCCACAAAATGGAGTTCTAGAAAGGAAAAATAGAACTTTACAAGAATATGCTAGAACCATGTTGTGTGATAGTAATTTACTAAAATATTTTTGGGCAGAAGCTGTATCAACAGCTTGTTATGTATTAAATAGAGTTTTATTAAGACCTATTTTAAAGAAAACCTCTTATGAATTGTTTTATAACAAGATTCCTAAAGTATCTTACTTTAAAGTTTTTGGTTGTAAATGTTTTATTTTAAACACAGGATAACTTAGATAAATTTGATTCTAAATCTGATGAAGAAATTTTTGTTGGATATTCTAATCACAGTAAAGCATATAGAATATATAACAAAAGAACATTAGTTATTGAAGAATCTTTACATGTTTCTTTTGATGAAAATTTTTCAAAATCATCTATTATATTAAATAATGATGATAATATAATTGATACTATACATGATACTCCTATGATAGATATTACAAAAGATGATAATTTTCAAAATGATTTACCTAAAGCTTTTGTAGAAGTTAAAAATCATCCACATGATTTAGTTATTGGAAATATTTCTGATAAAGTAACTACTAGATCTCATTTTAATTTGATTGCTCATACTGCTTTTATTTCAACTATTGAGCCTAAAAATATAAAAGAAGCACTTCTTGATGATTCATGGATAATTACTATGCAAGATGAACTTAATCAATTTACTAGAAATAATATTTGGGATCTTATACCTAGACCTCAAAATAAATCCATTATTGGAACAAAATGGATTTTTAGAAACAAATTAGATGAATTTGGTCAAGTTGTTAGAAACAAAGCTAGATTAGTTGCTCAAGGTTATAATCAAGAAGAAGGAATTGATTATGATGAAACTTATGCACCAGTTGCACGATTAGAATCAATTAGGATTTTACTTGCATTTGCATGTTTTATGAATTTTAAATTATTTTAAATGGATGTTAAAAGTGCTTTTCTAAATGGTTTTATAAAAGAAGAAGTTTTTGTAGAACAACCTCCAGGTTTTGAACATGAAAGTTTTCTAAATCATGTTTTTAAACTTAAGAAAGCTTTATATGATCTTAAACAAGCACCTCGTGCTTGGTATGATAGATTAAAGAAGTTTCTTTTAACTTCAGGTTTTGAAATTTGAAAAGTTGATTCAATATTATTTATTAAGAAAATAAATAAAGATATTTTACTAATTTAAATATATGTAGATGATATTATTTTTGGTTCTACTAACAACAATCTTTGTCAAGAATTTGCTAAGACTATGCAAGATGAATTTGAAATGAGTCACATGGGTAAACTAAATTTCTTCCTTGGACTACAAATTAAACAATTGAAAGAAGGAATATTCATCAATCAAAGCAAGTATGCAAAAGATTTACTCAAACGTTTCGGAATGGAAAATACAACAAGCAAACCAACACCAATAAGTACCACTACATCACTTGACAAAGATGAAAACGGTAAGAATGTTGATCAAAAGCTCTATCGAGGTATGATTTGATCACTTCTTTACATTAGTGCAAGTAGACCTGATATTATGTTTAGTGTATGTTTATGTGCTAGATTTCAATCTAATCCTAAAGAATCACATCTTAAAGCAGTGAAAAGAATTTTTAGATATATTAAAGATACTACAAATTATGGTTTGTTTTATCCAAAACATAGTTCATTTGATTTAATTTCATATAGTGATGCTGATTTTGCCGGATGTAAATCTGATAGAAAAAGTACAAGTGGAACATGTCATTTCTTAGGACATTCACTTGTATATTGGTTTAGTAAAAAACAAAATTCAGTATCATTATCAACAACTGAAGCTGAATATATTGCTGCAAGTCTTACATGTGCTCAAATTTTATGGATGAAACAAATATTATCTGATTATGGTATAAATTGTCCAATATCATCCATTATGTGTGACAATTCTAGTGCAATTAATTTATCTAAAAATCCTATTCAACATTCACATACAAAACACATTGATATTAGACATCAATTTTTACGTGATCATGTGCTTAAAGGCGATATTTCATTAGAATTTATACCTACAGATAAACAAATAGTAGATATATTAACAAAACCCTTAAAAGAAGAAATTTATGTTAAATTAAGAAGGGAATTAGGTATATGTTCAATTGAAGATTTAAATTAAAATTTTAAACACAAACTCATATACATTTATAACCTTAATAGTCGACTAATTTGACTTATAGTCGACTACATGCACAATTCTTACATATAAGTTTATTCTGTAAATTATAGTGTAGTCGACTACTTGCTTCTATAGTCGACTACTCCAAGTTAAAATCTTAAAATCAACTTTCTGTTGTTTACAGTGTAGTCGACTAATATCAGTTATAGTCGACTACTCTGAGTCATAATCTGAAAATCATCTTGCTGTCGATTACAGTGTAGTCAACTACTTTTACTATTAGTCAACTACTGATTCTGAACTCACAGTTTTACAGTTTTAAAGCTTATTGGTTTTTTACTTAGATTCAAACCCAATACCCAATACCCAATACCCGTTTCAGTTAAGTAAAACTCATCTCAACCATAGATTTTTAACTCTATCAATCCTAGCCACATATCTAAGATCAAATCTTAACCCTACATTTATTTCATTATCAAATCTGAACCATACATTGTAATTTCTTTTAAAAGATAAAGTAAAAATCTAAAAACTACCCACTAACCCATCTAAAAACCGTGCCCTCTTCTTCCTCTTCAGAACCCACGATTCCAGGTTAGGGCATCTTCGTTGTTCTCATTTTTTTTCATCAAGTTCTTCAATTTTCTTTCAAATCAGTAAAGCAGTAAAGATCAGTAGTCGACTACTCCAAGTTCTAGTCGACTAATCTAGGGTTTCAACTGTTTGGGGTATATTTCTAAACTTGATCTTTGAATCTTTGGTTATTTAACTATTTCATCATGTCTAGATCTAAGAAAGCTAAGCAAACCCATACTTCTGTTAATGATGAAATCATCATTTATTTAAAAAGTCCTGATTTATTAGAAGAATTTAACAAAATATCATCCTTTGAAGTTCTTCGAGGACGATTTGTGAAATTTGATGATTTTATTCCCTAGAATTTTGGGTCATATTTTGAAAATGTGGGATTGCTTGAATTATTCTCTGCTAAAAATAGAAAACTCACATATCCATTTCTTGTGCAACTGTTCTATACTAATATAGAACGTGTGGGAACTATAGGTGGTTATGAAAAACTTAAGACACTTGTTAAAGGAATAGAGATTGACTTAACTACAAAGTCAATTGGAAAAATCTTCAATATTCCTTATCAAGGAGTTTCTCTTAGGTCAGTTAGGATGAATGATTCAGATCTGTTATCTAATCATATATTTCTTCCTGGAATGATTCTGATCTTTTATCTAATCATATATTTCTTCCTGGATATGGCAAACCTTTAAATAACTCAAACAAACTTCGTCCAATTCCTAGGTTCATTGCACGAATCCTAGATTATAACCTATTTTTAAAAACTGGGAGTTTTCATTTCATTTTCCTAGATTTAGTAAAAGCTCTATATGCTATAATGGAAAATATCCAAGTTAATTGGGCTAAAGTTTACTTTGATAATCTTCTGACAATACCAAGAGGATTTCTTCCTTATGGTGCTTTTTTAACAAAAATCTTTGACAAATTTCATGTTGATCTCCAATCTGAAAATTCTGTTGTCCGTTCCATTGAATTCTTTGATTCCAATGCCCTAACTAGGATGAAGTTGACATATTTTGAAATTCAAGAACAAAATCCTCAAAATGAACCTCATCAAGAAGAAATTCCACAAGATATTCCACAATCTTCAACTCAAGCAGGAGCTTCTTCTAGTCAACCACCACTATTTCCTACAGAACCCTCATGCTTTACAGATGTGCAATATAACACTTTAAGTGCACGTATTCTTGAACTTGAAACTGGTCAAAGAGCTCTATATTCTCAGAATTCATATATCATTAGTAATCAAGAAGAGCTAATCAAGAAGTTTGAAGACTTTGACACAAAGCTTAATGCATATTTTCAAGGACAACAACCTCCTCCAGCACCATAGGAGGTTTTTTATGTTAAGTTTCAAAACAATTATGTTATTTTGTTTAAGTATCAAAAACTATGTAGTTGTGAGTTGTTAGGACTTATGTAATATGTTATTTATGTTGCTACTATGTCAAGTATGCTGATTGTGTGTTTAATTATCTATGATGATGTTTGGTTAGTTAATATATGTGCTACATATTTTAAACAAATCATGGTGATGAACATTGTGGAACTTTTGGTTTTTATGGCAAGTCTTTGCTTACCTATTTGGATGGGTGAAGTTATAGACTATGTTCATAACCTAGATGATTTGTTTGAAGTTTTAGCTCATGTTGAAGAAATAATTTCATGTTTAGCATAAATGTTTTTCTCTTTTTGTTGATAATAAAGGGGGAGAAATAGGTATTGTTATGTATTGTTATAGACTTAAATTTGCATATATGTAGGGGGAGTAAGTATGGTTATTTCATTATGTTTAAATCTAATTATAAAATACATACTTATGCATAAATTATTTGTTATCATCAAAAAGGGGGAGAATGTTGAATATCATATCTCCATGATAGTATTTTGATGATAACAATTAATACAATGTGTGTTATACAAATGCACTAACTTTTATATGCAGATTTCAATATCAAAATATGAACAAGTGCAAGTTGATTTCAAGGCATTATGAAGTGAAGAAGATGAAGAACATATGAGATAATGTATTTTACATTTTCTTTACTTAGAATTATTGTACAAGCCTTGATCACACACACGAACACACACAATATTAGAGCACACTAACACAGGCTTAGTGTGTTGGTTAACTATAGAAATTCCCTATGTTAACCATTAGAATTATAGTTAAAACATGAGTATAAAAACCTTTTATATCATAATTTTTACTCTTAGTAGTCGACTAATTAGAATAGTAGTCGACTACTCGTATATAAAATTTAAATATATGTTTCTGTCATTTTACAGTATAGTCGACTAATGTAGATTATAGTCGACTACTCAGGTGTTTGACAGAAACATAAGTTTTTGTTATTTTACAGTATAGTCGACTAATCTACATTATAGTCGACTACTGAAGGCAAATTTCATTTTACAAGTTTCTGTCAAAATACAGTGTAGTCGACTAATGAGCATTGTAGTCGACTACTGAGAAATTTTTTGAATACACAAAGTCTGTTTGAACTCAGTGTAGTCGACTAATCTGTATTGTAGTCGACTACAGATGCAGTTTTTCCAGATTTCAAAGTTTGAATTTGTGACTGTTTATAGCCGTTTTTAAACGTTTTTAAAGTTCAAAAATTGTCTTTTCAAGGTCTATAAATAGGTTATTTGTTCAGAAAAAATGCAGAGACTTACATACCTATAAGCTTTGATCTTTGTGTATTTTTTCAAGTGAAAAATATTCAGATTTTGAGAAAAAGAAAAGTTTCTGAAATTACCTCTGAACATCATTCAAATACTTATTGTTTAGGCAATTTACAGAAGTTAGAATCATTCCTAAGCCACTACTACACTACACTACAAATCAAGGCTTATAGGAATTGAAATTGTTGCTTCAAAAGTTCTTTCAAGTTGTGAGAGGTGTAAATCTCTTGGTTTAGAGATTGGTGTGCAAATTGGCAAGGTGTTTGTCAATTGGTGTTGTAATTTGTAGGGACTTGCAAATTGGTCAGGTTTGCTTTTGATTTTGTAAGTTTATTCAAAATCATAGTGGAAACTCTCAAGCGGGATTTGTTTGGGGACTGGATGTATACCGGATTGGTGGAACCAGTATAAATCCTTGTGTTTGTGATTGTGAATTTCTGAGATTATCATTTTTATTTGCAATTTATAATCTACTTTGCATAAATTTTAAAAGAACACTATTCACCCCCCTCTAGTGTTCTAGTCTATCTATTTCAGATCCTACACATGAGATACATATGCTAACGTTTGTTATGAGGCTTTACTTTTTAGTATTTCTTGCTTTCAGTTCTAGTTTAGGATTAATATTTAGTAATCTACTATTTGAGATATATGGTATATACATGAGGGTTTCATTGTTTGGATTACTTCGCTCAGCGTACTTCTTGTGCGATAGATTTTAAAGAATTAATTCCATTAGTGATAATCATATTTTATTATAATTTTATACCCTCATTATCTATTTTACATGAATAAATATACTACTAATAATTGTTTTTATCTTTAATTGCAGGTTAATGAAGAATAAATCTCAAAACCCTCATCTCTCAACAAAAAGCCCATAATTAATGAAGAAATGAAGCCATGAAGCCCAATGAATTCTTTCAAGTATTTAATGAAGTGATAAATCAAAGCCCAAGCCCAAGAGTCCAAGAAAAGCCCAATGTCCAAAGCCCAAAAGCAAACAACAAGAAGAATCTGCGGACAGCAAAAGGAGAAGGGCTGTATCGATGTGCATCGATACGCTGGGCAGTTTGTTACGAATCTAAGGCTGAAATTTGTTGTTTTTGGATAAGATTTCAATCCAATGGCTCTCATTCACTGATGTTTACTATAAATAGGGGTAGAGAGTGAGGGGTTAGAGGGGTAAAAATTTTTGTAACTCCTTTTGGAGAGGAGGGCTACTCTTAATTGAGAAGGCCTTCCAAAATTGTAACTTTAGTTGCAATTAATAATAATAATTTTTTCACCACTTTAAATTTTTCTCTTCTTCTATTTGTTGGATGATGAAGATGAAGATGAAGATGGGGAATTATTTGAAGGTTTGCATTTCTTTCTTTTTCTCTTTTATTGCTTATTAGTTTAGATTTATTTCTATGCTTGTAGTTAGATTTTATTTTCTTGTTAAATAGCCAAGAGGCTAGAACCCTCTTGCCTTAGATTTATTCCATGCTTATAGAATAGATTTATTTACTTGCATTTAATTCTTGCAATTTATTTTGTAGTTAGATTTTAATTTTTTACACTATTCACCTTGAGGCTAGAACCCTCTTGGGTTTAGTTTTTCTTTTTATTTATTTTTATTTTGTTTGATTCCCCTTTAGCTAGAACCCTCTAGGGAATCACCCTTTTCTAAGAAGTGGGTTCAATTTTAGATTACCCATATCTATAATTGAATCCACCATCTTTAATTTCTTGCATTTTCTTTTATTCTTGAATTTTATTTTCTTTATTCTTGATTTTTATTTTCTTTTTCCTTCTGGCCTTATTGATCATATTCATTCTTTGTCACATCCACTCTCACTTATATTTCGTGCCGATTTACACATTATCACTTCCACTCTTTCTATCTCTCCACAATCACATTCACTTATCACTCCTACTTGTCACACCCACAACATAAGAACCGATTTTATATTTTCTCTTACAAAACACCTTCCTCGTGGGATCGATATCTTAAATACTATAACTTGACACGGTTGTGCACTTGCAACCTTTTTGGTACATGTTGATGCCGCATCAAGTTTTTGGCGCCGTTGCCGGGGAAGGTGCTTAAGTAGGTTTTAATTATTTTGGTTCTTTTGGCGCCGTTGCCGGGGAAGGTGCTTAAGTAGGTTTTAATTATTTTGGTTCTTTAACTTGTATGTTTATTGTGAAAGAACTACTTGGAGATAAAAGATCAAGAATTGGAGATTGAGGAATTGGATATTCGCTTGTGGTAAGTCTTCTTCCTTATATTTTCAATTCCACACCTTTAGTTAGTTTCTCACAATTAGTGACAAATATGATCTTTAAAAAAAAATTTATTTCCGTTGACCATAATAAAATTCACCCTTAACTTTGACATTTACTAACAAGATAATAAATTTAAACAAACCCCCCCTTCTCATTTGTTTGATTGTTAACCCTAATTAAAAAAAAGAAAAATATTTTTTTCCCATCCTTTTTAGTTGCTTTTAATTCATAGGGTTGCATTTCATATAGTTAGTAGGAATTCACCAAGTGATTTGAGCATCTTGATTTGGCACACACTTCAAAATATTTTTAAGGGCAAAACCCCATAATCAAGATAAGGTGAGGGATTTCATCACCCTTTCCTTAGCCCAAAAATCACTAATTCCTCACTACACCACCCAAGCCTAATAAAACTCATTAGACGTTGGCCCCTAAGGATTCGAGCTCAATAAGGAACAAGAAATCCTTAAGTGAACCGGTTTAAGTTTTCTCAGATTAGTTGGTGTCTAAGGCAAGGTTTAGGGGTTGCGTAAAGCGCTCCGCAAGGAAAGAGGTACTTAATTGATCTTTGATCACCCTCTAGTACTATCCTTACCTGGCTAACTACCCGGATAAAACTTTTATCTTTTCACTTAAGGAATTTTTGGTTAGGAGCTAGTCTAGTTGAGTTAGGCTTAACCCTAGAGTTAGAGTGATTGAAAAGTGATTGATTTTGATTTGTTTTAGTTAGGATTTTCCATTTTCTTCTTAAAAAAAAAGAGTCCATATCAGTATTCGGTAAATGATCCATTTTTTCCAACCTACAACCCAGGTTGGGCAAGTTACACAAACATTGCATGGAATCAGGGAAACCACTCCGAAACTCAAAACTTCACTCCCTCTTTGACCCAACATTTTCCTAGGGAAAACACAGTTCCTTTCAATTCTCATCCACAATTTCAACAACCCAATCTGTCACATCAAAATCAGTCTCCTCATCATCAAGTTGTAACTCACACTCCTCTTGATACAGATCATGATGAACGTCTCAATTTTTTGGAAAAAAGTTTTGAAATCATTATTAAGGCCTCCACACTAGCCACGGATATGTTAACTCAAACATCCTACACGATGAACTCCTTTATGCAATCAACCGAACTCATACTTAACTCTAATACTCAAGCCCTAGCTAAATTAGAAACATATATTGATCAACTAGCTAGTGCCATAAGTGAAGTAGAGGAGGGAGAAATTCCGAGTCAACCCATGGTCAATCCTAAGGACACTCAAATGAATGCACTACAGTCAGGAAAACAGGTGGATAATCAGGAAAGAACACCTTTAAGCCAAATTCTTGTTCCAATTAATTCTTCCCCTGATAATTCAATTCAGGAAAGACCGAGGGAAGAAGAAGAAGAGTCAGATCTAAGTTTTGAGGAAATTTTCGGTGAGGAACTAAAAATATTAGGAGAAGCAGATCACGTTTGTCAAAATAAAGAAACTGTGTTGGACAATTGCTGTTTTGAACTGAATTTTGAAAAACTCTTTCTTGATGAACTAAGATTTTTGGAAAATAAACAACAACCAAATTTTTACACATCAACCATGAATCTTGGGGTTGAGAAAATTGTTAAAGAAAAATTGGTTGTTAGAGAACAAACATTCACAAATCAAGAATCTAAGTCCAATATGCATGACACCAATAATACCTACCTTCCATTGCCACAAAAATCATTGAACACCCCGGAATGCTTAGAATTTCAGCACATTGTTGATTATATCATGTTGAATTTATTTAAAATCCGTGGGAGAATTTTCAGCAATAAGGTAGGATTCAATGTAGAACAGGAACTCTTCATGTTGAATATTTCATTCTACATTGTTTATTTTTTTTATTTCAGAATAATAAAAAGAATTTATTCTTCTCTCATGTGAGAGTTTCTTGTTCAGTTTTCAAAAAAAAAGAAAAAAAAGAAAAAAAAAGAAAAAAGAATAAATGTTTGATTTCCTCCTCCTCAGACCAAAGGTAATTGTAGATTTTTATCAGCGAACCAAATGTAAGTACTTCACTTCTTATCTGCTTTACTTTATGCATCATAGAGTTTGCATTGAGGATAATGCAAAATTTAGGTGTGGGGTGGGAATTAGTTATTTTTTTCTCTTTATTTTACAATTTTTAGTGCATTTTTGTCATTTTTTTCCTTTTCCTTAAATTTTTTTTTTTAAAATATCGTCACTTGCCAAATTGATAGAGTTATGTAATAATTGATTTATTTGATAATTTTAAAATTTTCTAATCCCTAGTTGGTTATTTACTTAAGTTCAGCTTTGATGATAACTCTAAATAAATTTCTTAAGAAATAATTTTCAAAGTAGTATACTTTACTTAAGCCTTAACTTAGACTTTTATTTAAAATAATGAAATTTTTGCATGCTTAACTTAGAGTTGAAATTTTTTTTTCAAAGTGTCTTGATTTACATATTTTCAAAATATATATACATATACAAAAAAAATACAAAAGAAGAGTGCGAAAAATGGGCAAAAAAAAAACACTTTAATTCAAGGTGATTCTATCTTATTAAGCCTAAGCTGACCGAGTAATTAAGCCCAAAGAGTATTTCCATACTTAATGACCTAAGCCCATTTGGGTTGGGATCCATTGGCCCAAAACTCGTTAAATGGTCACTTAGAAAGCCCGTTAAAGTAGAAAAAAAAATCACCAAAGATGAAAGAGTTTAAAAAATATATATATAAAATAAAATAAAAAAAATAAAAATTTTTAATGTTTTATAGTTGTATATATAGTCTTGGAAAATATTTTAAATCAAGCAACTTGAAAATTATTTAAAACGAAGAGTTAGCATGTTCTTTTCAAAACTTTTAAATTAAATTTCTAAGTTTGGCTTGGTTTTGTATTGCTACAATGAGAAGATTTTCTTAAAGATATACCTTAGAGTTATATATAAAAATGTTTTCTTGAGTGATAACTGGCTCCAATTAGATTATCTAAAAGTTATCAAGTGAATTTAGTTATTTACTGACTTCTTTAATTTGGCAAGTTGACCGAATTTTGTGGGTATATTCACTGCAAACCCTCACGAGACTACAACTCGTCCACTAGGGTAACCTAGGGGTTTAAAGGCTTGTTGTATGCGCTAAATACAACCGCGATTCCTGCGAAAGTGAGTTAGGATTTTCTTTTTATTTTCTTTGCTAGAGGACTAGCAAAAGTTTAGGTGTGGGGGTATTTGATAATCACATTTTATTACAATTTTATACCCTCATTATCTATTTTATATGAATAAATATACCACTAATAATTGTTTTTATCTTTTAATTGCAGGTTAATGAAGAATAAATCTCAAACTCTCATCTCTCAACAAAAACCCATTGATTAAATGAAGAAATAAAGCAAAGAAACCCATTGGAAAATCAATTTCCAAATTATCCAAAAGCCCAGAATGAAGTCGTGTAGCATGTAGAAGCCGGAGAAAATCAAAAATCCAATATGAAAAGAAATCATATTCAAAATGGTTGGCCACAAAGAAACGCCACTTTAAATTTTTTTCTTCTTCTCTTTGTTGGATGATGAAGATGAAGATGAAGATGGAGAATTATTTGAAGGTTTGCATTTCTTTCTTTTTCTCTTTTATTGCTTATTAGTTTAGATTTATTTCTATGCTTGTAGTTAGATTTTATTTTCTTGTTAAATAGCCAAGAGGCTATAACCCTCTTGCCTTAGATTTATTCCATGCTTATAGAATAGATTTATTTTCTTGCATTTAATTCTTGTAATTTATTTTGTAGTTAGATTTTAATTTCTTACACTATTCACTTTGAAGTTAGAACCCTCTTGGGTTTAGTTTTTCTTTTTATTTATTTTTATTTTGTTTGATTCGCCTTTAGGCTAGAACCCTCTAGGGAATCACCCATTTCTAAGAAGTGAGTTCAATTTTAGATTACCCATATCTATAATTGAATCAACCATCTTTAATTTCTTGTATTTTCTTTTATTATTGAATTTTATTTTCTTTATTCTTGATTTTTATTTTCTTTTTCCTTCTTGCCTTATTGATCATATTCATTCTTTGTCATATCCACTCTCACTTATATTTCGTGTCGATTTACACACTATCACTTCCACTCTTTCTATCTCTCCATAATCACATTCACTTATCACTCCCACTTGTCACACACACAACATAAGAACCAATTTTATATTTTCTCCTACAAAACACCTTCCTCGTGGGATCGATATCTTAAATACTATAACTTGACACGGTTGTGCACTTGCAACTTTTTTGGTACATGTTTATGCCGAATCAATTAGATACGGGAAAAATGAATTAGGTATACTATGCTTAATAGATAGAGCCTCCACTACATGTAATAGCCTTTCCCTTGGGGGAATATGGAGGTGTTCTTGCTTTAGCACTCTAACGCTTTTGTTGTTGTTCTTTTTATTTTTATTTTCCTTTCAGGCAGTTCAGAGCATCGGAGAGTCACATGATGACGAAGTTCTTGCATAGTCGCCGTTACATGAGCTAGTAGATGAGACTCCACAATAGACAGACCTTATATTCAGTTATTAGAGTTTTTTTTATTTTTCTCATTTTGTAAAGGAAGTGAGCATCGATACATTCTTAGTTGATCCATGTCATTATACATTCATATATTTCATGATGATGGATGTATTCCAAACTTGTTCATTAAGACATGATTTATTTATGAGACATTCTTTCTTATTGTTTTTATCTTTTAATTGTAGGTTAACGAAGAATAAATCTTAAACTTCCATCTCTTAACAAAAAACCATTGATTAAATGAAGAAATGAAGCAAAGAAGCCCATTAGAAAATCAATTTCCAAATTATCCAAAAGCCCAAGTTAAGAAGAAGAAGTAAAGCCCAAGAAATCTCTGCATGAAGAAATCAAAGAATTGTCAAATAGTCCAAGCCCAAAGCCCACAAGAAAAAAGAAGTTCGGACAGCAACCAGAGAAGAGCTGGCATCGATGCCAGCATCGATGGAGGCATCGATGCCAGCATCGATTCCTATATCGATGCTAGCATCGATGCCCGTATCGATGCCAGCATTGATACCCCTATCGATGCTGGTATCGATACGAACGGACAGGCAGTTACAATCTAAAGGTTGGAATTTGTTATTTTTGGATAAGATTTCAATCCAATGGCTCACATTCACTGATGTTTACTATAAATAAAGATAGAGAGTGAGGGGTTCGATGTGTGAAGATTTTTGTAACTCCTTTGGAGAGGATGGCTACTCTTAATTGAGAAGGCCTTCCAAAAATCTTAAGTTTCGTTGCAATTAATAATAATAATTTTTTTCCATTTTAAAATTTTTTTTCTCCTCTTTGTTGAATGATGAGGATGGAGATGAAGAGCAATTTGAAGGTTTGTATTTCTTTTCTCTTTTATTTCTTTTTAGTAATTTCTTTATTATTACTTATTAGTTAGATTTACATTAATGCTTGTAGTGTAGATTTATTTTCTTGTATTTTTATTTGTTTTTGCACTTTAATTTATAGTGTAGATTTATTTTCTTGCATTTAATTTTTGCAATTTATTTTGTAGTTTAGATTTTAATTCTTTGTAGTTAGATTTATTTCTTGTTCATAGTTTAGATTTTTATTTTCTTTTAATTTTGTAATTAGTTCTTTTTCTTCTTGTTTTTATTTCTTAAGATGTGAAATTAATTCTTGTAGGAATCTTAGAATTGTATGATTCTAGTATAATTTCCTTTATATTATGCAAATTATTCTTTTGCACTTAAAATATTCATGTTTAGGATAATCAACTAGAAAACTAATCGGTAAAAGAAGAATTTGATCATCTATGCTTATCTTAAATGGTTTGATAGTTTATGCTTATGAATTCTAGGATTACTATCTTATTGTTGTTCTTATCATGAATAGTAATTTTGACTTAGATGATAATTTAATATGTTATACTTTTCTTAAATGGTTTGATAGTCTATGCTTAATAAATCTAAGTTAAAATATGATAAAAATAGAATAGTTTTTATTTTGTAATTAAGATTAGTTAGTGGATTAAATTCTAGATTTCTCATATCTTAAATTGAAACCTCCATCTTGACTTTCTTGAATTTTTTTTTCATTTTTGATTTTATTTCTTGATTTTATTCATTCTTCTTTCTTGCCTTATGATTTCATTTATTCTTTGATTCTTATTTCTTTTCTCTAAAATTTAATTTATTGTCTCTTGCATATATTCACAACAATCACTCATCACAATCACACTTATTATTAGTCCTATTTTGTCACGCACATAATATAAGAACCTATTCTAATAATCTCTTAAAATCACTTTCCTCGTGGGATCGATAACTTTTATACTATAACTTGATCAATTGTGCACTTGCAATTTTGGTATATAATTATGCCACATTAAGTTTTTGGCGTCGTAGCCGAGGAAGGTGCTAAAATAGGATTTTATTATTTTGGTTCTTTAACTTGTGTATTTTTCTTGTGAAGGAACCGTAAAATAGGATTTTATTATTTTGGTTCTTTAACTTGTGTATTTTTCTTGTGAAGGAACCGCTTGGAGCTTGAAAATCTTGGATTGAAGATATTTTTCTTGTGAAGGAACCGCTTGGAGCTTGAAAATCTTGGATTGAAGATCAAGAATTTGGAGCATTTTCGGGTAAGTCTTCTTTCTAGCATCTTTCACTTGGATATTAATTAACAAGATAATAAACTCAAACAATGTTCCCCCTTCTCATCGTTGTTTGATTGTTAACCCTAATAAAAAAATATAAAGATTTTCTTTTTACCATCCTTTTTAGTCGCTTTTAATTTCTAGGGTTGCATTTCATATAATGTAGGAATTCACCAAAGTATTGTAGCACTTGATTTGACACACACTTAAAACATTCTTAAGGGCAAAATCCCTAATCAAGATAAGGTAAGGGATTTCATCACTCTTTCTTTAGCCCACAAATTACTAATTCCTCACTTCACAAACCCAAGCCTTCTAAAACTCATTAGACATTGGCCCCTAAGGACTCGAGCTCAATAAGGAACAAGAAATCCTTAAGTGAACCGGTTTAAGTTTTCTCAGATTAGTTGGTGTCTAAGGTAAGGTTTAGGGGTTGTGTAAAGCGCTCCGTAAGGAACGAGGTACTTAATTGATCTGTGATCACCCTCTAGTACTATCCTTACCTGGCTAACTACCTGGATAAAACTTTAATTTTTTCACTGTAGGAGTTTTTGGTTAGGAGCTGGTCTAGTTGAGTTAAGGCTAAACCCTAGAATTAGAGTGATTGAAAAGTGATTGTTTTAATTTGTTTTAGTTAGGAATTTTCTTTATCCTTTTCTTCTCATAAAAAAACTAATTTCCTTTCTTTCCTTAAAAAAAATTGTTTTGGTATATGCAAACTTGGGTTCGGGATAATTCTCATCGTTTAATCTGTGTTGAACCAATTCAAGAAATGGCAAATCAACCCGTTCATCAGGATATGTGTTACCCCACCAGAAATGCAAATCCATCTTGCATAAGACTCCCCGAAGTAAATGGAGCAAATTTCGAGCTTAGACCGCATTACATAAACATGCTTCCTAAATTCCTTGGTAATGAAACAGAAGATGCATATAATTTATCTCGAAATTTGAGGAAGTGTGTATTATGATTAAAATGAGAGAATTGACTGAAGATGTAATTAAGCTCAGATTTATTCCATTTGCTCTTAAGGACAAAGCTAAAAAATGGCTGTACAGCTTACCGACAAATTCCATCTCAACTTGGGAGGAATTTATCACCGTTTTTCTTAAGAAAATTTTCCCTATTCACAAAACGGTAAAGCTTAGGAACAGTATTTAAAACTTCAAAATTATCCCGGGAGAGCCATTCTGGAAATATTTTGACCGTTTTAAAGATCTTTTAATCCAATGTCCTCATCACGGTCTAGAAAAATGGCGACTGTGCCAAGTCATATTTGAAGGATTGGACTATTCTTCAAAAACATCTTTAGAATCGATGTGTCAGAGAGATTTTATGAGGAAAAACGCAGATGAAGCTTGGGAATTTCTAGAGAGTTTATCCGAGAAAACAATACAGTGGGAACACTGTGATGACAGGGTTTCATTAGTTCCCCAATCTAAGTCTAGTAGTCTTTCCCTGGAGTCAAACATTACGTCTGAAGCGAAGATGGTGATGATTATGCAGAGGTTAGAAGCCTTAGAAGTTAAGGAACAAGCTCCAGCTCAAATCAATCATCTTTCTGTCCTGGGATGTCATAACTGTCAGTCTTCTACCCATGTTTCAGAGGAATGCCCTCTCCTAGGAAACAACCATGCTTTAGAACAGATGAACGCTACATTCCAGCGTCCTAGAAATGATCATTTTCTCCAACCTATAATCCAGGTTAGAGAAATCATCCCAACTTTGCTTGGAACAAAGGAAACTCTCCCGGAAATCAAAACTTCATTCTTGCGTCTAACTCACAATTCCCTAGGGGAAATACACTTCCAATCAACGCACCAAACAATTTTCAACAAGCTAACCCAGTTTTTCCAACCCAACATCCTCATCCTCACCAGCCTACAAATCCTTTAAATTCTGATCATGACAAACGTTTAAGTATCTTAGAAAAGGGTTTAGAAGCTATGATCAAAGCTTCTACACAAACTACCAACATGTTGATCCAATCATTCACCACTCTAAATTCCTTCATGCAAACCACCGGCCAAGTGCTCAACTCGAACACTCAAGCCACAGCCCGGTTAGAAACCCAACTTGGGCAACTAGCCACTGCTGTGAGTGAGAGAGAAAAAAAATTCCCAAGTTAACCTATTGCAAACCCTAAAGACAATGGATCCAGTTCATCCCATCCAGCTCATGTGAATGTAGTTCACACTCTAAGATCAGGGAAACAAATAGACAATCAAGTTAGAATGCCACTGGATCAAACACCTTCTCTCATCCAACACACTCCTTTCGATGAAGTAATTCCTTCCGATGACCAAAACGCTGAACTTGAGATTGAGCCTGATCTAGATAGGTATAGGCCCATTGCCCCCTTTCCAGATAGACTCAAACCTAGAAAAAACTCCCCGCAGGTTGAGAAAATCCTAGAAATGTTTAAACAGGTCAAGATCAACATCCCTCTCCTAGATGCAATCGAACAAATCCCTTCTTATGCAAAGTTCTTGAAGGACTTATGCACTAAGAAAAGAACCACCAATGTTCCCAAAAAAGTCTTCTTAGCTGCCAACCTCAGTGAAATTTTTTTAAAACCCATGCCGTTAAAATACAAGGACCCTGGTTGTCCCACAATTTCATGCATCATTGGTAACACTCACATTGATAAGGCACTTCTAGACTTAGGAGCCAGCGTCAACCTCCTTTCTTATTCAGTCTATCAACAGCTAGGTGTAGGAGAACTTAAACCAACAAGATGCACTCTGCAGTTAGCTGATAGATCTGTAATAATTCCCAAAGGAGAGATAGAGGATGTTCTGATCAAAGTTGGAGAGTTCATTTTCCCTGTTGGTTTTATTGTCTTGGAAACGCAGCCCATTTCTAATCTCAAAAGTTAAATCCCCGTCATTCTAGGAAGACCGTTCTTAGCCACCTCAAATGCTTTGATAAATTGTAGAACCGGTCAGATGAAACTATCTTTTGGGAATATGACTGTTGACCTCAATATCTTCAACCTAGGAAGGCAGCCTAGTGATCCATCTGAAGAACCCATGAAAGTGAATTTCATTCAAGGAATATCCAGTGAACAACAAGAGGGAGAGTATGAGTCTGATTCAAATGCATCTGATTTAATGATTGAGGAGCTTTCTGATGACGAACTAGAGATAGAACCGCTGGTCAATCATGTTTCTACTGTCGGCTAGCAACGAGAACCTTCAGAGATAGAACCTCGACTCTAGCTTCGCCCATCTGTGGAGGAACCCCCTAAGTTAGAGCTCAAACCTCGACTTGAAAATCTAGAGTATGCCTACTTAGGGGAGAACGAGTCTTTACCAGTTATCATCTCTTCTGATTTGACTACCGGTCAAAAGGAAGCTCTTTTAGATGTTTTAAGAGAGAATAGGAAAGCCATTGGATGGACCATGGCTGATATCAAAGGGATTAGTCCAACCATTATTCAACACTGAATCCATTTGATAGATGATGCCAAACCTACTAGAGATCTTCAACGTAGGTTAAACCCAGTGATGAAAGAATCCGTTAGGAAAGACATTCTAAAATGTCTCGATCATGAGATCATTTATCCTATTTTTGATAGTTCATGGGTGAGTCCGGTCCAAGTTGTTCCAAAGAAATCTGGGATCACCGTGATCCAAAATGAGGCTAATGAGCTGATTCCCACTTGAATCCAAACGGGATGGCGAGTTTGCATTGACTACTAAAAACTCAACTTAGCCACTCGGAAAGATCACTTCCCTCTTCCTTTCATTGACCAAATGTTAGAGCGTTTAGCAGGACACAAGTTCTATTGTTTCCTGGATGGATATTCAGGTTACAATCAAATCCCTATCGCTCCAGAAGATCAGGAGAAAACCACATTCACTTGCCCGTATGGAACATTCACATACCAATGCATGCCCTTTGGACTGTGTAACGCACCGGCCACATTCCAACGTTGCATGATCAGTATTTTTCCGACATGGTAGATCGATTTCTCAAAATTTTTATGGACGACTTTCCATTTTTGGTGACACGTTTTCCCAATGTTTGCATCATCTTAAACTGGTCCTAGAATGGTGTAGGGAGAAAAATCTGACTCTTAATTAGGAGAAATATCATTTCATGGTCAAACAAGGCATTGTCTTAGGACATGTAGTTTCCAATAGGGGAATTGAAGTGGACAAAGCTAAGGTAGATCTCATTTTCAATCTCCCTCCTCCCAAAACAGTCAAAGATGTCAGATCGTTTCTTGGTCATGCTGGTTTTTACCGACGTTTCATCAAGGATTTCAGCAAAATTGTTAGACCCTTGACCAATCTCTTAGCGAAGGATACATCATTTGTCTTCTCTCCCGACTGCCTCAAAGCTTTTGAATATCTGAAAAAGGAGCTAACCACAGCTCATATCATTCATGCACCGGACTGGACCTTACCCTTCGAACTGATGTGTGATGCATCTGATTCTTTGATTGGAGCTTTTTTAGGATAACGGTTTGATGGAAAACCGCATGTGATCTACTACGTCAGTAGGACTCTGAATGATACCCTACAAAATTACTCTGTCACAGAAAATGAGTTTTTAGCTGTAGTCTTTTCCTTAGAAAAATTCAGGTCCTACCTCATCGGTTCCTTAACCAGAGTTTTCACAGATCATGCTGCACTAAAGTATCTTTTGACCAAAAAGGATGCTAAAGCACGGCTCATTAGATGGATTCTCCTTCTTCAAGAGTTTGACATTCAAATTCTTGACAGAAAGGGAACAGAGAACCCCGTAGCAGATCACCTCTCTTGACTCCCAAATGCACCAACATCAACCGTCCCAATTAATGAACATTTTCCTGATGAACAAGTCTTAGAAATCCAATCTGTTCCATGGTTCACCGACTGTGACCTACATAGTCATGAACCAAATCCCTTCCCATTGGTCCAAACAGGATAGATCCCGTTTTCTCTCCCAAGTAAAATATTTTTACTGGGATGATCCATATCTGTTGAAATACTGTCCTGATCAGATCTTTAGGAGGTGTGTTCCCACCGAAGAAACTAGGAGTGTTCTATTATTTTGTCATGAGCAAGCCTGTAGGGGCCACTTTGGCCCGAGAAAAATAGCTAAAAACATTTTCCAATCTGGGCTGTATTGGCCCACTCTCTTCAAGGATTCATTCGAATTTTGCAAAACCTATAACCGCTGTCAGCTTTTAGAGAAGGTCACTAGAAGAAATATGATGCCCTTACAACCCATCTTATCCGTTGAACTTTTTGATCTGTGGGGTATCGATTTCATGGGATCATTTCCAAATTCCTTTGGAAATGTTTACATTCTAGTAGCCGTTGAATACATGTCAAAATGGGTTGAGGCGGTAGCTTGCAAAACTAATGACAACAAGGTCGTTGTCAAGTTTTTGAAAGAGAACATTTTTGCCCGGTTTGGAGTACCCCGAGCGATCATCAGTGATAATGGTACATATTTCTGTAACCGTTCTTTTGAGGCTTTGATGAGGAAATATTCAATCACACACAAATTATCAACTCCTTATCACCCCCAAACCAGTGGACAAGTAGAGGTCACAAACAGGCAAATCAAACAAATCTTAGAAAAAACAGTTAATCATAACAGAAAAGATTGGTCTGTAAAATTATGTGATGCTCTGTGGGCATATAGAACATCTTTCAAGGCCAATTTGGGGATGTCACCATACAGACTAGTGTTTGGAAAAGACTGTCACCTACCAGTAGAGTTGGAACATCGAGCAATGTGGGCAATAAAAAAGTTAAATTTTGACTCAGACTCGGCAGGTAAAAATAGATTGCTCCAAATAAATGAGTTGGAAGAAATTAGAAATGATGCATACATAAACTCAACAATTTACGAAGAGAAAATCAAGATTTTTCATGACAAATCAATTTTACGAAAAAATTTCTCTCCAGGACAGAAAGTTTTATTGTACAATTCAAAATTACATCTTTTCCTGGAAAATTGAGATCAAGATGGACATGTCCATTTTTTGTCAAACAAGTTTTTCCACATGGGGCTATCAAGATAGAAAATCCAAAAAATTGTAACATATTTAAAATAAATGGTCAACGTCTGAAACTATTTTTAGAATTTTCTACGCTCGGAGAGGAAGAGGTGTTGGTTCTTCATGATCCTCATTATCTGTAAAAAAAAAGAAAAAAAGAAAGAGAAAAAAATATAAATTTATATATATATATATTAAAAATATATACATATAAATTTTCTCAATTTTGTTTTTCATCAAAAAAAACGTTGAATAAGTAACATGAAAAAAATAATAATAATTAAAAATGAAATATATTTTTAGGCCATTTTCTATGGCCCACAAAAAAATTATATATTTAATAAGTACAGGCCCAAAAGAAAAAAAATATAATAACGAAAAGAAACCGTCTTTGGGCCGGCTGGCCCAAACACTATGGCTTTGGGCATCGATGCCCAAAACCTGCTGCTTTTAAAACCGCAGCCCCCAACCCCTTTCTTCTTCCCCTTGTTTTCTTCCGATGCCCAAAACCTGCTGCTTTTAAAACCGCAGCCCCCAACCCCTTTCTTCTTCCCCTTGTTTTCTTCTTTCCACCTCCCCAAAACCATCCCCGAAAATTCCCAAACCAACCCGAAAAACCCACGGAGTCAAGAGAGATTGGAGGGCTTCTTCTTTAATTTTTTTTTCAGATCTTTGCTTTCTCCACCTCTACACATTTCCAAGGTATAATTTCTATCTTGATCTTGTAATTTCCTTATATGAATGGGTTCATGGATGAATTGGTGATTAAATCATGGGTAGTTGTGAATTATTTTGTGTTGCTTCATGATCAATTTAACAAATTTAGGGTCTAAATTGGGGATTTTGTTCAAAATCCAAAAATTAGGGGGGGGGGGTTATGCAAACTCCAAAAATTTCTTGGGGGTTTGAACATAAAACTCAATTGAGAATATCTTGTACAAAAATCTAAAAAAAAAAAGAAATTTTTTTTAGGGGTGTTTAATCCGAAAATTTCTTGGGGTTTTCATGAAAAATACGAAATTGGACTTTGGGATGTTTTGTGCCAAACCAAAAACTTTCAGACCTCCAACTTGGGTGCAGAACGATTGATTTACAAATTTGAATTTGGAGATGCTTTATGCAATATATGAAACTTGAATTTTGTTTTGTGCAAATGTGAGTAATTGGTCAAGTAAAAGTTTAATTGGATACTTCTCACATTCGGAAATTTGTATTGGATGTTTTATTTAACAATTGTAAGGTTTAGCTTATAAGTGTCATATCAACATGTATGTTTCACCGATCAAGTTATCAAAATTTTAACATTTTTGTTCTCAAAGAATAATTTTGAGGGAATTTATTGTCAAAAGAAATTCTGATAACTTGAAATTAACTCATGTTGAACAATTTGTAGCTAAATTCTTTTTAAAAAAATAAAAATAATAATAAAAAATATAGATATATATATATTGGAATTTTATTATTAAATTTTTTTATTTTCTTTTCTTTTCTTTCTTTTTCTGTAGATGCCCCCAGAAAGAAATCTCGAGCAAGTTCATCATCTTCTGATCCATCTGATACCGACATAGATAGACCCACTATTTTAGCCAGAATTGTGGGTCTTAACATTCATTTTGAGAGGGGATTTCAGATGAGTGCATTACATACATATCAATCCACAATCACTATGTTAACTGTAGTAGGTCTTAGGAGCATGATGACTAAACCCTTAGAAAAAGCAAACATTTCATTAGTGCATGAGTTCTATTCTTGATGGAAAATTAATCCAGATAAAGAATTTTTAGCTTTTTCTATCGTGAGGGGTGTTAGGGTTATTTTCGATCTTTCCACTATCCGTGCTACCCTTGACCTTGCAGAACCACCCACTGATGTACCAGATTACTTCCATTTAGCCTCCATATTACAGCCTAGTACACCATAATACAATAACATGTCTACAACATTGTGTGGGAGGATCTTTACATCTAGTTTCGGTTCAGGAAATCTCAAACCAGAATATAAATTACTTAATCTTTTCCTGAAGTTTGATTTGAAACCCACCACTGCATACTCTGTCATTTCCTCACATGATATTCTCCTTCTTTTTTGGATAGCCACTGGTCAGCAGTTTTATATAGCGATGATTATATTTGTATGGATGCACTCATCAGTGGAGAATGTGTTGGATTGGGCCAGGACACAGTTTTCATCACGTACTCAGCTCATTTACCCCTATTTCATCACTAGACTCTGCCATAGATTTCACATTCCAGTATTTGCAGAGGATAGGTTAGAAGCAGGGAAGGGGTTACTAAATGATCAGACTGTGAGGAGGAGCATTTCAGGACGAGATCAGTCCGGTCCTTTAGGTAGAGAGCCTCCTCAGCACCAGCCAGTTACACAGGATCTCATTCGAGAGGAGATGGACAGAATGCAGAGTCACATGGACAGGATGTAGATACAGATGCACAGGATGCAGCGGCATATACACGAGATACATGGTCAGATGAACTACTCCACTGAGACCCTGCCATATTTGGTGAGAGGATGGCAGAGAGAACATGGAAATACAGATGGACCTCTACCTGAGCTTCATAGTTTTATCACACCATTTCAGCCAGATGATTTCCTAGGAGAGGATGAGGCGGGACCGAGTTCAACAGCTGACGCTGATGATGAGGATGACGATATATCAGGAGATGAGCAAAGAGGGATGTTCTTTCTATTTTACCCAGTCTTTGATTTTTATTTCGGCATGTACTTATTAAACTGTGATATTTTGGATATTATTTACCTTGAGGACACTACAAAGTCTGGGTATGGGGGTGTAAGCTAGTTAGCCTTTGTTTATATTTTGCTAGTTAGTATTTTGTTTCAGTTTTATTTTTAGCATTTATCTTTTGTTAGTTTAAAAAAAATTATCACTTGCCAAATTAATAGAGTTAAGTAATAATTGATCTAATTGATAGTTTTTAAATTTTCTAATTCCTAGTTAGTGACATACTCAAGTTCACCTTTTATGATAACTCCAAATAAAATTCTTAAGAAATGATTTTTCAACTAGTATACTTTACTTAAGTCTTACCTTAGACTTTTAATTAAAAATAATGAAATTTTTGCATGCTTAACTTAGAGTTGAAAATATATTTTTTTTTCAAGTTATCTTGATTTAACATTTTTTCAGACTATATATGCTTACACACATATATATATTAAAAAAAACTAACCTTATAAAAGAAGAGTGCGAAAAATGGGCACCACTAAAAAAAAAAAAAATCTTAAATTCAAGGTGATTCTATCTTATAAAGCCTAAGTTGACTGAGTAAGCCCGTTAAAGTAGAAAAAAATCACCAAGGATGAAAGAGTTAAAAAAAACTAATAAATGTTTTATAGTTGTATATATGGTCTTGGAAAATATTTTAAATCAAGCAACTTGAAAATTATTTAAAACAAAGAGTTAGCATGTTCTTTTCAAAACTTTTAAATTAAATTTCTAAGTTTGGCTTGGTTTTGTATTGCTACAATGAGAAGATTTTCTTAAAAATATACCTTAGAGTTATATATAAAAATGTTTTCTTGAGTGATAACTGGCTCCAATTAGATTATCTAAAAGTTATCAAGTGAATTTAGTTATTTACTGACTTCTTTAATTTGGCAAGTTGACCGAATTTTGTGGGTATATTCACTGTAAACCCTCACGAGACTACAACTCGTCCACTAGGGTAACCTAAGGGTTTAAAGGCTTGTTGTATGTGCTAAATACAATCGCGATTCCTGCGAAAGTGAGTTAGGATTTTCTTTTTATTTTCTTTGATAGAGGACTAGCAAAAGTTTAGGTATGGGGGTATTTGATAATCATATTTTATTGTAATTTTATACCCTCATTGCCTATTTTATATAAATAAATATACCACTAATAATTGTTTTTATCTTTTAATTGTAGGTTAATGAAGAATAAATCTCAAACTCCCTTCTCTCAACAAAAATCCGTTGATTAAATGAAGAAATGAAGCAAAGAAGCCCATTGGAAAATCAATTTCCAAATTATCCAAAAGCCCAAGCTAAGAAGAAGAAGAAGTAAAGCCCAAGAAATGCCAAAGCCCAAACCAAATGCATAAAGAAATCAAAGAATTGTCAAATAGTCCAAGCCCAAAGCCCACAAGAAGAAAGAAGTTCGGACAACAACCAGAGAAGAGCTGGCATCAATGCTAGCATCGATGGGGGCATCGATGCCCGTATCGATGCCAGCATCGATGCCCGTATCGATGCCAGCATCGATACCCTTATCGATGCTGGTATTGATACGGACGGACAGGCAGTTACAATCTAAAGGCTGGAATTTGTTGTTTTTGGATAAGATTTCAATCCAGTGGCTCACATTCACTGATATTTACTATAAATAAGGGTAGAAAGTGAGGGGTTAGAGGTGTAAAAAATTTTGTAACTCCATTTGGAGAGGAGGGCTACTCTTAATTGAGAAGGCCTTCCAAAAATTATAACTTTTATTGTAATTAATAATAATAATTTTTTTCTCCACTTTAAAATTTTCTTTTCTCCTCTTTGTTGAATGATGAGGATGGAGATGAAGAGCAATTTGAAGGTTTACATTTCTTTTCACTTTTATTTCTTTTTAGTAATTTATTTATTATTACTTATTAGTTAGATTTACATTCATGCTTGTAGTGTAAGTTTATTTTCTTGTATTTTTATATCTTTTTGCACTTTAATTTGTAGAGTAGATTTATTTTCTTATATTTAATTTTTTTAATTTATTTTGTAGTTTAGATTTTAATTCTTTGTAGTTAGATTTATTTCTTGTTCATAGTTTAGATTTTTATTTTCTTTTTAATTTTGTAATTAGTTCTATTTCTTCTTGTTTTATTTCTTAAGATGTGAAATTATTTCTTGTAGGAATCTTAGAATTGTATGATGTTAGTCTAATTTACTTTATATTATGTAAATTATTCTCTTGCACTTAAAATATTAATGTTTAGGATAATCAACTAGAAACTAATCGGTAGAAGAAGAATTTGATAATCTATGCTTATCTTAAATGGTTTGATAGGTTATGCTTATAAATTCTAGGATTACTATCTTGTTGTTGTTCTTATCATGAATAGTAATTTTGACTTAGATGATAATTTGATAGGTTATACTTTTCTTAAATGGTTTGATAGTCTATGCTTAATAAATCTAAGTTGAAATATAATAAAAAGAGAATAGTTTGTATTTTGTAATTGAGATTAGTTAGTGGATTAAATTCTATATTTCTCATATCTTAAATTGAAACCTCCATCTTGACTTTCTTGAATTTTCTTTTCTTTTTTGATTTTATTTCTTGATTTTATTCATTCTTCTTTCTTGCCTTATGATTTCATTTATTCTTTGATTCTTATTTCTTTTCTCTAAAATTCAACTTATTGTCTCTTGCATATATTCACAACAATCACTCATCACAATCACACATATTCTTTAATCCTTTTTTGTCACGCACACAATATAAGAACCTATTCTAATAATCTCTTAAAATCACCTTCCTCGTGGGATCGATAACACTTGTAATTTTGGTACATAATTATGCCGCATCACTTATATCATGTCTCGCCTATTTGTACATGCACTTTATTTTTGATTCCACTAGAGGATATTATTGTGATTGGCGAAAATTGTTGTTGCACAGTATGGGTGTATGGCAGGTTTAATATCTCTGGGTTCACCTTGGACTACAGCCATGTGTGAAACCAGGAGCGTCACATACCCACTTAGGGTAGTATGAGGAGTTGATATGATATTTTTGGAGATGTATGATGTGGTATATCTTGTATTATCTTTCTTGTATTTATTTATTCTTAGTTTTGGAGTTAATAATTAGAGATTCACAATTTGAGACATATAGTATATACATGAGGGTTTTCTTATTTGAATTATTTCGCTCGACGTACCAGTCTTGTGTTGTGAGTTTCTATGTATTAACCCCAGTTTAGTATAGGGTAAATTAGCTAGGTAGACTATTCACTTATAGGTAGAGTCTCCATCATACCTAGTAGTCCTTCCCCTGAGGGCGGATGGAGATGATCTTGCTAATGCTGTGACGTTATGGTTTTCACTTCTTTTCAGGCAGTGGAGCAGAATTTCGGAGAGCCGTAGGTTGACGGATTTTCAGCATAGTCGTTGTAATATATGTTTAGTAGTTCTGCTCCACAGATGTTTAGTTTATATTCCTAGTTGATGTTTAGATTTGTATTACATTTTGAGAGTTAAGAGAGCTTACGTACTTTTTAGTTGACTCTTGTAGTTGAGATTTTGGATTATTTATTTCAGATTGCTGGACATATTTTCTTCTATATCTGTTGAGACCTGATTATTTGGAGATTTATCAAATATTTTTGTGTTATATTTCTTATTTTCATCTCTTTTATATCTGCTTGTACCTGTACTATCTAATTTGTTTCCACTAGAGGGATATTTTTGTGATGGTGAAACATATCATTGCGTAGTATAGGTGCATGACAGGTTTGACATCATTGGTTTTACCTTGGACCGTAGCCTTGTGTGAACCCGAGGACGTCATAGTTGGTATTAGAGCCAGGTTCCAACATCCTTAGGATTATCTTGTGTCGAGTTGGAGTTAGGATAGAGTTTCCTAGGATTCATGTATAAAGTCCGCTAGGAATTTCTAGAATGAGTGAGAACGTAATACGTATACTTTGGAAATTATAAAAAAATTTATGACTACCTTACATTGATTGAAAAGTATTTGCATAAATACTATGTGATATGTTATGTTATGTATATATGTTTGCAACCTCATTTACTATGTCCATTAAGCTCTCCTCTTGATATTATAAATGTTGGGATGAGGATGCAATCAAGATAAAACTCATACCCGGAGAGTTGGGCAAGCAGAGCCCAAGCCACAACAGGCTCCACAGTATCTAATCGACTTGGTAATGCCGATTGAAGAAGCAGAGACTAGCAACACTCGAGGAGCGAGTAAAGAGCCACATTATATTTTCTGGAGTTCCACCACCAGTTATACCAGTCATGCCTATTGAAGAGGCAATACCAATGATTTCACCATCACCACAACCACTTGTTGATAGAGCCATAGAGCAGGAGGCTTGGCTCTGTAAGAATAAGAAAAACATCAGATACTGAGAGCACCATAGTTTTAGGGCACACTGGACTCATGTGCAGCCTATAAATGGAAAAAATATGTAAAAATTTCTTAACATCGACTTAGTACTAAAGCGGAGTTAGATGTATTCAGCATAGAGGATAGCACCATAGGATGGCACCGATTTTAGATTTTCACTGGAGCAGCAAATACCACTTATTTGGGAAAAATTTTGTTTGCTTCTTTGACAAGCAATAGAGCTAGTCCGATTAAAGTAGAGAAATATGCTTGTAGTTAATTATGGAATCATGGACCAGCGATGACTAATTGTTAAGGAAAGGAGACGTATTTGTGGAATCTAGGAAATCTTAATGAGTAAGGATTTTTACCGCCAGCCACAAGGATAGCAGAAGAAGAGATCACAACAGCGTGCATGTTACAATTGTAACAACGGCGTGCATGTTACAATTGTAACAAGATTAGACATAGAGCGAAGGATTATCGCAGTACACCACAGGAAGCCAGGATGACAGAGGTTAAAGTCAGCAGTCTCAGGACTATAGGTACGACCAGTGGCAGAGGATTTGAGGCACCTCTAGCCGTCTTGAGGATTAAGGGGCTAGTAGGCTAGATTTGTGCTATCTAGAAGATTCCTGAGGGATAGATAGTCTCATATGTTCCACCACCATCAGCGTAACAATCGTGAGCCACTGGCAGGGTTTATACAGCCATACCACGTGATCATGGTGCAAGCGGAGCTTTCTTAGTGATTTCCTTTCTAGCTCGAATCTTGTTGATTCAGAAGCTTCATATTTTTTTATCTATCATGATGTCATGATTAGACTTCAGCTTGTAGCACAACCTTTAGGTGTTCTATTATCAGTGTCACGCCCCGCTTCCCAAATACACGGGAATCAGAACGTGAACAAGCCTGCGACGTATTAGATTGAGAAGAAATATACACTATCATTTTTTTTTCTTTTCTCAATCTAATACGCTAAGCGTCTGGAAATAAATACAATGCAAAGTCACAGGTCCCCGATCACAATCAGCAAGAATGCGTCTGGAAATAAATACAATGCAAAGTCACAGGTCCCCGATCACAATCAGCAAGAATATAATAGACAACTCAGAATAAAAGAATACATATCATATCAACAGGTCCCCGATCACAATCAGCAAGAATATAATAGACAACTCAGAATAAAAGAATACATATCATATCATAAATGAATATCATCCAAGACATAATGATACGGGTCAACATGCCCTTATACAAAACTAACTGAATGAAATACGGGAGAATATAAAAATACACTGAACAAAAGGAAATGAAAGTGCTACAAAACAAACTGAAAGGAATGACTAAGCTTCGGCTTCTTCTTCTGCTACGTCTGCAAGGCACTCCTGCTGAGAATCCTCTGGCTACTGGCGATCTCCCAACTAAACCTGTTCTTCATCTAAGTCTGACGTACACTAGAGAAAACAGGTGTACATCAGCGTGTATGGCATACGGCAAGACCCGACCCCACAAGGAAAATAGAACGAACGGAAATCTAATGCGAAAAACGATACGATAACAGAAACAACAAAAGAACATACAACTAAAATCCACAAATCAACATGAAAACACTACTAAATCATGATAATATAAAGCATCCAAAATCGATCAGGTAACGAGTCATGCAGCTAGCGATCAGACTAATCATCCAAGTCACAAGGGCATACACTAGATGGAATTAATACTTAAAAAATCTACAACAAGAGACGTAGTACGTCGAGCGGAATAATCCAAACAAGGAAACCCTCATGTATATACCATATGTCTCGAATTGTAAATAATTAAATATTAATCCCGATCTATGTATGAAAAGAAATACAACCGGCCTACATCTCACAAGAATCATACTTAGCCAAGAAACGAGGTCATGTATCTAACTATCTCATCACTCATCTAAAAAAATCAACAATCTCAATATCACTGCTCCTCAGACCCACCCCGGTGACTACACAAACTTCACCGGCGCGAGCCCGGAATATGCATCAACAATCACAAATCTCATCTCCTCAGACCCACCCCGGTGACTACACAAACTTCACCGGCGCGAGCCCGGAATATGCATCAACAATCACAATATCTCATCTCCTCAGACCCACTCCGGTGACTACAGAAACTTCACCAGCGCGAGCCCGGAATATACATCAACAATCACATATCACAACTCCTCAAACCCACCCCGGTGACTACACAAACTTCACCGGCGCGAGCCTGGAATATAACCACAATCACAAATATCTCAACTCCTCAGACCCACCCCGGTGACTACACAAACTTTACCGGCGCAAGCCTAAAAATAATCAACAATCACATATCACAACTCCTCGGACCCACCCCATTGACTACACAAACTTCACCAGCGCGAGCCCGGAATATACATCAACAATCCCAACCGCTCACATGAACCAAGACTTCTCATCCCAATTCTCGTAATTCCAGGTCAACTACACACAAGATTCTAGATCCTAACTATGTCATACAGGTCACTATAGACAAAAACTCCTAATGATTCTTAATCACAACATGGAACAATCAATGCAGCTAATCATGTGCAATAATATCATAGCATATCAGATAATCAAAATAAGAATTATAAATCATAAACAACATCTACATAATTCATAAAATAATCTTTTTCTAAATTAATTCATTTTAAATTATTTCGCTTAACAATTAATCTAAACTAATTCATTTTCCAAAATAAATTCTTTTAAATTATTATAATTATCTAAAAATGATTCTTTTGCCGAACTAAATTCTTTTAATTCATTATAATTTTTTTTGAAAATGTCATTTATCATATTACCATGATATAATTAATATTCTTCAGCAAACAATCCTACGCAGGTTATAACATATCGCAGTCTATTCTATGAAATCAATTATTAACAAATATAAATAATGAAAATATAGATCAAGTGAAGTGGGATCTTGCCTACGAGACCATGGGGTCTGATGATAAGGCGGCGATGCCACTACGGATGCGGTACAACGGATCTGAACGGCACAGTCAATGGCGGATCTGAGGTTGATTGAGCGGTGTATCTGAACTGCGACGTCAGTGGCTCGAACGGGATGAAGGCAGCGGCATTGACGATGGGTTTAGGGCTGACAGAGGACGGCGGCTCAGGCGGGGTTGCTGCAGGGGGTCGGACAGCCATGGGCACGGTGGCAAGGGTTGCTCAGATGGCGAAAGGGGGGCATGGGGTTCGATGAGAGTGAACGCAGGGGAAAGGCTTGGCTGCCGTGAGGGAGGAGCTCGACTACTGAGGGATCAGCGGATTGGCGGGTAAAGGCGGTGGATAGGCTGTGAGGGCAGGAGGCGACGCGAGGAGGAGCAGGAGGTGGAGCTTTGCAGCTGCGCCGGGTTCGAGTTGTGTGAAGGACCGGCGAGGAAGAGGCCGCGCGGGAGGTGTGGTGTGAGTTCTCGCGGCGCGGGTAATAACGAGGGCAGACGGCGGCGGCGGGCTTAGTTGAGCGCTGGAGGCGGGTGCAGGTGTGGGGCTCGGAGCTAGGCGGGTAGGGCTGGTCAGGCCGACGGGGAAAGCCGGAGGCGGGGGTTGGGTGGCGAGCGGAGAGAGCGCGGGTGGTGGTTTGGGTGGTTTCGTGAGAGAGAGAAGAGACGAAGAGAGAGAGAAAAGTGTTGGGGGGGCGGCGGTTTTTCTCTCGTGAACAGAGCAGAGAAGAGAAGAGAGAGAGATATGTTATATATATATATTATATATATATTATATATATATATATATATTATATATATATATATATATATATATATATAATATATATATAATTAGGGTTAGGGTTAACGATTAAAATAATTAAAATAAATAATTTTGGGTACTTAAATATTAGACTAATTACATAATAATTATCTACAATTAAAAACGTACATGTTATGCTATTATAACAGTTGAAACGAAATAGTCAAAATATACACATATTATACAATTAAACAAGAATAATTAATAATAAAAATATTTTTACTTAAATTTAAAATCAAATAATTATGGGATAATTACATACACAGTAAAACGTACTAGTTATATCAATACGACAGACAATATGTAACAGTAGAAATAATACAACAATTTATACCAAAAACAAGTAATTAATAATACCATGTATTATATAAAATAATTTGTAATAATATTAATAATACAATATATTATTTAAAATATTACGTAATAGTACCGATAACTCAACAAATTAATTCTAGAAATTTTTACCGCACAAAACAAATTTATAAATATCAAAATCATTTAAATAAATATATAATCCGATTTTTAAATCATAGAAAAATCTAGAAAATCGAGAAAATACAAATACTCTTTTAAAAATAATAATTAAATATTTTAAAATACTAAAAAATATTTTAACTAGTATCAAAATTTACGCTCCTTACAATCAGTTTCTACTCCTTTGGGAGAGGTATCTCTCTTAGAGAGTATCTATAGCAGATGTGTCATGAGTTTAGACGAGTCTGGGCTCGTTGTCGATTTGATCATCCTGCGAATGTCCAAGTTTGATGTTATTATTGGTATGGATTAGTTATCATCCTACCACGTTAGTATAGACTATTTTGCACAGACAGTCAGCTTGTGAGCATTCAATGAGCTTGTATAGATAGTAGCAACCTTGTAGGGTAATCAGAATGCGGAGTCATTTCTGGCATACGTCGAAGAGGTGATGATACGGCATCAGGGTATAGTTTTGAGTGAGACCGGAGTCGCCTAGAGTATCAGGATATCTTTTAGGACATACAGAGATTTCCTCTAGTGAGAGAGGTTATTTTCCTGCATCGAGTTATAGCAGGCACCGTACCCGATATTTCGAGCACCCTATCATATGGCACCTGCTGAGATGAGAGAGCTATAGACTCAGCTAGATGAGTTGTTAACTCAAAGTTTTATTTGTCAGAGTCATTTTTATGGGAGCACTAGTCCTCTTTGTGGAGAAGAAGGAAAGCATCATGCAATTATGTATAGATTATCGCGAGTTAAATAAGGTCACTTCCCAAATTAGGTATCCACTTACGAGGATTTATGACTTATTCGACTAGCTATAGGGAGCATAACATTTATAGAAGATAGATCTTCATTTAGGTTATCATCAGTTCCGGGTTTGTGAGATGGATATTCTTAAGACCGCCTTTCTGACTCGATATGGGTTTTTCGAGTTTCTTGTCATGTCATTTGGACTGACCAATGTACCCGCAGTATTCATGAATTTAATGAATCGAGTTTTCTGTCCATACTTAGACCAGTTCGTGATTTATTTCATTGACAATATTCTTATTTATTCAAGGTCGGAGGCCTAGCACGAGCAGCATTTGCGGTTGGCATTGCAGACTTTGTAGGAGCACCAACTATACGCTAAATTTAGTAAGTGTGAATTCTGGTTATCAAATGTTAGATTTTTGGGCCATGTTATCAACTGAGAGGGCATTACAGTAGATCTAGCTAAAATAGAGGTCGTTCTTGATTGGGATCCGCCGAAGACCGTTACCGAGATTCATAGCTTCTTAGGTCTGGCGGGCTAATACAAAAAATTCATTCAAGATTTCTCAAAGATCATGACGCCACTTACACGCCTTACTAAGAAGGGTGTACAGTTTAATTAGGGCACGGAGTGCCAGGAAGCCTTTGAGATTCTAAAGGTGAAATTGGATATAGCGTCAGAAATGGTTATTCCAAGTAGTGATAAAATATTTGTCGTCTACATGGATGCATAGGTAGCTAGTCTAGGAGGTGTTATGATGCAGACTCAGAGAGTTGTGAGCTATATTTTAAGGCAGCTAAGAACTCATATATAATATGTTGATATCCTTGGTTATATATAATTAACACTAGAATGAGAATACCTTCGCCACATTCTTAATCTTTTGGAACACATGGTATATGTATGGGGGGTTCCTTGTTTGGATTTTTCACCCGATGTACTAGTTCCATTAGATTAGGGCTTGAGCGAGAATATTATCATTTTGGACGGTTAAATATAAATATCCATGTGCGCTCATCTAGAATTTCATATTTCGAGATGAGTATGATTTCCGAATTTCGAGGACGAAATTCTTTTAAGGGGGGAAGAATGCAGAACCCCATAAATTTATTAATGAATATATTGAGTTATTAGTGGTAAACATTTCTTTTGAGATGAATAACCATATATATGTTAAATAAATGTGATAAATAGTGTTTGGGAGCCTAGCAAGAATTTCTATGTTAGAGAAATCAAGGGGATTGATCAGCATGTGATAGAAGGCATAGCAGGCAGTTGTTCTGCTGTGCGGTCGACCGCGATGTGCGCGGTGGTCGACCGCACAGCAGTCGGGCACACAGGAGATTTTTCTCCTGCTGTGCGGTCGACCGCGCAAGGCGCGGCGGTCGACCGCACAGCAGGCAGAGAATTTTTCTGTGTTGGGTCTTAATGGGTTTCGGGTCGGGTTCGGGTCGGGTTGTGGGGTGAGTATATATACTATCATACCCTAAAGAGCCCCATTTCTCATCTGAAATCAGAACCCTAGCCCCCTCTCTCCCCCTCAAACCCTAGTTCTCACTTCTTGGTGATTTGGGAGGAGCTTTGAAGGGTTTTTCGGCGGATTTTGAGTGGATTCAGCGAGAGGGACCATCTTCCTTCAGATTTAGGGCGTTGCTTTCATCAGAGGCGAGTAACATCTCGCCCAACTTCATCCCTTTTCATTTTTATGCTTAGATTGGAGTTTTTATCCGGTTTTTATTGAGCCCAAATCGTATTTTTGTAGATAAAGTAAACCTTATGGCATGAGGTGCAAGAATCATATATTTTAGTCTTAAATGGTTCACTAATGATGTTTAATAAATGAGATTTTGATCAGAAATGTTTTTAGGAGAGTTAAACTCATTTTTTTTACTGTTTAAGAACTTTTAAAATCATGTTGTTTAAGGTTTGGGATTTTTGATAATGAGGTTTTAACCATTTAAACATGTTGTTTATTGCCATGGTTCACTATTTAAATGTTAAAGTAGAGTGAGTATAGAAATCCCCAAAATTTTTTTGAATGAGTTCGGTAGCTGACAGAACCCAGAACAGGGTTCTGTCTGCCTAGCGGTCGACCTCATCGGGATAAGCGGTCGACCGTCGTAAGATTTTTCCAGCAGAAAAGCTTCTGCTCTTTGAGCGGTCGACCGACATGTCCTCTGCGGTCGACCGCCGTTCAGTTTTGAACACAATAACTTTTGACGCTGTGAGCGGTCGACCGGAGTGGCCTCTGTGGTCGACCGCCGCACAATTTTGTGCATGTTGATCCCTTATTGATCTTTTCGTGTGTTCAAGAGATCACCTCTTTTATCTCACACTGGTTTGCAATGTTAGTGACTTATCTACACATGGGAATTGACTGTGATACGAATTTAGACCCGCACATTGAAACACGTGCACAGTTAGGACATGTATATGCATTTCCACATATGCTAGTGAGAATTACACTTGTTCGTTCATAGTCCACGTGTTGAGCATGCCTTATTATTGATCCATGTATTGGATACTTGTCATCTTGGTCCATGTGTTGGACATGCATTTTTATTTCAGTCCATGTGTTGGACCTGCATCCCTTTTAGTCCATGTGTTGGACATTTTTGCTAAACCTTGATCATGGTACACATTTGAGTTTGGGACACGACATTTTGATACCGATAAGACATGATAGCTACCTAGGCTGGGTATGACACTTATGTAGAACACGACATGATATTTATGTATGTCAGTACAAGGTACTGTATTTATGTTCTGAGATGGGTTGTATTTCCTTGTTACTTATTTCTGTTCACGTATTAGACTCCGGGTTTGGTACTTAGGGACTTTCAATTTGGGATATAAGGTATATACATGAGGGTTTCCTTGTTTGGATTATTTCGCTCGACGTACCTATGCCCGTGTTGAAACTTCCTAAGTACTAAAACCTATTGTTATTTTTAGGATAATTGAGTTTTATATATATGTATTTCGTGATAATTGTATTTCCTTATACAACGAGCCCTCTCCCTTGGGGTTGGTTGTGATGTTGCTCGCTAGCGCTTTGACGCTCGTTGTCCCTCCCCCTTTCAGGTCACGAGCCAGGAGCCCGGAGAGTCGCAGGTTGATGGCGACACACCTTAGTGTTCGGCTATGTATTCTAGCTATGCTTTATTTTGGAGCTCCACTATAGACTTTGCTTATGCATTTGAGGACTTTATTCTAGATGTTGTAAAGGCTGTGTGCCATGTTTCCTTTATTCAGACTTGTTGTATTTGAGATGTATTAAGAACTCCAGTTTGTTCATTTCAGACATTGACTTTATATTCCTGTATGTTGGATGATGGAATACTATTTGATCTCTATCTTTTCATCAGTTATCTCTTGTAGTATCTTTTACTTGCTTTTGTACCTACACCTATTATTGACCCACTAGAGTGATAAAATTGTGATGGTGAAACATGTTATTGCACGGTGTAGTGCATGGCAGGTTTGACATCCTTGGTTTCACCTCGGACTGTAGGCTTGTGTGAATCCAGGGGCGTCACAGTTGGTATCAAAGCTCTAGTTCCAGTATCCTTAGGATCATCTTGTGTCGAGTCGTGAAGCTAGGATAGAGTTTCCTAGGATTCATGTATAGAGTCCGTAAGGATTTCCTAGTATGAGTGAGGACGATATATGCGTATATCTCAAAATTTGAGAATTTTTTTTTTATGACAACTATTTTTGTATAAGTTTAAAGTATTGGTGCAATACTACATGTTGTGAAAATCTTATTGTGATACGCTATTTGTAGAAGTCTATTTTGACTCATATACTCTTATTTTCTTATGATCAGAGAGATGGCAGGACGTGGTAGACCCCGTACTAGGAGAGCTACCCAAGCGGAGTCACAGCAGACTCCATCAGAGCAGTAGCCAGCTCAGTCCGAGCTTCAGCAGGCACCACCAGAGCCGCAGCAGGCTCCTCAGTACTTGGTGGATCTTATGGCTCCTCTCATTGCCAGGATGACGGCCATTGAGGACTTGGTGACGACTCATATAGCACCACGGACACCACCACCACCGGTAGCTCAGCAGCAGGGAATACCTGCCGTTCCTGTCAGAGAGAGATCCCCAGAAGTCATGCCTGCAGCCATTCCCCTAGCAGTTCCAGACAGGACCACCGGGCAGGAGACTTGGCTCCGTATGGTTGAGAGGTACCAGAAGATGAGGGCACCCGAGTTCCAGGGATCACCAGACCCTCTTGCAGCCCATAAGTGGAAGGAGGATGTGGGCAACATTCTTGACATACTCAGTGTGGGCTCAGTTAAGAAACAGAGATTGGCATCCTACAGTCTGAAGGGTGATGGCGGGAGATGGTACCGACTGCAGTTTACTCCAGAGCAGAGGATGACTCTCACGTGGGAGGACTTCATATATTTCTTCGATGGACAGTACATTTCTTCTGCAGCACGGACCGGGAAGGAGCTCGAGTTGTCCCGGTTGACTCAGGGGGATATGACCGTGGCAGATTTTGAGAGCAAGTTCATGGAGTTACTGCATTTCACGAGTATGTGGCAGACAGGAGAGCGTCAGGCTCAGATGTTCTTAGCAGGGCTCCGCCCTAATCTTCATTGCCAGGATGACGGCCATTGAGGACTTGGTGACGACTCATATAGCACCACGGACACCACCACCAGTAGCATAGCAGCAGGGGATACCTGCCGTTCCTGTCAGAGAGAGACCCCCAGAGGTCACGCCTGCAACCATTCCCCTAGCAGTTCTAGACAGGACCACCGAGCAGGAGACTTGGCTCCGTATGGTTGAGAGGTACCAGAAGATGAGGGCACCCGAGTTCCAGGGATCACCAGACCCTCTTGCAGTCCATAAGTGGAAGGAGGACGTAGGCAACATTCTTGACATACTCAGTGTGGGCTCAGTTCAGAAGCAGAGATTGGCATCCTACAGTCTGAAGGGTGATGCCGGGAGATGGTACCGACTGCAGTTTACTCCAGAGCAGAGGATGACTCTCACGTGGGAGGACTTCATATATTTCTTCGATGGACAGTACGTTTCTTCAGCAGCACGGACTGGGAAGGAACTTGAGTTGTCCCGTTTGACTCAGGGAGACATGACAGTTGCAGATTTTGAGAGCAGGTTTATGGAGTTGCTACATTTCACGGGTATGTGGCAGACAGGAGAGCGTCAGGCTCAGATGTTCTTAGCAGGGCTTCGCCCTAATCTCCGTCGGTACCTCGTCTCGAGGAAGTTCTATTCAGTTAGGGAGGTAGCTGAGGCTGCCACTTCCCAGGAGATTGAGACTTCCATGTTCCAGAAGGATAAGGAAGGGAAGGCCAAGACAGGGCAGAGTGGAGACAAGGGCAAGAACAAGAGGTCTTTTTCTGGGCCTCAGCAACAGCATCAGGGCCCTTATAAAAAGGGACCTCAGCAGGATCAGAGGGCATTTCAGCAGCGTAAGTTCCAGGGATCTTGTTATAACTGTCGCAAGGTCGGGCATAAGGCATCGGAGTGCCGTAGCGCACCAACAGGAGCCCAGCAGGGCAAGGGTCCGAACCAGCAGCAGCAGCAGCGACAGCAGGGCAGAGGTCAGGGCCAACAGAACAGGCTTGAGGCACCGCCAGCAGCTCAGAGGACTGAGGGGCAGATTCGGGCAGTTCAGGATGTTTCTCAGGGACAGATCATCCCATATTCTCCAGCACCATCAGCAGAGCAGTCTTCAGCCACAGGCAGAGTATATGCGGTAGTTCCCCATGATCACGGAGCCAGCGGAGCTGTAGTGGAGGGTACGTTCTTTGTGAACTCTCTTCCCGCCCGTATTCTTTTCGATTCGGGAGCTTCGCATTCTTTCATCTCGCATGCATTTATGACTAGACTCCAGCTCGTAGCTCAGCCTCTAGATACCCCTCTATCTGTTTCCACCCCTTTAGGTGAGGTATCGCTTGTGGAGAGCGTTTGTAGGAGGTGTACCGTCAGTCTAGACGAGTCGGAGTTCATAGTGGATTTTATAGTGTTGCATATGTCCGAGTTCGATATTATCCTTGGTATGGATTGGTTGTCTTCCTACCATGTTATCATTGACTGCTTTGCGAAGACAGTCAAGTTGCGAGCGTCCGACGGGTCCGAGATGATTGTAGCCGCCTCTCAGGGCAACCGACTTGCGGAGTCATTTCTGGCATACATCGAGGAGGTGATGCGACGAGATCAGAGTGCTGAGTTATTAGAGACTAGAGTTGTCTCAGAGTATCAGGATGTCTTTCAGGACATACCTGGATTACCTCCTGTGAGAGAGGTCGAGTTTTGTATTGAGTTGCAGCCAGGCACAGCCCCGATATCCCGCGCACCCTATCGCATGGCACCAGCTGAGATGAGGGAGCTTCAGACCCAGTTGGATGAGTTATTAGCTCAGGGTTTTATCGCGCCGGTCCTCTTCGTGAAGAAGAAGGACGGTAGTATGAGATTATGCATAGATTATAGAGAGTTGAACAAGGTCACTATCCGGAATAGGTACCACGTACCTAGGATTGATGACTTGTTTGACCAGTTGCAGGGTGCGCAAAATTTCTCGAAGATTGATCTTCGTTCTGGCTATCATCAGTTGCGGGTTCGGGAGATGGATATTCCCAAGACCGTCTTTCTTACTCGATATGGTTCTTTCGAGTTCTTGGTCATGCCATTTGGATTGACCAATGCACCCACGGTATTCATGGACTTGATGAACCGGGTGTTCCGTCCCTTCTTAGATCAGTTCGTGATCGTTTTCATCGATGATATTCTCATTTACTCGAGGTCGGAGGCGGATCATGAGGAGCATCTACGGATAGCATTGAGGACTCTTCAGGAGCATCAGCTGTATGCTAAGTTCAGCAAGTGCGAGTTTTGGCTTTCAGAAGTCAGATTTCTTAGCCATGTCATCAGTCGAGAGGGTATAGCAGTGGATCCGGCTAAGGTCACTACAGTCCTTGATTGGGAGCCACCGAAGACGGTGACAGAGATTCACAGCTTTTTGGGCTTAGCTGGATATTATAGGAAGTTCATTCAGGACTTCTCGAAGATTTCGACGCCTATTACACACCTTACGAAGAAGGGTGTACAGTTCATATGGAGCATGGAGTGCCAGAAGACCTTTGATATTTTGAAGACTAAGTTGACTACAGCGCCGGTTTTGACTATTCCGAGCAGTGACAGACATTTGTTGTGTATACAGATGCATCATTGGCAGGCTTAGGAGGCGTATTGATGCAGACTCAGAGAGTGGTGGCCTATATCTCACGACAGTTGAGGGTGCATGAGCAGAACTACCCCACTCATGACTTGGAGTTAGCAGCAGTGGTGTTTGCACTGAAGTCATGGAGGCACTACTTGTATGGAGTGCAGTTTGAACTATTCACAGACCATCAGAGTCTGAAGTACCTCTTTTCTGCCATCTTGGAGCGACAGAGTTGTCGGAGCTCAGTTGGGAGACTCTTGGATTCAAATCCGAAAGGAGGATATTTCCAAAGAGCCTAAGACTGATTGGACCATAGGAGTGGATGGAGCTCTACGAATGAAGGGTAGATTGGTTATGCCAGCCAGTGCAGAGCTGAAGAGGGAGCTATTTGATGAGGCACACCGCACTCGGTACACGGTGCATCCAGGAACCACCAAGATGTACAAGAACTTGAAGAGACATTTCTGGTGGAGAGGTATGCGTAGAGAGGTTGCAGACTATGTGGCTAGATGTTTTACCTGTCAACTTCAGCCTTTACCCATTCCAGAGTGGAAGTGGGCAGATATTTCTATGGATTTTATTGTGGGGTTGCCGGAGTCGAAGAAGGGGAATGATTCTGTTTGGGTCATAGTGGACCGATTGACGAAGTCAGCACATTTCATTCCAATGAGGACCACTTATACAGCCGAGACTTATGCGAGGATCTTCATTCGGGAGATAGTTCGACTTCACGGGGTCCCGGACACGATCGTGTCGGATCGAGGATCGATTTTCACTTCACATTTTTGGACGAGTTTCCAGGACTCATTTGGCAGCACGCTATCTTATAGCAGTGTATTTCACCCGCAGACGGATGGTCAGACAGAGAGGGTGAATCAGGTATTGGAGGACATGTTGAGGGCATGTGTCATTGACTTCCAAGGTAGCTGGGAGGATCATATTCCATTGGTAGAATTTGCTTATAACAACAGTTATCAAGCGTGTCATTGACTTCCAAGGCAGCTGGGAGGATCATATTCCATTGGTAGAATTTGCTTATAACAACAGTTATCAAGCGACGATCAGCATGGCTCCGTATGAGGCATTGTACGGGAGGCCCTGTAGATCACCGATATGCTGGGCAGAGCCGGAGGATAGTTTGATGCTTGGGCTAGAGCTTGTGAGGCAAACTACTGAGAAGGTAGCATTGATCAAAGAGCGGATTCTAGCCGCTCAGAGCCGGCAGAAGAGCTATGCAGATAAGAGGCGAAGACCACTAGAGTTTCAGATTGGGGATTTGGTTATGCTGAAGGTATTGCCTATGAAAGGCGTGCAGCGATTCGGGAGGCAAGGGAAGCTTGCACCGAGATATATTGGACCTTTCCGGATTTTGGAGCGCATTGGAGCGGTGTCATACAGACTGGATCTTCCACCATCTATGTCTAGTGTACACAATGTGTTCCATATCTCTATGCTCAAGAAACACTTGCATGATGAGGAGCAGCGGCGAGTGGTGGATATAACGGAGATTGAGCTTCAGGATGATTTGACTTCTATTAAGATCCCAGTGTCTATACTTGCTAGAGAGGACAAGAGGCTCAGGAACAAGGTGATTCCATTGGTGAAAGTTCAATGGAACCGAAGTGGAGTTGAGGAAGCTTCTTGGGAGCGCGAGGAGGAAATGAGGTGCGACTACCCACATTTGTTTGATCAGGTAAATAAATTTCATGACAAGTACCTTATAATATGTTGATATCCTTGGTTATATATAATTAACACTAGAATGAGAATACCTTCGCCACATTCTTAATCTTTTGGAACACATGGTATATGTATGGGGGGTTCCTTGTTTGGATTTTTCACCCGATGTACTAGTTCCATTAGATTAGGGCTTGAGCGAGAATATTATCATTTTGGACGGTTAAGTATAAATATCCATGTGCGCTCATCTAGAATTTCATATTTCGAGATGAGTATGATTTCCGAATTTCGAGGACGAAATTCTTTTAAGGGGGGAAGAATGTCGAACCCCATAAATTTATTAATGAATATATTGAGTTATTAGTGGTAAAATTTCTTTTGAGATGAATAACCATATATATGTTAAATAAATGTGATAAATAGTGTTTTGGAGCCTAGCAAGAATTTCTATGTTAGAGAAATCAAGGGGATTGATCAGCATGTGATAGAAGGCATAGCAGGCAGTTGTTCTGCTGTGCGGTCGACTGCGATGTACGCGGCGGTCGACCGCACAGCAGTCGGGCACACAGGAGATTTTTCTCCTGCTGTGCGGTCGACCGCGCAAGGCGCGGCGGTCGACAGCACAGCAGGCAGAAAATTTTTCTGTGTTGGGTCTTAATGGGTTTCGGGTCGGGTTCGGGTCGGGTTGTGGGGTTAGTATATATACTATCATACCCTAAAGAGCCCCATTTCTCATCTGAAATCAGAACCCTAGCCCCCTCTCTCCCCCTCAAACCCTAGTTCTCACTTCTTGGTGATTTGGGAGGAGCTTTGAAGGGTTTTTCGGCGGATTTTGAGTGGATTCAGCGAGAGGGACCATCTTCCTTCAGATCTAGGGCGTTGCTTTCATCAGAGGCGAGTAACATCTCGCCCAACTTCATCCCTTTTCGTTTTTATGCTTAGATTGGAGTTTTTATCCGGTTTTTATTTAGCCCAAATCGTATTTTTGTAGATAAAGTAAACCTTATGGCATGAGGTGCAAGAATCATATATTTCAGTCTTAAATGGTTCACTAATGATGTTTAATAAATGAGATTTTGATCTGAAATGTTTTTAGGAGAGTTAAACTCATTTTTTTTTACTGTTTAAGAACTTTTAAAATCATGTTGTTTAAGGTTTGGGATTTTTGATAATGAGGTTTTAACCATTTAAACTTGTTGTTTATTGCCATGGTTCACTATTTAAATGTTAAAGTAGAGTGAGTATAGAAATCCCCAAAATTTTTTTGAATGAGTTCGGTAGCTGACAGAACCCAGAACAGGGTTCTGTCCGCCTAGCGGTCGACCGCATCGGGATAAGCGGTCGACCGTCGTAAGATTTTTCCAGCAGAAAAGCTTCTGTTCTTTGAGCGGTCGACCGACATGTCCTCTGCGGTCGACCGCCGTTCAGTTTTGAACACAATAACTTTTGACGCTGTGAGCGGTCGACCGGAGTGGCCTCTGCGGTCGACCGCCGCACAATTTTGTGCATGTTGATCCCTTATTGATCTTTTCGTGTGTTCAAGAGATCACCTCTTTTTATCTCACACTGGTTTGTGATGTTAGTGACTTATCTACACATGGGAATTGACTGTGATACGAATTTAGACCCGCACATTGAAACACGTGCACAGTTGGGACATGTATATGTATTTCCACATATGCTAGTGAGAATTACACTTCTTCGTTCATAGTCCACGTGTTGAGCATGCCTTATTATTGATCCATGTGTTGGATACTTGTCATCTTGGTCCATGTGTTGGACATGCATTTTTATTTCAGTCCATGTGTTGGACCTGCATCCCTTTTAGTCCATGTGTTGGACATTTTTGCTAAACCTTGAGCATGGTACACATTTGAGTTTGGGACACGACATTTTGATACCAATACGACATGATAGGTACCTAGGCTGGGTATGACGCTTATGTAGAACACGGCATGGTATTTATGTAGGTCAGTACAAGGTACTGTATTTATGTTCTGAGATGGGTTGTATTTCCTTGTTACTTATTTCTGTTCACGTATTAGACTCCGGGTTTGGTACTTAGGTACTTTCAATTTGGGATATAAGGTATATACATGAGGGTTTCCTTGTCTGGATTATTTCGCTCGACGTACCTATGCCCGTGTTGAAACTTCCTAAGTACTAAAACCTATTGTTTATTTTTAGGGTAATTGATTTTATATATATGTATTTTGTGATAACTGTATTTCCTTATACAACGAGCCCTCTCTCTTGGGGTTGGTTGTGATGTTGCTCGCTAACGCTTTGACGCTCGTTGTCCCTCCCCCTTTCAGGTCACGAGCCAGGAGCCCGGAGAGTCACAGGTTGATGGCGACACACTTTAGTGTTCGACTATCTATTCTAGCTATGCTTTATTTTGGAGCTCCACTATAGACTTTGCTTATGCATTTGAAGACTTTATTCTAGATGTTGTAAAGGCTGTGTGCCTTATTTCCTTTATTCAGACTTGTTGTATTTGAGATGTATTAAGAACTCCAGTTTGTTCATTTCAGACATTGACTTTATATTCCTGTATGTTGGATGATGGAATACTATTTGATCTCTATCTTTTAATCAGTTATCTCTTGTAGTATCTTTTACTTGCTTTTGTACCTACACCTATTATTGACCCACCAGAGTGATAAAATTGTGATGGTGAAACATGTTATTGCACGGTGTAGTGCATGGCAGGTTTGACATCCTTGGTTTCACCTCGGACTGCAGCCTTGTGTGAATCCAGGGGCGTCACAATCAGTACAACCATCTTGGACCGATAGAGTAATCGGAGCTCAGCTAGAGGACTCTTGGATTCAAACCCATAAGGAGAATATTTCCAAGGAATTAGCCAAAGACTGATTCGACTATTGGAGCAGATAGAGGCTTTCAGATGAAGGGGCGATTAGTTATGCTGAATAATCCATAGCTAAAGAGAGATCTATTTGATGAGGCGCATCGTAGCAGTATACAGTACATCCAAGCATGACAAAAATGTATAAAGACCTGAAGAGGCATTTCTGGTGGAGTGGCATGCGTAGAGAGATTGCAGAGTATGTGGCTAAGTGTTTTACCTACCAGCAATTTGATAAGATATAAATATGTACCAAAAGTTATAAGTGTGCAACTAATCAAGTTATAGTATAAAGAGTTCTCGATCACATGAGGAAGGTGTTTGTAAGAAATTATTAGAATCGGTTCTTATGTTGTGTGTGTGACAGTTAGGAGTAATGAAAATTATGATTGTGGAGAGATATGAGGAGTATTGTGAATATGTACAAAAGTCAATAAATAAGATTTTGGATGATAGAAATGAAGAGTGGATGTGATAAAAGAATAAATGAAATCATAGGAAAGAAAATTAAAGGAAATAAAAATCAAGAAACAAATAAGAGAAAACAAAAAACTAAGAAAAAATCAAGAAAGAAAAGATGGATGATTCAATTAAAGATATGAGAAATCTAGAATTGAATCCACTATTTAATTTCAATTATAAAATATGAACTATTCTCTTTTTATCATATTTCACTTTAGATTTATTAAGCATAGATTATCAAACCATTTAAGAAAAGTATAACCCATCAAATTATCATCTAAGCAAAATTAATAATCATGACAAAAATAACAACAAGATATTAATTCTAGAATTCATAAGTATAACCTATCAAACTATTTAAGATAAGCATAAATTATCAAATTCTTCTTCTACCAATTAGTTCCCTAGTTGATTATCCTATACATGATCATTTTAAGTGCAAGAGAAAAATTCACATAATATAAAAGGAATTAGACTAGTTTCATACAATTCTAAAATTTCTACAAGAATTAGTTACACATCTTAAGAAATAAAAGCAATAAAAGAAATAAAAAAATAATAACTAATTACAAAGAAGAAAAATGAAAATAAGGAAATCTACACTATGAACAAGAAATAAATCTAACTAAATTATGAAATAAATAAAAATTTAGATTATACAAGAAAATAAATCTACTCTACAAATTAAAATGCAAAATAAAATAAAGACAAGAAAATAAATATACTCTACAAGACATAAATGTAAATCTAAACTAATAAGCAATAAGAAAGAAATTACTAAAAAGAAATAAAAAATAAAAGAGAAAAATAAAATAAAAGCAAACCTTCAAATTGATCTTCATCTCCATCATCATCATCAAACAAAGACAAGAAAATTTAAAGAGTGAAAAATTCTTTTATTGATTGTAATAAAAAGTTACAATTTTGGAAGGTCTTCTTAATTAAGAGTAACTCTCTTTTCCAAATAGAGTTACAAAATTTTTCACAACCGCAACCCCTTAATCTCTATCCCTATTTATAGTAAACATCAATGAATGTGAGCCCTTGGATCGAAATCTTATCGAAAATAATCAAATTTTAGTCTTAGGATTGTAACTAATTCGTGGCCATTGATAGGGGCATCGATGGGGGCATTAATGCCGCCATCGATGCTGGTATCGATGTTCCCGCTGAATTCCTCTTGTATTGGCTTTGGGCTTTTGGGTTTTGGTATTTTGGAATTTTTACTTGTATTCTTCCTTTAGGGCTTTTGTTTAGAGAAATGGTCTTGAGCTTTTGTTCTTAATTAACCTACAATTAAAGATAAAAATAATTATTAGTGGTATATTTATTCAATAAAAATAGATGATGAGAGTATAAAATTGTAATAAAAATATAATTATCAAATACCCCCACACCTAAATTTTTGCTAGTCCTCTAGCAAAGAAAGAAATTAAAAATCCTAACTCATTTTCGTAGGAATCGTGGTTGTATTTAGCGTATACAACAATCCTTTAAACCCCTAGGTTACCCTAGTGTACAAGTTGTAGTCTTGTGAGGGTTTGCTATGAATCAACCTATAAAATTCGGTCAACTTGCCAATTTAAAGAAGTTAGTAAATAGCTAGTTTTCTTTGATATATTTAGATATTCTAATTGAAGCTAGTTAATACTCAAGAAAATATTTTTATATATAACTCCAAGGTAAACATCCTAGAAAATCTTTTCATTATAGCAATACAAAACCAAGTTAAATCTTAGAAATTTAATTTAAAAGTTTTGAAAAGAACATGCTAACTCTTTGTTTTAAATAACTTTCAAGTCTCTTGATCACAAATTATTTTTCAAGACCATGTATAAAAAATCACAATATATAAAAAAATGGTTAGTGTTATATATATATATATATATATATATATATATTCACTCTCTAATTCTTGGTGATTTTTTTGTGCCTATTTTCCGCACTCTTCTTTTACAAGATTAGTTTTTAATATATATATATCTGTGTGTGTGTATGTATATATATATATAGTCTAAAAAATATGTAAATCAAGACAACCTAAAAAATTATTTTTAATTCGAAGTTAAGCATGTAAAAATTTTATTATTTTTAATAAAAGTCTAAGTTAAGGCTTAAGTAAAGTATACTACTATGAAAAATTATTTCTTAAGAAATTTATTTAGAGTTATCATAAAAGGTGAACTTGAGTAAATTACTAACTAAGGATTAGAAAATTTAAAATTTATCAAGTAGATCAATTATTACTTAACTCTATTAATTTGGCAAGTGATAATTTTTTTAAAATTTTTTTGAATGAAAGAAGGAAAAATTATGACAAAAATGCAACAAAAAGATAAAATAATGAGGAAAAATAACTACTTCCCATCACCCCCACACCTAAATTTTTCATTATCCTCAATATAAATTCTTTTATGCACAAAGTAAAGCAGATAAAAATTAAAGAACTTACATTTGTTCGGTGGACCTAGAACAATTATGCTAAAAAAATTCTGCAATTACCGTTAATATGAGGATAATGAAATCAAATAATAAACAAAAGGAAAAAAATATTCTTTTCTCTTTTTTTTCTTTTTTTTCATATATATATATATTTTTCTTTTTTTTACAAATAATGTCGTTCATGGAGAACCAACACCTCCTCCTCTCCGAGCGTAGAAAATTCTAAAAATGATTTAAGACTTTGACCATTTATTTTAAAAATATCATCATTTTTAGGATTTTTTATCTCGACAGCCCCATATGAGAAAACTTATTTTACAATAAACGGACCTGTCCATCTTGATCTTAATTTTCCAGAAAAAAGATGTAATTTTGAGTTGTACAGTAAAACTTTTGACATGGAGTGATACTTTCCGTAAAATTGAATTGTCATGAAAAATCTTGGTTTTCTCTTTATAAAATTTTGAGTTAATATATGCATCGTTTCAAATTTCTTCCAACTCATTTATTTGGAGAAATCTATTTTTACCTACCGAGTCTAAGTCAAAATTCAACTATTTGATAGCCCATATTGCACGGTGTTCCAACTCCATTGGTAGATGACAAGCTTTTCCAAACACGAGCCTGTATGGTGACATCACCAAATTTGCCTTGAATGCTGTCTGATATGCTCACAGAGCATCACACAATTTTACAAACCAATCCTTCCTGTTATGATTAACTGTTTTTTCTAAGATTTGTTTGATCTGCCTATTTGTGATCTCTACTTGACCACTGGTTTGGGGGTGATAATGAATTGATAATTTGTGTGTGATCGAATATGTTCTCATCAAAGCCTCAAAAGAATGGTTATAGAAATGTGTACTGTTATCGCTAATGATCACTTGGGGCACTCCAAAACGTGTAAAAACATTCTCCTTCGGAAACTTGACAGCAACCTTATTGTCATTAGTTTTGCAAGCTACCACCATAACCTATTTTGACATGTATTCGACGGCTACTAGAATGTAAACATCTCTAAAGGAATTTGGAAATGGACCCATGAAATCGATACCCCACAAATAAAAGAGTTCAACAGATAAGATGGGTTGTAAGGACATCATATTTCTTCTAGTGACTTTTCCTAAAAGCTGACGGTGGTTACAGGTTTTGCAAAACTCTTATGCATCCTTGAAAAGAGTGGGCCAGTATAGCCCACATTGGAGAATTTTTTTAGCTATTTTTCTTGGGCCAAAATGGCCCCACATGCTTGCTCATGACAAAAGGATAGAACACTCCTACTTTCTTCAGTGGGAACACACCTCCTAAAGATATGATAAGGACAGTATTTGAATAGATATGGATCATCCCAGTAAAAATATTTTACCTTAGAGAGGAAACATGATCTATCCTGTTTAGACTAATGAGAGGGAATCTGTTTCATGACTAAGTAATTCACAATGTCGGCAAACCATGGAACAGATTGGATTTGTAAGAGTTGTTCATCTGGAAAATGTTTGTTGATTAGGACGGTTGATGTTGGTGCATTCGAGTGTCTAGAGAGGTGATCTACTATGGGGTTTTATGCTCCTCTTCTATCAAGAATTTGAATGTCAAACTCTTGAAGTAGGAGAATCCATCTAATGAGCCGTGCTTTAGCATCCTTTTTGGTCAAAAGATACTTTACTGCGGTATGATCTGTGAAAACTTTGGTTAAAAACCCGATGAGGTAGGGCCTAAACTTTTATAAGACAAAGACTACAGCTAAAAACTCTTTTTCCGTGACAGAGTAATTTTGCTAGGAATCATTCAGAGTCCTACTAGCATAGTAGATCACATACGGTTTCCATCAAACCGTTGTCCTAAAATAGCACCAATTGTAGAATCGGATGCATCACACATCAGTTCGAAGGGTAAAGTCCAGTCTGGTGCATGAATAATAGGAGCTGTGGTTAGCTCCTTTTTCAGAAATTCAAAAGCTTTGAGGCATTTGGAAGAGAAGACAAATGATGTATCCTTGGCTAAGAGATTGGTCAATGTTTTAGTAATTTTGCTAAAATCTTTGATGAAACATCGGTAAACACCAACATGAGCAAGAAATGATCTGACATCTTTGACAGTTTTGGGAGGAGGAAGGTTAGAAATGAGGTCTACCTTAGTTTTGTCTACTTTGATTCCCCTGTTGGAAACTACATGTCCAAGACAATGCCCTATTTGACCATGAAGTGACACTTCTCCTAATTGAGAGTTAGATTTTTCTCCCTACACCGTTCTAGGACCAGTTTAAGATGATGCAAACATTGAAAAAATATGTCACCAAAAATAGAAAAGTCGTCCATGAAAATTTTAAGGAATCTCTCTACCATGTTAGAAAAAATATTGATCATGCAATGTTGGAATGTGGCTGGTGCGTTACACAACCCAAAAGGCATGCGTCGGTATGCGAATGTTCTATACGGGCAAGTGAAGGTTGGTTTCTCCTAATCTTCAGGAACGATAGGGATTTGATTATAACCTGAATATCCATCCAGAAAATAATAGAACTCATGTCCTGCTAAGCGCTCTAACATTTGGTCAATGAATGGAAGAGAGAAGTGATCTTTTCGAGTGGCTAAATTGAGTTTTCGGTAGTCAATGCAAACTCGTCATCCAGTTTGGATCCGAGTGGGAATCAACTCATTAACCTCATTTTGGATCACGGTGATCCCAGATTTCTTTAGAACAAGTTAGACCGGACTCATCCATGAACTATCAAAAATGGGATAAATGATCCCATGATCGAGACATTTCAGAACATCTTTCCTTACATCTTCTTTCATCACTGGGTTTAACCTACGTTGAGGATCTCTAGTAGGTTTGGCATCATCTATCAAGTGGATTTGGTGTTGAACAATGGTTAGACTAATCCCTTTGATATCAGCCATGGTCCATCCAATGGCTTCCCTATTCTCTCTTAAAACATCTAAGAAAGCTTTCTTTTGACCGGTAGTCAAGTAAGAATAAATGATATCTGGTAAAGTCTCACTCTTCCATAGGTAGGCATACTCTAGATTTTCAGGTAGAGGTTTGAGCTCTAACTTAGGGGGTTCCTCTACAGATGGGCGAAGTTGGACTCGGGGTTCTATCTCCAAAGGTTCTCGTTGCCAGCCAATTGTAGATACATGATTTACCAGTAGATCTAACCCTAATTCATCCTCAAATGACTCTTCAAATACTAAGTCAAATACACATGAATCTGACTCGCACTCTCCTTCTTGTTGCTCATTGGATATTCCCTGAATGAAGTTCACTTCTATGGGTTGATCAGATGGATCACTAGGCTTCTTTCCTAGGTTGAAGATATTGAGGTCAATAGTCATGTTTCCAAAAGATAGTTTCATCTGACCCGTCCTACAATTGATCGAAGTATTTAAGGTGGCTAAGAATAGTCTTCCTAGAATGACTAGGATTTAACTTTTAAGATTGGAAACAGACTGCGTTTCCAAGATAATAAAATCAATAGGAAAAATAAACTCTCCAACATTGATCAAAACATCCTCTACCTCTCCTTTGGGAATTTTTATGGATTTATGAGCTAATTGTAGAGTGCATCTTGTCGGTTAAGTTTTTCTACACCTAGCTATCGATAGACTGAATAAGGAAGGAGGTTGACGCTGACTCCTAAGTCTAGAAGTGCATTATCAATGCTAGTATTACCTATGACGCATGGATTTGTGGGACAACCAGGTTCCTTATACTTCAACGGCATGGGTTTCGAAAAAATTTCATTGAGGTTGGCAGCTAAGATGACTTTCTTGGGGACATTGGTGGGTCTTTTCTTAGTGCATAAGTCTTTCAAGAACTTTGCATAAGAGGGGATTTGCTCAATTACGTCTAGAAGAGGGATGTTGATTTTGACCTGTTTAAAAGTTTTTAGGATTTTCTCAATCTGTAGGGAGTTTTTCCTAGGTTAGAGTCTGTTTGGAAAGGAGACAACGGGCCTATACCTATCTAGATCAGGATCAATCTCATGTTAAGCTTCTTGGTCATCAGAAGGAATTACTTCATCAGAAGGAGTCTGTTGGATGGGAGAAGGGGTTTGATCCGGTGGGCATTCTAACTTAATTGTATATCTGTTTTCCTGATCGCAAAGTGTCACATGGGCTGGTTGGGTTGAACTGGACCCATTGTCTTTAGGGATAGCAATAGGTTGACTTGAAAATTTTCCTTTCTCTCTCTCGCTCACGACAGTGGCTAGTTGCCCAAGTTAGGTTTCAAACCGAGATATGGCTTGAGTGTTAGAGTTGAGCACTTGGCCGGTTGTTTGCATGAAGGAATTCAGAGTGGTGGATGACTGGGTCAACATGTTGGTGGTTTGTATAGAAGCTTTAATCATAGCATCTAAACCCTTTTCTAAGACACTTAGACGTTTGTCATGATCAGAACTTGAAGGATTCGTAAGCTGATGAGGATGAGGATGTTGGTTTGGAAAAGGTAGGTTAGCTTGTTGAAAATTATTTGGTGAGTTGAACGGAACTGTATTTGCCTTAGGAAATTGTTGGTTTGAAGCGGGAATGAAAGTTTGATTTCCGGAGGGAGTCCTTGATTCCATGCAAAGTTGGGATGATTTCTTCAGCCTGGGTTGGAGAAAATGGATCATTTTTAGGATGCTAGAATACAACGTTCATCTGTTCTAATGAATGGTTGTTTTCCTAGGAGAGGTCATTCCTCTAAAACGTAGGTAGGAGGCTGACAGTTATGACATCCTGGGGCAGAAACATGATTGATTTGAGCTGGAGCTCGTTCTTTAATTTCTAAGGCTTCTAACCTCCGCAGAATTATCGCCATCTTTGCTTCATAAGTAATGTTTGACTCCAAGAAAATACCACTAGACTTAGGTTGGGGAACTGATACAACTCTGTCATCATAGTGTTCCCACTGCATGATTTTTTCGTATAGACTCTCTAGAAATTCCCAAGCTTTGTCGGTATTCTTTTTTATGAAATCTCCTTGGCACATGGATTCTAAAGAAGTCTTTGAAGAATAGTCCAATCCTTCATAGATTATTTGGCATAATCGCTATTTCTCGAGACCTTGGTGAGTACATTGGATAAGAAGATCCTTAAACCTATCAAAGTACTTCCAGAATGGCTCCCCAGGACAATTTTAAAGTTTTGAATTCTATTTCTAAGCTTTACGATTTTATGAATTGGAAAAAAATTCTTGAGAAAAACGATAACAAATTCATCCCAAGTTGAGATGGAATTTTTGGGCAAGCTATATAGCCATTTTTTTGCCTTGTCTTGAGAGCAAATGGAATAAATCCGAGTTTGATTGCATCTTTAGTTAATTCTCTCATTTTAATCATAATACACACTTTCTCAAATTCCGAGATAAAAATATAAGCATCTTCAGTTTTATTTCCAAGAAATTTGGGGAGCATGTTTATGTAGTACGGTCGAAGCTAAAAAATTGTTCAGTTTGCTTTGGGGAACCTTACGCAAGAAGGGATTGCATTTCTAGTGGGATAACACATATTTTGGAGAACAGATTGATTAGCCATTTCTTCAATTGGTTTAACATAAATTAAACGATGAGTATTATCCCTAATCCACATTCTCATACACCAAAACAACTTCTTTTTATAATTTTTTAAGGGAAAAAAATAGTTTTTTTAGAATATAAGAAGAAAAAAGAAATAAAGGAAAATCCTAACTAAAACAAATCAAAATCAATCACTTTTCAATCACTCTAACTCTAGGGTTAAGCCTAAGTCAACTAGATCAGCTCCTAACCAAAAACTTCTAAAGTAAAAAGATTAAAGTTTTACCTGGGTAGCTAGCCGGGTAAGGATAATACTAGAAGGTGATCAGAGATCAATTAAGTACCTCGTTCCTTGCGGAGCGTTTTACGCAATCCCTAAACCTTACTAGACACCAACTAATGCAAGAAAACTTGAACCAGTTCACATAGGGATTTTTTGTTCCTTATTGAGCTCGAGTCCTTAGGGGCTAACATCTAATGAGTTTTAAGAAGGCTTGAGTTTGTGTAGTGAGGAATTAATGATTTATGGGCTACGGAAAGGGTGATGAAATCCCTCACCTTATCTTTATTATGAGGTTTTTCCCTTAAAAATATTTTCAAGTGTGTGCCAAAGCAAGATGCTCAAATCACTTTGGTGAATTCCAATTAACTATATACAATGCAACCCTATGAATTAAAAACAACTAAAAAGGATGGAAAAAAAATCTTTTTTTATTATGATCAACAATAATCAAATGTGAGAAGGGAGATATTGTTTAAATTATTATCTTATTAGTAATTATTCAAGTGGAGGGTGAATTTTATTATGGTCGACAAAAATAATTTTTTTAAGTCCTACTTGTCTCTAATTGTGAAGACTAACTAGAGGGTAAAATTAAAAATACTAGATAGAAGACTTACCTTAAGCAAATCATCAAGTTCTTGATCTCCAATCAAAGATTTTCAAGATCCTAGTGGTTCATTCATAAGAAAACACACAAGTTAAAGAACAAAAATAATTAAAACCCTACTTAAGCACCTTCTCGACAATGGCACCAAAAACTTGATGGGGGCATAAATATGTACCAAAAATTGCAAGTGCATAACTAATCAAGTTATAGTATAAAGAGTTATCGATCCAACGAGGATGGTGTTTACAAGAAATTATTAGAATGGGTTCTTATGTTGTGTACGTGACAGTTAGGAGTGATGAAAATTGTTATTATGGAGAGACATGAGGAGTGTTGTGAATATATGTAAAAGTCAATAAATAAGATTTTGGATGATTGAAATGAAGAGTGGATGTGATAAAAGAATCAATGAAATTGGAAAGAAAAATAAAGAAAATAAAAATCAAGAAACAAATAAGAAAAAAATAAAAAACTAAGAAAAAATCAATAAAGAAAAGATGGAGGATTCAATTAAAGATATGAGAAATCTAGAATTAAATCCTCTAGTTAATTTTAATTATAAAATATGAACTATTCTCTTTTTATCATATTTCACTTTAGTATTATTAAGCATAGATTATCAAACCATTTAAGAAAAGTATAACCTATCAAATTATCATCTAAGCAAAATTAATAATCATGACAAAAATAACAACAAGATGTTAATTCTAGAATTCATAAGTATAACCTATCAAACCATTAAAGATAAGCATAGATTATTAAATTCTTCTTCTACCAATTAGTTTCCTAGTTGATTATCCTATACATGATCATTTTAAGTGGAAGAGAAAAATTCACATAATATAAAAGGAATTAGACTAGTTTCATACAATTCTAAAATTTCTACAAGAATTAGTTCCACAACTTAAGAAATAAAAGCAATAAAAGAAATAAAAACTAATAACTAATTACGAAGAAGAAAAATGAAAATAAGGAAATCTACACTATGAACAAGAAATAAATGAAACTAAATTATGAAAGAAATAAAAATCTAGATTATACAAGAAAATAAATCTACTCTACAAATTAAAATGCAAAATAAAATAAAGACAAGAAAATAAATATACTCTACAAGACATGAATGTAAATCTAAACTAATAAGCAATAAGAAAGAAATTACTAAAAAGAAATAAAAATAAAAGAGAAAAATAAAATAAAAGAAAAGCTTCAAATTTATCTTTATCTCCATCATCATCATTAAACAAAGAGAAAAAAATTTAAAGTGATGAAAAAATTCTTTTATTGATTGCAACAAAAGTTATAATTTTAAAAGGTCTTCTCAATTAAGAGTAACCCTCCTCTCCAAATAGAGTTACAAAATTTTTCACACCCTCAACCCTTCACTCTCTACCCCTATTTATAGTAAACATCAATGAATGTGAACCCTTGGATCAAAATCTTATCCAAAACAATAAAATTTCATCCTCAGGATTGTAACTAATTCGTGGCCATCGATAGGGGCATCGATGCCCCGACTTCTCCTTTT
>NC_033797.1:101618838-101693313 GCF_001876935.1 Asparagus officinalis
TTGTATTATCTTTGGGCTTTGGCTTTTGGGATTTTGGGCTTATTGCTTGTATTCTTCATTAATTATTTAGGGCTCTTGTTAAGAGAAGTGATCTTGGAATTTTATTCTTTATTAACCTATGATTAAAGATAAAAACAATTATTAGTGGTATATTTATCCATTAAAAAAAGCTAATGAGGGTGTAAAATTATAATAAAAATATGATTATCATAAGTTAAAGCAAAACATTAGAGACCTGCAGGGACCCTACAGCCTTTACCCATTCCCGAGTGGAAGTGGGCAGATATTTCCATTGATTTTTATTGTAGTGTTGCCTAAAACAAAGAAAGAAAATGATTCTATTTGGGTGATGTTTGAGGAGAAAGTTAATGTCTTTATTGATGTATTCATTACAACTTTAACCGTTACAATGAAAACAGAAAAGGTATTCTTTTTATAAGACTCTTACACAATGAAAACGAAAAAAGTACAACTTTCGTCAAAACAAACGCAACAGACGTTTATCCTCTACTGCTTGTGTGGGATCTTGACCTGTGACGGGGATGTTGATATCTGTGGACTACCAAACGATCAGATCAGATACGAAGCTTCGTTCATTCGTGAAGGAATCAAGAAACCGAAGCAATTATCTCGGCAACAGCGAGATAATCACTCTTCTCGAGATTACCACAACGGGACAATCTCAAGGCAAAGAACCGGAAAGTGTAGATCTGACAAGCTCCTCTTCTTTATGCCGATGAACTTGATCCGATCTCCTCCTCTCTTTTGAAATTCATGCTCCTTCAGTTTTCAATCCAGCAGGGCTTCGCCAATGCTCCAGAATTCTAGATCTAAAAAAATAAAGGTCTTGGGGATGTATTTATAGGCTTTGAGACCTCTGTTTTTAGATAAGAACGATTCATTCACTCTTATGTTCAGATGTAATCACTTGACCACGTTCTTGGATGATATTATATCAGATCAGATACGAAGCTTCGTTCATTCGTGAAGGAATCAAGAAACCGAAGCAATTATCTCGGCAACAGCGAGATAATCACTCTTCTCGAGATTACCACAACGGGACAATCTCAAGGCAAAGAACCGGAAAGTGTAGATCTGACAAGCTCCTCTTCTTTATGCCGATGAACTTGATCCGATCTCCTCCTCTCTTTTGAAATTCATGCTCCTTCAGTTTTCAATCCAGCAGGGCTTCGCCAACGCTCCAGAATTCTAGATCTAAAAAAATAAAGGTCTTGGGGATGTATTTATAGGCTTTGAGACCTCTGTTTTTAGATAAGAACGATTCATTCACTCTTATGTTCAGATGTAATCACTTGACCACGTTCTTGGATGATATTATATCAGTTGGAACAAATCCAGGTAGTTAACGGTCGAAAAATAGCTTAAATTTGCCAAAAACTGCTTTCGGGGCTGCGGACACCCGTGGGTGTCTCGGCCAAGCCTGGGACAAGACACTTCTTGGTGTCTCGGCCAAGATTTGGCCGAGACACCTCTTGGGGTCTCGGCCAAGCTTTGGCCGAGACACCTATGGGTGTCTCGCTGAAGCCTTGAGCATTGTTCCGCGCGTTCTTTCTGTTTTCGCCGTATCTTCGTCATCCGAACTCAGAATCACACGATTCAAAATGTGTCGGAAAGCCTATGAGGAGATCTACGAGTTTCCATGACTAAATCATATGTGGAGTAAATGGGACACAATGGGTGCTTCCTCTTTCGTAAGCGACGCGTAGCTCCCGATCCATTCGTGTTTCCGTTATTCTGAAGTTCTGTTGTTTGCATGGTTTGTTGATTCACTTTATGTGATTGTTGTCATCAAATGAACTTCTGTGACTCGAATAACAATATTCATCGTCTTCTCTCTATCTTGAGCCGCGTGCGGGGACCTATAGGTTATTTTTGACACCTACAGATACCCCCTCCAAAGGGTTTCAGTCTCGTTTGTTTTATCGAGGAGCCTAATGTAAAACCCCGTAAATTTAAATAATTTATGATTGGTGATTACTCTGGGATGAATGGATTAGATTGGAATCGAATTGAGATCGATTCGCAGTTTCAGCCTCGGTATCGCGAGTCTGCTGAAATCTATCACATTTGTATTTTTTAATAATTTTTCTATTGATCAGGTGGATATGAGGTTTACACCATTGATCTTAGAATATCGAGATAGTGTTGTGAGTAAAGTTTCGTTACGTTTTGATGATGGAGACGAAACCCTATTTTCTCTCTCCTATATATATATATATATAATTGTTTGCACACTTCTTTTATGCCTCAGCCCGTAAGCTTTTAATTTCTGTGCATGATAGGCCCATTGGCCTAGGCCTTTACTTATTATTATTTTTTTTTCTTTCAAAGTTCATGGGCTTACAAGCTTTCATTCATGTGCATAGTAATGATATAGCAAAGTTGAACACCGAATCTGTGAAAGCAGCCGCACCCCTATATATATAATTATTTCTCTCCCCTTTTCTTTCACTTTCACGTGAAACAGCCGCAGCCCTATACCCAAAACCCTAATTTTTTTTTGTTTGAATTTGAAAAAAAAATTGTGAAGCAAAGTTGTAGAGGGGAGCGAGATCTACAACTCTTATGAAGGAGTTTAGTACGAATCAATCTTGTGAAGCAAAGTTGTAGAGGGGAGCGAGATCTACAACTCTTATGAAGGAGTTTAGTACGAATCAATCATTTGGCGATCAAAAGCTCTTTTCGAGGCAAGTTCATCTTCTTCCAAACTCATTCCCTAGAATTGTTTTATTTTTGACGAATTAAACCTAAAATTGATGAATAAAATTAGGATCCAGTTACTAAATAAAGAAAAGACATGATCTTGATGACTATAACTCTAATTAATCAAGTTAAAATTTGGTTAGTGATGTTTAGGCAATTGGATCTCAAAACCATGGTTATTATGTTGTGTTAGAATGGGTTGGAAGTAAATTATTGCAGTTTATGTAGTGTGCGTTGCACCACATGATAACAACATCTAATACAATATAATAATTACACTTGATTATTGTAATGTTCTGCACTTACAAGTCTCTGATGTCAATGCTCAACAACACATCACTTCATGGCCGGAAACCTCATGATTTCTTACATATAAGTCTGATGATATAAATACTTGTGTACTACTACGTTTTTTTTTTCTTTACGTAAAAGCTGATGCAACAATGTTGGCGGGATACTTACTGTATCATTTGCAGTATTATTGTGTTCACCTTTAACATGTATGTGTACTATAGTGTCAAGTATAGTTCTGTTCGTATGGTAGTGTATAGAGGTTCATCTGTGTTTTATTATACTCACATTGTTGATTAATTTGTGATATTACACAACTACATGTGACATGAACCGAGAGGGGTCAGGACCACTTTACTTTGATTTCCGACAATAATGTGAAATATTTGACTATACTTCACCTATGTTAAAATTTGCAGTTGTTTGACTTGTAGTTTATTGGATATAAACCAATGGGAGTGTAGTATCCTATATTGTCAGAAGTTGAGCGACTGCTAAGGGTAAGGAACATTAATAAACTTTTATCCTATTATATCAAATTGAGCAAGATTTAAGCTATAATCACTTGAAGGTTTATCGAAATCTAGTTATAGTATTAGATCTGTTATTTTCGAAGAAATTTTGATTATGTGAATTTCTAAATTTAGTCAATCTCAATCTGTCTTCGGGGTCGGTCAACTGATCAGAAGGACCAGTCGACCGATCAGTCTTGATTTGTCTCGCACGTTTGCCCGCAACCACGAAGTACGAGCTGCACGTAGATACATTCACGCGCATATTCTGAGGAGTATACGTACAGAGTTCGAGTTCTCATGATCACATCGTTTGGGGTATCCAAATAGGTTACAATCGTTAAGAGTAATGAGTATCATAGTATATACATTATAATTATGAATGGTTGGGTGGGGTTTAGTCGGGTCCCGCAATGAGACCGCGGATGGACTACACTCCGAGTGTTATAGTCGGGTCCTGTAATAAGACCGCAGATGGACTACACACCTTTATCGGTCCGCACGAAGATGCGCAGAGGTTGATATACCTATTTATCGGTCCGCATGAAGATGCGCAAAGGTTGATATACCTATTTATCGGTCCGCATGAAGATGCGCAGAGGTTGATATACCTAACTATGGGTCCGCATGATTATGCGATGAGTTATTATACTTAGTTACTGGTTCGTACGGGAGTGCGATGAATTGACATACTTAGTTATCGGTCTGCACGGGAGTGCGATGAACTTGTATATCTAGTTATTGGACCGCACGTGAGTGTGATGATTTGACATATCTATTTATCGGTCTGCATGATGGTGCGATGGGTTGAAGAGTTCTAGAGAAGGACGATTTGATAAATAACCTAAGTGTAGGTGAATTTTAACATCATCGATATAATCCATTATGAAGGTATTTCACAACTTAGTTAGACGAGATAGTATATCGACATCGGTTTTTCCCACTAAGGGTAGTATGAGGAGTTTATATGACATTCTTTTTTGAGATGTATGATGTAGTATTTCCTGTATTATCTTTATTGTATTTATTTATTCTTAGTTTTGGAGTTAATATTTAGCGATTCACAATTTGAGACATATGGTATATACATGAGGGTTTCCTTGTTTGGATTATTTCGCTCGACGTACCAGTCTCGTGTTGTGAGTTTCTAAGTATTAACCCCAGTTTAGTTTAGGGTAAATAAACTAGGTAGACTAAGCACTTATAGATAGAGCCTCCATTATACCTAGTAGCCCTTCCCCTGGGGGTGGATGGAGATGATCTTGCTATAGCGCTCTGACGCTCTTTTTGCTGTTCTTTTTCTCCTAATATTCTTTCAGGTAACTCGGAGAATCGGAGAGTTGTAGGATGACAGAGTTCTTGCATAGTCGTCGTCACATGAGATTTATTAGAGGCTCCACCGTAGTTTTATATTTTGTTTAGATCCTAGAGTTTATCTCATATTGTAAAGGCAGTGTGCCTTAGTACGATTTTCTATTATATTTTGTTTAGATCCTAGAGTTTATCTCATATTGTAAAGGCAGTGTGCCTTAGTACGATTTTCTATTTTGATTCATGTTGAGACATCTTATGTTATTTCAGACTCCAGATGTATTTCGGTTTATTTATAATTGAGACATGACCTTTATTTATGAGATATCTTTCTTTCTTTATCATGTCTATTGTTGTTGTTCCATTTCTTAGCCTGTTTTATACCTACGCTTTTATTTGTTTCTACTTGAGGATATTACTTTGATTGGTGAAACATGTTATTGTACAGTGTGCGTGCATGATAAGTTTGACATCTCTGCGTTCACCTTGGACTGTAGCCATGTGTGAAAACAGGGCCGTCACAGTTGGTATCAGAGCTCTAGTTCCAGCATCCTTAGGATTATTCCTGTGTTATATTATGGAGCTAGGATAGAGTTTCCTAGGATTCATGTATAAGATCCGCTAGGAATTCCTAGAATGAGTGAGGACGTTATATATGTATATTAAAAAAAAATTCAAAATTTTTTTGACTATATTACTTTGATTGAAAAGTACTTTCGTGAATAATATATGATACGTTATATTATGTAGATATGTTTGCGACCTCATTTACTGTGAGTTATAAGCTCTCCTCTCGATATTATAAACGTCAGGATGAGGATGTGGTCAAGGCAAAACTCATACCTAAAAACTGGGCAATCAGAGCCCGAGCCGTAGTAGGCTCCATAGTATCTGGTCGACTTTATTACACCGTTTGTAGTAAGATTTTGGAGCACTCGAGGAGCGAGAGGTGTATCGGTTTCCGCTAGCAGTACCACTTTCTAGAGATCCACCACATGTTGTACCAGTTGTGCCTATTGAAGAGGTAATACAAATGATTACATCATCACCACAACCAACTATTGGTAGAGCCGCAGAGCAGGAGACTTGGCTCTATAAGAATAAGAAAGATATAGGACACTGAGAACGCCATAGTGTAGGGCGCACTGGATTCATGTGTAGCTTATAAATAAAAAAGAATATGTGAAAATTTCTTAACGTTGACTCAGTACCAAACCAGAGGTTAAATGTATTCAGCATAGAGGACATCACCGGGGAATAGTATCAAAGGATAGCAAAAACTTCGAATTTTTGCCGGAGCAGCGAATATCACTTATTTAGGAGAATTTTGTTTATTTCTTCGATAAGTAGTTAGAGCTAGTCCGATTAAAGCAGGGAGATATGTCTGTAGTTAATTATGAAATAAAGACCAGCATGATGACAATGACAAGGGCAAAGGCCTATTGTGGGATCTAGAGGACCCCAGCAGAGGGGTAAAGATTTTTTTTCCACTAAAGACAAGAATAGTATAAGAAGGGAGCACAAAATGATTCAAGAGCGCTACAGCAGCACATGATTCGAGAGACATGATACAATTATAACAAGATCGATATAGAGCAAAGGATTGTCGCAATACACCTATAGGAGACCAGCATGACAGATGTTAGGGTCAATAGTCTCAGGGTTGCGGTTACAGCCAACATCAGAGGATAGATGTACTACATGTTATTTCAAGGATTTAGGGGCTAATAGGCTAGAATTGCGCTATTTAGAGTATTCATCAGGGTCAGATGAACCCATACATTTCACCGCCGGTAGCACAGCAGTCGCCAGCCACCGACAGGGTTTATGTAGTCGTACTATGTGATCATAGTGCGAGCGGAGTTTTCGTAGTAAATTCTTTTCCAGCTCGAATCTTGTTTGATTCAGGAGCCTCGCATTCTTTCATATCTCATGTCTTCAGGGATAGGCTTCAGTTAGTTACACATCTCTTAGATGTTCCGTTATCAGTTTCTACTCCTCTAGGGGAGGTGTCGTTATTAGAGAGTATATGTAGGAGATGTGTCATCAGTCTAGAGGAGTTTAGTTCATCTCTGACCTTGTCATTTTGTGGATGTCAGATTTTTACATTATTTCTTGGTATGGGATGGTTATCATCCTACCATGTCAGTACCGACTATTTTACTAAAACAGTCCGCTTGTGAATATTCGTTGGGATTATATAGATAGTAGCAACCTCATAGGGTAACCAGAATGCTGTATCATTTCTGGCATACATCGAGGATGTGATGATACGGGATCGGGGTACAGATTTGAGTGAGACCGGAGTTGTCTCAGAGTAGTAGGATATCTTTCAGGACATACCTAGGTTCTCTAGTGCGAGAGGTTGTTTTCCTACATCGAGTTGCAGCAGGCACCGTACCGATATTCCGAGCACCCTATCGTATGACACCCGTTGAGATAAGAGAGCTACAGACTCAGCTAGATGAGTTGTTAACTTATGGTTTTATTTGTAGGAGTCATTTTCATGGGAGCACCGGTCCTTTTCGTGGAGAAGGACTATAGCATGCGATTGTGTATTGATTATCGTGAGTTGAGCAAAGTCACTATTCAGATCAGATATCCATTATCAATGATTTATGACTTGTTCGACCAGCTACGGGGAGCGCAACATTTCTTAAATATTAATCTTCGTTCTGGTTATTTCCAGTTGCAAGTGTGGTAAATGGATATTCCTAAAACCGTCTTTTTTGACTCGATATGGGTCTTTTGGGTTTCTTGTGATGTCATTTGGGCTGACCAATGCACCTGCAGTATTCATGGATTTAATGAATCGGGTTTTCCATCCATGTTAAGAAAAGTTCATAGTCATTTTATCGATGACATCCTTTTCTTTTCAAGATCGGAGGCAGAATACGAGTAACATCTGCTATTGGCATTGCGGGCATTACGGACAGTCGAGATTAGAAGCATCGGTAATACGCTGAGTTCAACAAATATGAGTTTTGGCTATCAGAGATCAGATTTTTTTAAGCAACATCATCAGCATGGAGGGCATAGCAGTGGATCCAGCCATTGTTGAGGTTGTACTTGATTAGGAGCCGCTAAGAACCATTACGGAGATTTGTAGTTATGTTATGGTATGAGAGAAATTTCATTCAGGACTTTTCAAAGATTGTGATACTACTTACACGCCTTACAAAGAAGGGTATATAGTTTGCTTTGGGCATGGGGTGCCAGGATGTCTTTAAGACTATTAAGGCGAGATATACTATAGTAACAATATTGATTTTTTGAGCAGTGATACGACATTTGTCGTTTACATGGACATGTCATTAGCAGGTCTAGGAGGTATTTTGATATAGACCCGGAGGATATGGCTTATATTTTGTGACAATTAAGGCGTATCGTACCAGATATACAGTGCATCCAGGCATAAGAAAAATATGCAAAGATGTGAAGAGACACTTCTAGAGGAGTTTCCAATATTTGTTCGGTAGCCAGTTGTGATATTCTAGTGTTTTTCACCCGTAGATGGATGGATAAACGGAGAGAGTAAACCAATTGTCAAAAAACATGTAGCGTACATGTATTATAGATTGGTAGGATAGCTGGGAGGATCATATCCCATTGATTGAGTTTGTTTATAATATCATTTATCATAGACTATTGGCATGGCACCGTATAAGGCATGGTACGGAAGGCCTTGTAGATTGCCTATTTATTAGGTAGAATTACAAGACAGTTTATTGCTTAGACAGGAACTTGTGAGGCGGATTACAGGGAAGGTAGCATAGATTCGGGATTGCATTCTTGCAGCGCATAGTCGTCAGAAGAGTTACACAGACCAGAGATGATGACCGTTAGAGTTCTACATTGGGGACTATGTCTTATTGAAAATATCGCCGATGAGTTCAACGACTCGGTAGACAGGAATGTTTACCCCGAGGTATATTGGTCCGTTCATGAGAGTTGAACATTTTGGATCCGTTTCATATCGGCTAGATCTTCTAGCATCGAGGTCGAGTATACACGATGTTTTCCATGTTTTGATGATTAAGAAACAATTGCGCGATGAGGAGCAGCAGAGGGTGATTGATGCACCAGAAATTAAGTTTCAGATAGATTTAACTACCGTGGAGATCATGGGTTGCATTCTTGCTAGAGAGGACGAGAGGCTTAGAAAGGAAATAATACATTAAATTAAATTTCAATAGAAATGGAAAAGAGCTGAGGAGGCTTCTTGGGAACGCGAGGAGGATATGCGTCGCGACTACCGGTAACTGTTCGAGTGGGTAAATTGATTTGGTTATAGCTTATTGATATTTATGATTTTTGATTTTCTATATGGTCATATTTATATTTAACGCTAGAATGGAGGTATTAACACTTAGCTCCTAATCATTCGTAACACATGGTATATATATGGAGGGTTCCTTGTTTGGATTTTTCGCCCGACGTACTAGTTTCATTTAGTTAGGGGTTAAGTGTGAATATTCACATTTTAGATTGTTAAGCATAGATATTTCTAATGATTCATATCTAGGGATTAATAGTATGAGATGTGTATGGGAGGGTTTCCTTGTCTGGATTATCCCCTCTTAGTACTTTTCTCATATTATTAATTCCTAAGATACGATTACAGAATTTTGAGGACGAAATTCTTTTAAGGGGGGAAGAATGTAAAACCCCGTAAATTTGAATAATTTATGATTGGTGATTACTCTGGGATGAATGGATTAGATTGGAATCGATTTGAGATCGATTCGCAGTTTCAGCCTCGGTATCGCGAGTCTGCTGAAATCTATCACATTTGTATTTTTTAATAATTTTTCTATCGATCAAGTGGATATGAGGTTTACACCATTGATCTTAGAATATCGAGACAGTGTTGTGAGTAAAGTTTTGTTACGTTCTGATGATGGAGACGAAACCCTATTTTCTCTCTCCTATATATATATATATATAATTGTTTGCACACTTCCTTTATGCCTCAGCCCGTAAGCTTTTAATTTCTGTGCATGATAGGCCCATTGGCCTAGGCCTTTACTTATTATTATTATTTTTTCTTTCAAAGTTCATGGGCTTACAAGCTTTCATTCATGTGCATAGTAATGATATAGCAAAGTTGAACACTGAATCTGTGAAAGCTGCCGCACCCCTATATATAATTATTTCTCTCCCCTTTTCTTTCACTCTCACGTGAAACAGCCGCAGCCCTATACCCAAAACCCTAAATTTTATTGTTTGAATTTGAAAAAAATTTGTGAAGCAAAGTTGTAGAGGGGAGCGAGATCTACAACTCTTATGAAGGAGTTTAGTACGAATCAATCATTTGGCGATCAAAAGCTCTTTTCGAGGCAAGTTCATCTTCTTCCAAACCCATCCCCTAGAATTGTTTTATTTTTGACGAATTAAACCCAAAATTTATGAATAAAATTAGGATCCAATTACTAAATAAAGAAAAGACATGATCTTGATGACTATAACTCTAATTAATCAAGTTAAAATTTGGTTAGTGATGTTTAGGCAATTGGATCTCAAAACCATGGTTATTATGTTGTGTTAGAATGGGTTGGAAGTAAATTATTGCAATTTATGTAGTGTGCGTTGCACCACATGATAACAACATCTAATACAATATAATAATTACACTTGATTATTGTAATGTTCTGCACTTACAAGTCTCTGATGTCAACGCTCAACAACACATCACTTCATGGCCGGAAACCTCATGATTTCTTACATATAAGTCTGCTGATATAAATACTTGTGTACTACTACGTTTTTTTTTCTTTACGTAAAAGCTGATGCAACAATGTTGGCGGGATACTTACAGTATCATTTGCAGTATTATTGTGTTCACCTTTAACATGTATGTGTACTATAGTGTCAAGTATAGTTCTGTTCGTATGGTAGTGTATAGAGGTTCATCTGTGTTTTATTATACTCACATTGTTGATTAATTTGTGATATTACACAACTACATATGACATGAACCGAGAGGGGTGAGGACCACTTTACATTGATTTCCGACAATAATGTGAAATATTTGACTATACTTCACCTATGTTAAAATTTGCAGTTGTTTGACTTGTAGTTTATTGGATATAAACCAATGGGAGTGTAGTATCCTATATTGTCAAGACAAGCTTTCTTGCACAAACGATGACGTGTATTTTGGAAGCATTTACTTTATGTGATGTTGAGCGACTGCTAAGGGTAAGGAACATTAATAAACTTTTGTCCTATTATATCAAATTGAGCAAGATTTAAGCTATAATCACTTGAAGGTTTATCGAAATCTAGTTATAGTATTAGACCTGTTATTTTTGAAGAAATTTTGATTATGTGAATTTCCAAATTTAGTCAATCTCAATCTGTCTTCGGGGTCGGTCGACTGATCAGAAGGACCAGTCGACCGATCGGTCTTGATTTGTCTCGCACGTTTGCCCGCAACCACGAAGTACGAGCTGCACGTAGATACATTCACGCGCATATTTTGAGGAGTATACGTACGGAGTTCGAGTTCTCATGATCACATCGTTTGGGGTATCCAAATAGGTTACAATCGTTAAGAGTAATGAGTATTATAGTATATACATTATAATTATGAACGGTTGGGTGAGGTTTAGTCGGGTCCCGCAATGAGACCGCGGATGGACTACACTCCGAGTGTTATAGTCGGGTCCTGTAATGAGACCACAGATGGACTACACACCTTTATCGGTCCGCACGAAAATGCGCAGAGGTTGATATACCTATTTATCGGTCCGCATGAAGATGCGCAGAGGTTGATATACTTATTTGATACGGGTGTATCTTCTCTTCGGGAGCTTAGCGATCCTCATGGGAGCTTAAGGATAGATGATTCTCATGGTATCTTGAGAATAGAGTAGAGGAGTCGTGGACGAGGCCATTGGAGGCGACGAAGTCGAAGGATTCGGCAAAACTGCAGGATTTGCAGCTGGACTCTGGCCGGTCGACCGGCTTGGTCACGGCGGTCGACCGCTTAGTGCACAGACCCAGACTATGTCTCGGGACTGAGAGCGGTCGACCGATGATGGTGCTGCGGTCGACCGGAAACACTGTAATCGATTTTCTAGTTTTTCGTCGTTCTGACCGGTCGACCGGCTTGGGCACTGCGGTCGACCGCATAGCAGATTCGGGCCTGGGTCTGTTTCCTGCTCCAGTTGGGATTTCTGTTTAGTATAAATAGAAACATGACTTTTCTAGGGTCGAGAACTCAGATTGTAATCAGAAAAGAGATCAGGGAGGTTGTTCTTTGATCTAGAGAGATTGTGAGAGAGAGATTTTGTAAATTTAATTGATTCTCATAATCTAGAGAAGGTATTTTCCTTGGCCCTAATTTTAACTCTTGTGTTCTTCAGTTGTTTTCTTCTTTACCCACTCTTGATAATTCCGCGATCAAGAGTGCTCGCACAGCAACTCGTATCAAGTTGGTATCAGAGCGCTAGATCCTGTGAAAGAGGGAACTGTGTATGGTCCTTACTCGCTCATAGTACAAGAAGCTTGGTGAGATCCTTAATTCCTTGGAGGGGGTTCAGAAATTAAGGAAGGAGAAAATGTCTGAAGCAGATAATTCAACAAGACTTGATACCATGGAGAAGCAGATTGAGACGATCGGGACGACTCAGACTTGATACCATGGAGAAGCAGATTGAGACGATCGGGACGACTCTTACCCAACTCGTGGGCCTCATCAACGGAGGAGACAAAAAGGAGGAATCTTCTTCGAAGGGTAAGAAAGGACTCTACGAATCCGATGAGGAGAGCGAGAAAGCTGATTCAGAGGGGGAGACTGAGATGGTCAAGACTGCTGGACATCAAGGGGGTAAGAATCATTACCAGAATCTGAAGATTGACTTCAAGGTTGAGATTCCTGTTTATGATGGGAGTATTAATGTGGAGAAGCTTGATGATTGGATCGAACGCATGGAGATGTACTTCACTCTCTATGGATATTCGTCCAAGGAGAAAATAGTGTTCGCGACATTGAAGCTTTCAGGGCACGCGTTGACGTGGTGGAAATCCTATTGCAAACAGGAGAAGAAAGCGGCGTCGTGGAACAAGTTCAAGGAGCTACTTCGGAAATAGTTTTATCCAGTGGGGTTCCTTGAGGAGCGTTGGTACAAGTGGTATGGCTTGCACCAAAAATTTAATCAGACCGTTCAAGAGTACACGATGGAGTTCCAGCAACAGTCGATGGTCCTAAACATCGCAACGTCAGAGTACCCCATCTTCATGAAGTACATGGCGGGTCTGAATGATTACATCCGGAAGGAGATGAAGCTGTTTTCAGTAGAGACAATCGCAGAGGCGAGCGTGAAGGCCATTGCCATTGAGGGGCGGCAGAAGAAGGGCAACGAGACAAAGGGGGATTCCAAACCAACGGGGAGCAAGACGGGTGGCTCTCAGTCTAAGGATGAGAAGAAGAAGGGTGACTCGGGGAAAGCAGGATTGACATGCAATCACTGCAAGCAGACAGGGCATGTGGCCGATCGTTGCTGGGATAAGTATCCTCATCTGAAGCCAAAAGGATTGAAGAAGAAGGAGGAGAAGAAGGCGTACGTGATAGCACAGGGTCCGAAGGAGGTTCCCGGGATGACCGAACCCAATAGCAGTCTCAACCTTATGGCGGGGAAGCAGGCCACCAAAGAAGATGACGACCCGAGGGAGCAGCTCTTTGTTCTGAAGTTGCAGGTCAAGACCAGTTTAGTGGATGCTATTGTAAATCCAGGGAGTCAGAAAAATCTGATATCTGAGGCATTAGTACAGAAGCTGGGATTGAAGACGGTGAAGCATCCAAAGCCCTATCCATTAGGGTGGATTCAAAAGGAGGCGGGATTGAGTGTGGTGAACCAGTATTCATTCAGATTTGCATTCCATGAGTCGTATATTGATGAGGTCACATGCGACGTGGTTCTGTTAGATGTTTGCCAAGTTATTTTGGGCAATCCTTATTTGTGGGATAAATACGCAGTATATGATCGGCGAGCCCAAAAGTACACGTTCAACAAGGATGGTGAGCAATTCATTTTTCGTTCAAGGATGGTGAGCAATTCATTTTTCGTTCAGCATCTCTTCCACAGGAGACGAGCTTGGTGACAGTGACACAGGCTAAGAGTTCAGCATCTCTTCCACAGGAGACGAGCTTGGTGACAGTGACACAGGCTAAGAGGTTGGTGAACGCGGACAGGAAGTTCGTTCTATTGTTCATTCGGCCGTATGAAGGGCAGCTGAGTAGGATGTGCTTGTCTACCTTGAATAAGCTCCAGGAGGGAGATATTGACAGGTTGAAGGTCAAGTATGCGGACTTGTTTTCGGAGATCACGGGACTACCACCACGTCAAGGTGTAGAGCATGAGATTATGTTGACCGGGGAGAGTTCATTACCTAACATAGGCCTATACCGCACATCAGTACTGGAGTCCGAAGAGATCAAGAAGCAGGTTCAGGAGCTCTTGGACGCGGGAGTGATTATGCCGAGTTGTTCACCTTGCGGGTCACCAGTGTTGTTGGTGCCCAAAAAGGATGGAGGCTGGCGCATGTGCGTGGATTACCGGGCGCTCAACAAGATAACCATCAAGAATTGCTACCCATTACCGCGGATCGATGATCTTATGGACTAGTTGGAGGGAGCGAGGTTTTTCACGAAGCTGGATTTGAAGTCTGGTTACCATCAGGTGAGGATTCGGGAGGAAGACACTTGGAAGACTGCGTTCAAGACCAAGCAAGGCCTGTTCGAGTGGTTGGTGATGCCGTTTGGATTGTGCAATGCTCCGGCTACCTTTATGAGGCTTATGAATGATTTGTTGCGACCCTTTATAGAGGATTTTGTGATAGTTTACTTTGATGATATCTTAGTGTACAGCAGGACTTGGGAGGAGCATCTCGTTCATGTTGAGAAGGTATTTGAAGTGTTGCAGAACGGACAGCTGAAGCTCAACGGGAAAAAGTACGAGTTCGGGAAGGACGAGTTGGTGTATCTCGGCTTCATCGTAGGGAAGGGCCAGCGGAGGATAGATCCAGGCAAGGTGGAGGTGATCACAAAGTGGCCGACGCCGAAGACAGTGACTGAGGTGAGGAGCTTCATGGGGGCTTGCCAGTATTTGCGCAAGTTCATTCGACATTTTTCGACTTATGCGGCACCGTTACATGGCCTCACAAAGGCTAAAGTTCAGTTTGAGTGGGAAAGGACGCATGAGGAGGCTTTTCAGTTGCTAAAAAGGAAGATCTCGAAGGCACCGGTGTTGGCGTTGCCGAATTTGCAGCGGACTTTCAAGGTGGAGACTGACGCGTCTAATTATGCGATGGGCGCGGTGTTGATTCAGGATGGGAAACCGGTGGAATACCATTCTGAGAAGTTTTCGGGTGCTGTTGCGAACTACCCAACCTACGACAAGGAGTTCTATGCACTATATCAAGGGGTGCTATTGCGAACTACCCAACCTATGACAAGGAGTTCTATGCGCTATATCAAGCAATTAAGCATTGTAGTGTGTATTTGTTAGGGAAGGAGGTGGTCGTGCATTCGGATCACAAGCCGTTGGGGTTCTTACATGCCCAGACTAAGCTACAGCAGGCACGGCACATGAAGTGGATGTCCTATTTGATGGCTTTCAACATCATTATTAGGTACAAGAAGGGGGCGACGAACAAGTTGGCCGATATGTTATCTCGTCCGCCGATAAGGTCTTTATTGGTGGCGACACGTATTCAGCCCTTGGTTCCTTTGGAGTATGTACAGCTGTATGCATCTAGTAGGGACTTCGGTAGTGTGTTTGAGCAGGCGAAGGCTGGTCGAAGGGGGGAGTATGCACTTGGAGAAGATGGCTTGTTGTATCGTGGGACATCACTATGCATTCCGGAAGATGGTGATAGGTTGCAGTGGATTCGGGAAGCGCATACCTCGCGTGTGCAAGGGCATTTTGGCATTCAGAAAACGCTTCTCAATCTACGGCGACATGTGTTTTGGCCACGGATGCTTGATGATGTGACCAAGTATGTTGGAGGGTGTAAGTTATGCTGTATTTCGAAGCCTTCTAACAGAAAGAGGGGATTGTACCTACCATTACCGGTTCCTTCTAGGCCGTGGGAGAGCATTTCTATGGATTTTCTAGGAGGGTTGCCAACTACGAAGCGCGGGCATGACTATTTGTACGTTGTGGTGGACCGATTCAGCAAGATGGTGATATTGATTCCTTGTAAGAAGACCGTGACGGGAGCGGGTGCAGCACAATTATTCTTTGAGCATGTGTGGAAGCACTTTGGGTTGCCGAATTGGAGCGGGTGCAGCACAATTGTTCTTCGAACATGTGTGGAAGCACTTTGGGTTGCCGAGTTCGATTATTTCGGATCGGGATAGCCGTTTTCTCGGGCATTTTTGGGATTCTTTGTGGAGTTTGATGGACACTAAATTGAAGAAGAGCACGGCCTTTCATCCACAAACAGACGGACAAACGGAGGTAGTCAACCGGACTATGGTGCACATGTTACGGGGGTATAATTCCAGGCATCCTAAGACTTGGGATGAGAGTTTACCATATTTGCAGTTTGCTTTTAATCAGGCAATTCATGGATCTTCCGGAAAGTCACCATTTGAGACTTGTTATGGATTTTTACCGTCAAGCCCGTTCAATCTTGTGTTTTCAAGTGAAGCCACGGTGGACGGCAAGGAGGGGAGTGAAAGACAACGTGCTCAGCGATTTCTCGAGAAGATTGCAAACATTCATGCCACGGTTGAAGCTCAATTGAAGAAATCACAAGCTAAGTACAAGGCGAAGCATGATCAACATCGGGTTCCTTGTAACTTTGGTAAAGGCGATATGGTATGGCTAAAATTAGGTAAGGAGAGGCTCAAAGGAGAAGGGAAGAAGTTGAAGCCTATTCGTTATGGTCCATTTCGGATTATCGATCAGATTGGCGACAACGCTTTTCGTTTAGATTTGCCACCTTACTTAGGCATGTATTCGGTGATCAATGCCGAGTACTTGAAGTTGTTTGAACCTCCGTTATTGGATGATGAAGGTGATGACAAGTTGATCTTACCGCATGTTGAAGACTTGTGGTTTGATAGAGAGGAGCCACTGAAAGAAGATTGCATTTTGGAACGGAAGACGACCAAGACGAGGCGGGGGACGAAGGAGTCGTTTCTCATTGGACGTCAAGGTCAGGTACCTAGCAAGGCCAAGTGGTTCAACAGAGAAGGAGGGGCTCGCGAGTTCCCTCAGCTGAAGTGGCTGGGTCACGGCGGTCGACCGCTTAGTGCACAGGCCCAGACTATGTCTCGGGACTAAGAGCAGTCGACCGATGAAGGCTCTGCGGTCGACCGGAAACACTGTAATCAAATTACCAGTTTTTCATTGTTCTGACCGGTCGACCGGCTTGGGCACTGCGGTCGACCGCGTAGCGGATTCGGGCCTGGGTCTGTTTCCTGCTCCAGTTGGGATTTCTATTTAGTATAAATAGAAACACGACTTTTCTAGGGTTGAGAACTCAGATTGTAATCAGAAAAGAGATCAGGGAGGTTGTTCTTTGATCTAGAGAGATTGTGAGAGAGAGATTTTGTAAATCTAATTGATTCTCATAATCTAGAGAAGGTATTTTCCTTCGCCCTAATTTTAACTCTTGTGTTCTTCAGTTGTTTTCTTCTTTACCCACTCTTGATAATTCCGCGATCAAGAGTGCTCGCACGGCAACTCGTATCACTATTTATCGGTCCGCACGAAGATGCGCAGAGGTTGATATACCTAACTATCGGTCCGCGTGATTATGCGATGAGTTATTATACTTAGTTACTGGTCCGTACGGGAGTGCGATGAATTGACATACTTAGTTATCGGTCCGCACGGGAGTGCGATGAACTTGTATATCTAGTTATTGGACCGCACGTGAGTGTGATGATTTGACATATCTATTTATCGGTCTACATGATGGTGCGATGGGTTGAAGAGTTCTAGAGAAGGACGATTTGATAAATAACCTAAGTGTAGGTGAATTTTAACATCATCGATATGATCCATTATGAAGGTATTTCACAACTTAGTTACACGAGATAGTATATCGACATCGGTTTTTCCCACTAAGGGTAGTATGAGGAGTTTATATGACATTCTTTTTTGAGATGTATGATATAGTATTTCCTGTATTATCTTTATTGTATTTATTTATTCTTAGTTTTGGAGTTAATATTTAGCGATTCACAATTTGAGACATATGGTATATACATGAGGGTTTCCTTGTTTGGATTATTTCGCTCGACGTACCAGTCTCGTGTTGTGAGTTTCTAAGTATTAACCCCAGTTTAGTTTAGGGTAAATAAACTAGGTAGACTATGCACTTATAGATAGAGCTTCCATCATACCTAGTAGCCCTTCCCCTGGGGGTGGATGGAGATGATCTTGCTATAGCGCTCTGACGCTCTTTTTGCTATTCTTTTTCTCCTAATATTCTTTCAGGTAACTCGGAGAACCGGAGAGTCGTAGGATGACAGAGTTCTTACATAGTCGTCGTCACATGTGTGCCTTAGTACGATTTTCTATTTTGATTCATGTTGAGATATCTTATGTTATTTCAGACTCCAGATGTATTTCAGTTTATTTATAATTGAGACATGACCTTTATTTATGAGATATCTTTCTTTCTTTATCATGTCTATTATCGTTGTTCTATTTCTTAGCCTGTTTTGTACCTACGCTTTTATTTGTTTCTACTAGAGGATATTACTGTGATTGGTGAAACATGTTATTGTACAGTGTGGGTGCATGACAGGTTTGACATCTCTGCATTCACCTTGGACTGCAGCCATGTGTGAAAACAGGGGCGTCACACCTAAAATACTTTGGATGTGATTGGTCCAACCTTCAGTCGGTGTAAAAGGACCTGTAGTTAGCTCTGACTCTTGACTCCTTCGATTTGTAGTCTATTCAATATTTTAACGAATAGCTAAAATTCTTCTGGTGCTGTGTTTATCGTCTGGCCGTCATCAAAGTCTCGAATCAAAAACTGGTGAGTTAATTTTGGCTCATGTCATCGAGTTGACTTAGAACTAACTATTTCTGTCATGGTATATTGACTTAGGGCTACGCGTTGACCGACATTGACCTTGGGGTTTCGGATCGCCTGACATTGACTTTTCATCGCAACGTATTGACTGGCATTGACCTACGATTACACATTGACCGGCATTGATCTTAGAGTTTCGGATCGCCCGACATTGACTTTTCATCATAACACGTTAACTGGCGTTGACCTAGAGTTACGTGTTGACCAACGTTGATCTTAGGGTTTGCATCACCCGGCGTTGACTCTTCATCGCAACGTGTACACTGGCATTGACCTACGGTTATGCATTGACCGGTGTTGACCTTAGGTTTCGGATCGCCCAATGTTGACTTTTAATCACAACGCGTTGACAAGCATTGACCTAGGGTTACACGTTGATCGGTGTTGACCTTAGGGTTTCAGTTCATCAGACGTTGACTTTTTATCACAACGCGTTGAGTGCAGTTGACCTAGGGTTACACATTGAGCGACATTAACCTTAGGGTTTCGGATTGCCCGACATTGACTTTTCATTGTAACGCACTGACTGACATTGATTGGTGTTGATTTTTATCAGAACAACCAATGACCGACGAAAATAGGCGAAATAAGGTCATGAAAAGCACCTGGGGGCCGGCTCGGGCCTGAGACACCAAGGCCGAGACACCTCAATGTTGTCTCCCCCTTTTTTTTGATCTCTTGTGTACTCTCACTTTCCCATCTCCCAAAAAATTCAAATTAGAATCCTTTTCCCCCCTAAAACTCCTCCATCTTCCTCCTCTTACCAAAACCCATTATTTCTTTTCTTCAAGAACCCTTAACCCATTAAAACTCTTGCCTTTAAAACCCCTCAACCCTTCAAAAGAAATTCGGATTTTTATTCTCCTTATTGGTCGAAATTTGTCTCCTCTCAAAGCTAGGTTTCTTTTGCATCCTCAAGCTCAAGACTTGGACTTTTGGGTTGGGTTATCAAGCTTCTTGGTTTGGGTAACCTCTCTTCAAGAGCTCTCTTTTTATTCTTGTAATGAGGGTATGTAATCAAGAATTCATGAATTTGTATGCAAAGATCATGCCTTTTGCCCTCATGAGGTGGATTTTGTGAAAAAGATTGGACCTTGAAGATGGGTTTTGAAAATGGCCGAAATTTTGAGGGGTTTTATGCAAAAATAAGGCCGAAATTTTGAGGGGATTTTGTGTAAAATAGGGATGAAATTTTGGGGGGCTTTTGTGCAAAAGTGGACTAAAATTTTAGGACTTGGATTGTATACCCAGTTGGCCAAAACTTTGAGGGGTGTTTTATGTGAAAAGCCCACTAATTGTTGAGGGGTTTATTTGCAAAAAACAACCATATATTGTAGAGGGGCTTATTTGCAAAAAGGCTAAAATTTCAAGAGTTTGGACTACATACCCATGACCAAAAGTTTGAGAGGTGTATGTGCAAATTGGGCCAAAAATTATTAGTGTTCATGACTAACTTTGGGCCTAAAAAATGAGGGGTATTTTGGGTATTTCACCCCAAAGTTGATCATGAAGGATTTGAATGCGATTTGAACCCATTGTTTGCATACATATAGCTCGTAGGTTTAATTAGACTTCAACTAAAAAACCCCATTATATTTATAGGATTTTTGTCAAAGTTCATAATTACCCTTTTAATTTTCGGGTTCTTGGATTTATGATTGTACCTTATCTGTTGATTTTCATTGCAGGTTAACTATGTCTCCACGTCTACCACGATTTCATAGGAGTCGCTCATCTTCTCATCATAGTGAGAGGGAGGCTCCCGTAGCTTCCTCTTATGGGGGTGAGATTTTATGCTTTCTGTATTCTCGTTTGACTCCTTTGCGTGTCATTCGTGAAGAACCGACGTCCTCCTTCACGGGGATTAAGGTTTCAAAAGACGTGTTTTGCTTGGCCAATTCACGTCTTCCGGCATGTTGGTGCGATTTCATGTTGTACTACACTACGTGGGTCGGGGTACATTACTATGTTGTTTACGTGACGATGCATACCGTCCTTCCTGTGTAGGACACTCGAAATCGTCTCGCTAATCACCCAATGAACGACTATATCTCGCTAGCTTGTGAGATGAATTCAACCCTTGTATAATTTATGAATAATTATCTGATTCCATGTTTGCTTTGCCGCAGTTGAGTTCCCCGGAGAAGGTTTTCCACCTCATGCTACGACCGGTTGCAACAGGGAGACATTCACTATTAGTGTTGACAGGCAGGCTTTTGGTCTGACCCCTCAGTTCAACGAGAGTCGTCCCGAGGAGGTGCGTCGATTGATACGAGACGGGGGCCTCCATTCATTATGCCAGCTGATTACCGATGCTGCCTTCGTTGAAGATTCCATTTCTGCCCAGGCTTTAGAGAAGTCGGATTATTTATTGGGGACCATGCTGAGGATTCGGCAAAGTTGATTCTTGATGATGAATATTGGTTGAATGATGTTGGTGGTAGCCTTTTATATATTCCTTCTATTCCCCGTCAGTATTCTTTTGCTCATTTGGAGACGCAGACTGTGTGGCGACAGATGTTCTGGAATCTTACAGATGACCATGACCGAGTTCATTGTGGCTTTATTTCCTATTATAAGACCCCAGGTTCTGATGGGTATAATCATATTCGCGGCCTTCGACCGAGGATTTTGGGACTTGATACAGCGCCACCGGATGAGTTGTCAGTAGTCACCCATACTGTGAGGAATCGTCTGGCTAGGCTTAGGACGAGATTACCCCCGAAGGAATTCAGATTTTTCTGTTGTTCGTCCTAGCCGCCTAAGAAGTGGTGGACTCGTATGACTAGTTACGTTTTGGGACGTTAGGAGAGTGAGCTGAAGCGCAACGGATTGTATGCACCTACACGAGCCACTATGTACGGACTCCTGGTCAGCAGCTATCATTTCTTAGCATTACTAGAGTTTTATAACCCTGATAGTAACACTTTTCTGACTTATAGTGGAGAGTTAGGATTAACACTCCATGAGATGCACAAGGTTTCTGGTCTTTCGATGGGAGATTGTCCATATCAAGAGTACTTTCCCTCTAACCTGTAGTTAGGACAGCTAAAGAGAGATTCCTCCGAAATGTATGACACTCTCTGGGACCTCACGTGTTATTATTATACATCCTTGGTCAGGGTGAGTCCTCTAGTGACGAGGAAAAAGCAGGTCAGCTTGAAGCAGTTTGCTGATTATTTATTTTAGCACTTGGAGAGCAATTCGGGCAAGGCTATTTGTGAATTGGCCCATTGACACCTTCTGCCATTAATGACTTAATTGAGAGTGCTAACGCTTGTTCATTCATTACCACCGGTTTGGAGGGTTTCTTTTCGGCAGGGACTAAATTTAGGACGTTCGTTTGTCATGCACGGAAGCCTATTCGGCCTAAGACCCTCCTGACGGGCTATCTCGCCCTCTGGTTGAAGAAGTGCATTGTTCCATACCAGTTCTCTGATGCTTTGCCTATTGAGGTCCTCCTCCCCGCCGTTCAGTTAGCTCACGGGAATGATCTTTCTCTGCTTCCGGCGATGGTTGTCGGCATTCATTGTAGGCTTAGGTATTTGGTCGATGGTTTTACACATGTGGGTTTTGAACCGTCGACTGAGATTCTTTCTGTAAAGGTTGAGCTTCTGTATACATAGTTGATGGCATGGCTTATCCTTCACCATCCTGATTTGATGTTGGTGCCAAGTACTGCTGATGCCTTTGTCCCTTTTCTGCAGTTGTTAGAGGGGAGTAAGTGGTTCACGAAGACATTCGCTGATGTACAGCTAGAGCTTCAAGTTCGTAGGAGCTGGGAGTTATTCACGTGTTTTCCTCGCTTCTCAGGCCGCTATGATGATGTATTGATTGATTAGGAGAAGCCGGGGGCCGATCGGACCTCCCTTGATGTTGGTTGCTTCCGTTGGTTGGTGAACATTCGTGCTGGAAATCTCGTTCTTCAGGTGAAGGGTCGTTGTTGTTACATATAGGTGCCCTGCAGACAATAATTGTATATTGTAATAGGACCTATATGAATATAATATCCTTGTTCAAAATGATAGTATGCTATTTTGGTCAGATTTATCTGGTATTTTAATACAAATAAAGTCCTTAGAATGATACTAGACTATCAAACATTTCGGATATGATCGTAATGAAGAGATCTGATTTGTCGCTAACGTATATTCTAAAATATTCCTAGTCGATGAAGTGTTGATATGGGACATCATCATTTTGGTAAGACTAGTGTATACTCTATTTTTTCTTTGGTAGGATGATGATCCATCTCTTGGATCATTGATGTGAGGCATCAAGATATAGATACATGTGACTCATTAGTGAATGAGTTGACTGAATGACTCACTGAGAACATCTAGTTGGTAATTATACTTAACTGTCAAATAGAAGTTTTCAAGTGATATAGTACATAGTAGTCTCTTGACCTGAGGTATGAGTGTAATATCTTACATGTCAGTATAGGTGTACTTAGAGTTTTACCTAACCATAGTTCTCATTGAGTAGTGCATAACGATTCTTGTTGGGTACATCCCGAGACATAAGTAGATATTGAGATGCCAAGATGGGATTCGTCTCTCCCAGTATAAGGGGTTAATGTCATAAGATTGTTTGATATAACTATAACAAGGAAATCCTTGACCGAGGTAAATAAGATAAACTAATTGTCAGTTTGATATTATAGGTTATGAGTTTAATATCAACAAACACTAATCGAGCTATTAGGGTTTGATAGTTTTCCATACCCTAGGCTTGATAGTTTGACATGGTTTGACGAAGAGACTGGACTGTACAATATTATCATTGAGTGGTCATGATATAATTGTGTTAGCATCTTACAGACACTTATCATAACTTATACCCGGGTAGTCTTCATGTGTAGTTATCACCTTTGTTGTACTTGTGGATATCATCCACTGTCGAGTTCTTAAGTTTGACCCTAGTGTCACACCAAGCACGTACTTAAATCCTATAAAACACAATTTATAGAGTGATACGTATGATTGATACGCATATATGATTTTACTGGATATACATAAACAGTTATGTATATCGGTAAAATCGAAGTGCTATGTGCTTAGGAAATGAATTCCAGTATTTTTCCCATAAAGTTAACTTTTAGTCAACTAGTTGAGTTTTTGGTCAACAGTTGACTTTTGATCAACAGTTGACTTTTGGTCAACTCATTGACTTTTTGGTCACATGATGACTTATTAGTCAATGATTGAAAAATTATGAAATATCGTATTTATGAAATAACGTATTGATGTGGTATTTTTATTTATGAAATACACACTTTATTATACCTTGATTAATGAGTCATGAGATGTATTTTTATTTATGAAATACACACTTTATTATACCTTGATTAATGAGTCATGAGATGAGTCATTAAGGTAGTATGGTTTGGGAACATGGTTTTAGCATTAAGGTAGTATGGTTTGGGAACATGGTTTTAGCACATAGTTTTGATTCTTCATGACTCTTTGCATGACCCATTAGATGAGTCATTGCATGACTCATGAAAGGAATCATTACATTTAGAAGACTCATGGCATGACTCGTGAGATGAGTCATGACATATCTTACTCTATATATATGAGCTCTCTCTCTCTCTCTCTCTCTCTTATGGAAAAGTTAATGAAAAATTGGCTAAGTGGTTTTTTCCATAAGAGAATAAAAAAGAGAGCTCTACCTCTTACTAAACTCTAGCAATCTTTGAGTAAGAGGAAGTAGTAGGATTTTAAAGTACCCCGGGGTGGATATCTAACCTTGTGTCTTAAGAAGACTCCGATTTTATCAAGCTCACTTGAAGACTTAGAGATCCACTACAAGGAGGTTTACAATAACAAGGAGCAAGAGCTAGGGGTTGTTCGATCTTCCACCGAATCATGTTTCGAAAGTAAGCCTTCAAAGCTCTTTGGTTTCTCACTTTTTTATAGGGATCATGTTAGATTTAATTCGGATGGTCCTAGTTTGTTTTTCATGCTCTATACATGCTTAGTATTATTATACATATAGTCTTCTGTTGCATATTTTGTATATATTTAGCATGAATTTCCAACATGGTATCAGAGCCATGATTCCATCTAATTGAATCTTTACATGCATATCTAACTCATAGAGGATTTTGTACTTGCTTCTAATTACTAGTTTAATTAAAAGATGTTTTAATGAAACTAATAATTAATACAAGTTGTTTTGTAATTAGTTATACTAGTTGTTGATTTAAAAATGTTATTTTTGGTTCATAAGTTTTTAAGAGTAAAAACACTTGTATAAATTAAAAAACATTTATTTACAACTAGTGTAGTTGTATGTTAGAAGCATGATAGTCCTAATTGAGTTAGAAAAATCTCTATGTTATCTAGTTTTTCAATTTGCTGCATAACTAGATAGATGCATATTTCTTAATGTTGATTAAGTTATATATTTTATATTATCTTGTGTGGATGTTATATTTATGGATGGTAGTGGACAACGATTCTCTTGCATTTATTGTCTTGATGTAATATAGCTAGAAATGTAATATTTTTTATGACCTCTTCCCTCCTCGAGCATGGGCTACGTCTATGGGTTAAGGCACTTGCTCACCGATCATAGGCTACGCATACGGGTATAGGCCCTTATTCGGGTGTGGAGGGTATGGTTGTTTAGTTTAGTTATTTCATTTATAGCTTTTATTTTATATTCAATATAATACTATTACCCATCCTACGAGATGATTTTTCCATAATAAATGGGGCTTGCACGTCCTATGTATATGTGATTGTAATAATACAGGATTTGTAAGGGAGATAGCACTACAAGGAGTTGCAAATTGCTTGCCAAAATGTAATTAGTATAGTTGCATTTTATTCCTTTAGTTGTCCACTATCATTCCATATTATTATTACATATGTTGATATGTTGGTTGTGCCCCAATTGTAGATGTTAATACAATTGGGTGCTATATTCTGCAAAGTTAATATTACTATCTCACTAGAGAAATAGTTTTCTATTATTATTATAAAAAACTCATTTTAAACTTTCTGAGACATGGCAATAAAAGTTTATTGACCATAGAGTGGTGAGACCGACATTAACATAGCGTTAGTGTGAAAGAAAAATAAAGCTAAAGGAGTTAAAAGAAATGTATTTAGAATGACCTTTTAACTAGTGTCAAGGAAAGTAATTATGAGATATAGCTCATGGGGTGATGCCCAACTTAAGATTAACGGTGATGCCCAATCTTTCGCGCTATAGTCTTAAAGAACGGTGGCTACTTAATTATGGTCCAATGAATATTCCCGGTGAATATCTCGGAACCCTCCCACCAATCTTGTACTTACCTGGCTAGTTTAATTATTGCAAGTATAAATATAAAGCAACTTTAAACTATATCAAGTTTGATTACGATAAAAGATTTATGAAATCGTCCGTAGCCCTCCATCATTTCAGTTGAATATTACTAAGCTTATAAATACTTTGTTTGTTAGCTATCGTTAAGATAGTACTATTCTATGGCTAAGTAGTATTCATCTGTATATAAGATATAAGGATAGCTTAAGTTGGTTATGCAACTTTGTTGGACTTCATCAAGAGTATGCATAAGTTAAATTTAAGCCAGTCAAGAAATGATGGGTCCAAAGATAACTAGCTTTTTATGATTTGTTGGCTATCGTCAAGTTCATAAAAGACTAGGGGCAAAATCATATCAAGAATTACAAGAATGTAAAAGACAAAAATTGTCTACCAATTATTGAGTATATCGATTTGTTAGCCATCGTCAAGGTTGATACATTCAATGATAATTGAATCTTGATCCCACTTGAAAACAAGGGGTTGTTTTCCGATCACCTCTTATAAAGGTTTTGAGGGACTCGAAAAATAGTGGGAAGCATAACTTAGATTAAAAAACAAACCAAATATATTTTATGTATTGAATATTTGCTAAAATATTTTTTCTCTCTCTTTCAGGCCATCATGTCTGGCTTAAAACTCATACTAGAATAGAACAAGTTAACCGGTCCTAAGTACAATGACTGGTTAAAGAATGTTAAAATTACCCTAACTTATGACAAAGTAGCATATGTCCTCACAACACCGGAACCCGTTCTAGGCCCAGAACCCACTGTAGCAGACAATGAAATACGTATAAAGTGGGATAGAGTTTGTTCACTTGCTCAATGCCTCACAATTGCCTCTATGGATTTGGTCCATCAGAGGCAACATGAGAATATGGATGTCAGATCCATATTTCATAATACAGAAGAACTGTATGGCAAGCAACCGCGACAAATAAAGTACGCAGCGTCTAGGAATTTGTTCCAGACGAAAATGACTATGAAATCTTCTGTTGGGGACCATGTCCTCAAAATGATCACCTATATCAATGAGCTTGAACTTTTGAACATAGGCTTAGATGTAGATAGATATACAGATATCGTTCTGCAGTCCTAAACACCAGCCTATTCCCGATTCATATCACAGTTCTTGATAATGGATCTGGAGCCCACTCTTCCTGCCTTGTTTAATTTGTTAAGGCAGGAGGAAAGTTCTATGAAAAAGGGACAAACACTAGCCTTGGTTATAGGGAAATCTTCTTCCACTTCTAGCAAACTGGTTGCCAAGAAAAAGGGAATGAAGAAAAGTACTAAACCAAAGAAAGGTGTTAAGAAGGCTATCAAGAAGGACGAAGGGAAGGCAAAAATGACGACTGCAGAATGCTTCCATTGTCATAAGTCAGGACACTAAAAAAGGAACTGTCTTGAATTCCTAGCCTCACTCAACAAGAAGAAGCAAGTTGTTGCTTCATCTTCTGGTGCGTTGGTTACTCAGAATTGTTTTTCTATAAATCCTACATCTTGGGTATTAGATACCGAATCAGGATCTCACATCTGTAATTTGTTGCAGGGGCTGAGAAGTTATAGAAAGCTTGGTGCTGGAGAGATGACGCTACAAGTTGGTAATGGTGTAATAGTTGTAGCAGTTACAGTTGGGGATTTTTATCTAGCTTTACCAAATGGAAACATTTTGATTTTGAATAGCTGCTATTTTGTACCAACTATGATGTGTAATATAATATCCATATCTTTATTAGATAAAGATGGATATATGTTCAAGTTGGAGAACAATGCTATGAATATTGTATATAATTAAAAGTTGATTGCTTATGGAATATTGTGTAATGGCATCTATATTCTTAATCAAAACACAATTTTGAATACTTATCACACTAATAAAAGAAAGTACTTAGTTTTGAACGATACTTTCTTATGGCATTGTAGACTTGGTCATATTAATAAAGAAAGACTTGGCGAGCTACGTAAGCATGGATATTTAGATCCATTTGACTTTGAGTCTTATAATACTTGCAAGTCTTGTCTTAAAGGTAAAATGACCAAGACTCCATTTACGGGAACTGGAGCAAGAGTTACAGAACTCTTAAGACTGATACATAGTGATGTATGTGGTCCTATGTCTACAATGGCAATAGGTGACTACTCCTACTTTATTACTTTTACTGATGATTTTTTAAGATTTGGACATGTGTTTTTGATGAAACACAAGTCTGAAACATTTAAGAAATTTATCGAGTATAAAAATGAAGTAAAGAATCAAACGAGCAAGAAAGTTAAAATTCTTCGATCGTATCGAGGAGGCGAATACTTGAGCTCACTATTCTTAGGGTTTTTAAAAGAGAATAGGATTATCTCTCAGGTTACTCCACCCTTTACACCACAGCTTAACGACGTGTCAGAAAGGAGGAATCGTACCCTATTAGATATGGTACATTTCATGATGAGTAACGCTGATTAATCTTTTTCATTCTGGGGGTATGCAATGGAAACAATAACACACTTACTGAATAGGGTTCCAACTAAAGCTGTGCCTAAACCTCCATATGAGATATGGTATGGCATGAAACCATATCTTAATTATATTAAGATTTAGGGATGTCATGCTTATGTAAAAAAGCAAGATCCCAAAAAGTTAGAGGCACACTCAGTATTGTGTAAATTTGTAGGATATCCAAGGAATTCCCATGGATATCAATTCTACCACATCGATGAACAAAAAATAATTGTTTCTCAGTATGCTACATTCTTGGAGAAGGAATTTCTTGAAAAAGAAATTAGTGGGAGTATGGTAGAACTGGATGAAATTTCAGAGATACAAATAAATACTGATAATTTAGTAGAACCAGAAAATTTAGTTGTACCAAAAGAACCCTAACCACTCCGTAGATATCCAAGGCGATCTCATGCACCTAAGAGAAATATGATTTTCTCGTTAAAGGTAGCATGTTAGATCACGTCATAGATGATGATGAACCTTTGAGTTATCAGCAAGCATCTTAAAGTAGGGACTCTGTTGCTTGGCATGATGCAATGAAATCCGAAATAGACTCTATGTACACCAACAAAGTATGGATCTTAGAAAACGCTCCTACAGGGGTGATACTCATAGGTTGCAAATGGTTGTTTAAGAAAAAGTTGGGTGTAGATGGGAAAGTAGAGACTTTCAGAGCTAGACTGGTAGCTAAAGGTTTTCGTCAAAGACCTGGTTTGGACTACGATGAAACATTTTCTCCAGTGGCTATGCTAAAGTCTATTCGGATCCTACTTGCTATAGCTGCTCACTATGACTACGAGATCTGGCAAATGGACGTTAAAACTGCATTTCTAAATGGTGATTTAGAAGATAATTGGGAGTACAGTATCGTTTCTTATTTTATATGTAGACGATATACTCTTAATCGGTAATGACATACCGTCATTACAAGCGGTTAAAATTTGGCTATAAAAAAGATTTTCCTTGAAAGATTTGGGTGAAGTATCCTGTATACTGCGTATTCAGATCTATAGAGATAGATCTAAAAGGATATTAGGATTATCCTAATTAAGATACATTGGCAAAGTGCTAAAGCAGTTTAGTATGGAAAATTCCAAGAAAGGTTTTGTACCTGCATCTCCTAGAATCTCGCTCTCTAAAAAGATGTCTCCCCAGACTGATGAAGAGAGGAAACACATCAGTCTAATTCCTTATGCCTCGGCAGTAGGATCGATCATGTATGCCATGGTATGTACTAGATCGAATATCGCTTATATACTCAGTTTGGTAAGTAGATATTAATCTAATCACGGAGAAGAGCACTAGAAAGCAGTCAAAATTATACTTAAGTACCTGAAAAGGACTAAAGAGTTATTTTTTATGTACGGTAAAAGTGACCTCCAAATGGACGATTTTTCCGACTCTATCTTTCAGAGTGATATCGATGATAGTAAATCTATTTCGGGATATGTTTTTATCCTCAATAGAGGGGATGTTAGTTAGAAAAGTTTCAAGCAGGACATAGTAGCAGACTCTACTATGGAAGCCGAATACATTACGGTAAATGATGCAGCCAAAGAAGCCGTCTGGATGAGGAAGTTCATTTCAGAGCTAGAAGTTGTTCCCACCATTAAAGATCCAATACCATTTATACTGTGATAGTAATGATGCAATAGCTCTGACAAAGGAACCCCGATCTCACCATAAGTCCAGACACATTCTAAGGTAGTATCACTTGATCTGGGAGATAGTTGATCGCCAAGAGATCAAGACTAAAAGAGTTAACACAAAAGATAATATAGCAGATCCATTTACAAAGGCAATTGCTCGTACACAATTTGAAAAACTTATTGAGCTATTGGATATTAGATACTACAATAATTGACCTTAGTGCAAGTGGGAGTTTGTTAGATATAGGTGCCCTGCAGGCAATAATTATATATTGTAATAGGACCTATATAAATATAACATCCTTGTTCAAAATGATAGTATGCTATTTTGGTCAGATGTATCTAGTATTTTAATACAGATAAAGTCCTTAGAATGATACTAGACTATCAGACATTTCGAATATGATCTTAATAAAGAGATCTGATTTGCCGCTAACGTATATTCTAAAATGTTCCTAGTCGATGAAGTGTTAAAAAGAGACACCATCACATTAGGAAGACTAGTGTATACTCTATTTTTTCTTTGGTAGGATGATAATCCATCTCTTGGATCATTGATGTGAGACATCAAGATATAGTATACAGGTAACTCATTAGTGAATGAGTTGACTGAATGACTCAATGAGAACATCTAGTTGGTAATTATACTTAACTGTCAAATAGAAGTTCTCAAGTGATATAGTATATAGTAATCTCTTGACTCGAGGTATGAGTGTAATATCTTATATGTCAGTATAGGTGTACTTAGACTTTTACCTAAGCATAGTTCTCATTGAGTAGTGCATAACGATTCTTGTTGGGTGCATCCCAAGTCATAAGTAGATATTGAGATGCCAAGATGGGATTCGTCTCTCCCAGTATAAGGGGTTAATGTCATAAGATTGTTTGATATAACTATAACAAGGAAATCATTGGCCGAGGTAAATAAGATAAACCAAGTGTCAGTTTGATATTATAGGTTATGAGTTTAATATCAACAAACACTAATCGAGCTATTAGGGTTTGATAGTTTTCCATACCCTAGGCTCGATAGTTTGACATGGTTTGACGAAGAGACCGGACTGTATAATATTATCATTGAGTGGTCATGATATAATTGTGTTAGCATCTTACAAACACTTATCACAACTTATACCTCGGTAGTCTTCATGTGTAGCTAGCACCTCTGTTGTACTTGTGGATATCATCCACTGTCGAGTTCTTAAGTTGGACCCTAGACTCACACCAAGCGCGTACTTAAATCCTATAAAATACAATTTATAGAGTGATGCATATGATTGATACGCATATATGATTTTACCGGATACACATAAACGGTTATGTATATCGGTAAAATCGAAGTGCTATGTGCTTAGGAAATGAATTCTAGTATTTTTCCCATAAAGTTATCTTTTAGTCGACTAGTTAACTTTTTGGTTAACTAGTTGACTTTTTGGTCAACTAGTTGACTTTTTGGTCAACAGTTGACTTTTGATTAACAGTTGACTTTTGGTCAACTCATTGACTTTTTGGTCACATGATGACTTATTAGTCAATGATTGAAAAATTACAAAATATCATATTTATGAAATACCGTATTGATATGGAATTTTTATTTATGAAATACACATTTTATTATACCTTGATTAATGAGTTATGAGATGAGTTATTAAGGTGGTATGGTTTGGGAACATGGTTTTAGCACTTAGTTTTGATTCTTCATGACTTTTTGCATGACTCATGAGATGAGTCATTGCATGACTCATGAAAGGAATCATTACATTTAGAAGACTCATGACATGACTCATGAGATGAGTCATGACATATCTCACTATATATATATGAGCTCTCTCTCTCTCTCTCTTATGGAAAGGTTAATGAAAAATTGGCTAAGTGGTTTATTTTCCATAAGAGAATAAAAAAGAGAGACCTCTTACTAAACTCTAGCAATTTTTGAGTAAGAGGAATTAGTAGGATTTTAAAGTACCCCGGGGTGGATATCTAACCTTGTGTCTCAAGAAGACTCTGATTTTATCAAGCTCACTTGAAGACTTGGAGATCCACTACAAGAAGGTTTACAACAACAAGGAGCAAGAGCTAGGGGTTGTTTGATCTTCCACTGAATCACGCTTCGAAAGTAAGCCTTCAGAGCTCTTGGTTTCTCTCTTTTTTATAGGGATCATGTTAAATTTAATTAGGATGGCCCTAGCTTATTTTTCATGCTCTCTACATGCTTAGTATTATTATACATATAGTCTTCTGTTGCGTATTTTACATGTATTTAGCACGAATTTCCAATAGTTGTCACATAGAGCCCTATCTCCCTTGCCGCTTCGCTCGTCAGTTCGGTTATGACCAACTATATGTTGGAAACCCGAACCAAGGCTTGAGGACTGAAGGAGGTCTTATTGACGGTGCCCGAGCATAGCTCTAGACTATGACGGGTTGTACCGACGCCTATTTCGCTCTCCCTTCATCCAAATGCAAGCCATCGTGAGATTCTAGATGTGGAGTGCCTCTCAGAGTTAGAACATGAGCACTTGGTCCAGACTACCATTAAAGCTGCTCGTAAGGCTGGGCTTTCGAAGAAGCGAGGGAAGAAACCTGTCAAACCCTCTCGTTCGAGCAAAAGCCAGATGGAGGATGATGAGGAGATCCTTCCTATTGATGATGAGGATGAGACTTCTAAAGAAGAATTTATGGATATGGACACCGACGTTGGAGTTGACGAGGAAGAATCTGAGATGGTCTGTCAGACTCTTTCTTTTTGAAATTAATGGATCTGGCATTTCTTCGTTGGTCTTAACGCTTTAGATCTCGACCGGCTCCTCCAGAGCCGGAACGAAAGGTTTTATTTACTTATCTTAATAAGATGACTCTTGTCACTCCAGGTAGGATGGTTGACGAGCATGAACCTCTTATTTTCTTTTACTCGAGATCACGATCCAGCGCCAAGGCTCCTACACAGGTTGAGATGCGTACTAAATCTATGCATGAGCGACCCACTGGTCCTGTAGAGGTTTATCCCCCAAAGCAGAAGAAGACCGCTCATAAGTCACATATTGGTCAACGTGCCCGCGAAGCAAAGTTAAGAGGTATTGTAACTACTAGTGGAGAGGAAGGTAATGCTCTATTATTTTCATGACCTTAAAATAGTGCTCTTCTGGATTCCCTGAACCTAATCATGTTCCGTGTTTTAGGAAGCCATGGTGGAGGTGAACTTCCGTGCGACTCTGTATTCTCCGATCCTGGCCATTTAGATAGCCCGAGCTTTGTGCAGCAAATGTGCGATGCTATTCATGATGAGCCTATACATGTTGGAGCAAACCGGGATGCTAACCAGGATAATACCGTTAAGCCAAGTATTTTATGCCCTGGTATATCTAACACCGATAATACACCATTCGAGTGGCAGTTAAAGGAGTTAGGCAATTCAGAATTCGTTCCCCCTTTAATCACTTCCTCGCTTCATTCTCTTTTAGACAAATTGAAGAATGCGGGCATGAATATCGGGGTGGATGAGCCTCTTACCACTACCACAAGTGAGTCTGCACTTCTCTATCATGAACTTTTAGCTTCTTTTTATATGTCCAACATTTAAATTCTCATGCAGATGCTGCGCTGGAGAAACCAATCAAGGATGAGACTTTTCATGGCATGGATCTTGGGGGATTTAGTTAGCACATGTATGTTTCAGCACCGAGTTTCTCGGGATCCGACACTAGGTTGCTCATTGAGATGTTGGCAGAGCGGGCTACCAGAGAGGCTACAGGACCATCCGTTGAAGGTGGTTCATCTGTAGGTATATATCTAATCTCCGACATTGTAATTTTCTTTATTTGTCAAAATCTCTATTTGACTGACAAAGAGTCGTAATCGCAAGACCAGCCACTAGGACTGATACTACTACGATTCTTGGTATCTCTAGTCTACTTGAGGGTGGTTTATCCGTAGGTACGCACGTAATCCTCTGCATCATCATTCTCTTTATTTGTCAAAATCTCTATTTGACTGACAAAGAGTTGTAATCATAGTATAAGCCACTAGGACTAATACTACTACGATTCCTGGTATCTGCCTGAGGGTGGTTTATCCGTAGGTATGCATGTAATCCTCTGCATCATCATTCTCTTTATTTGTCGAAATCTCTATTTGACTGACGAAGAGTTGTAATCACAGGACCAGCCACTAGGACTGATTACTACGATTCCTGGTGTCTCTAGTCTGCCTAAGGGTGATTTATCCGTAGGTATGCTTGTAATCCTCTACATCATCATTCTCTTCATTTGTCAAAATCTCTATTTGACTGACAAAGATTTATAATCGCGGGACCAGCCACTAGGACTGATACTACTACGATTCTTAGTGTCTCCAGTCTGCCTGAGGGTTCTTTCTCTTCCCTACTGGAGGGAAGTATGGCCATGAGTCAGTCATTCAATTCTCATCTTTAGGCTGTTGTTTCCCCAAACCCTCTGGGCATTACAGAATCTCCTAGAGGAGTCGGTATACTGTTGATAGTCACGCCTGCTATCATTCCCGAGCCTGCCGAGACTAGATTGGTGAAGCATGCTATAGGACATCAAACTGAAGGCACCTCTGTCGGTACTGGTAAGCTCATAATTTGCTCTGAATTTCCCCACAACATTCTAGGCATATGATTATTTGCATTGTTTTCACCGTCTCCATATGAGTTCATTATGGCTTTGTTATCTGATACTGATCCGGACACAGACATGTTCTAGATAGATCTTGAGAGTTTCCTTACCTTCTTGGGTAAGATGGTCAAAAGGATTGTTCATCATGGATTCCGTTTTGATCCGTACAGACGATCACTTGACCGCCATATGATGATGATTAGAGAGGAGGGATACCCCGAGCTAGCTGATTCCCTTGTTGTGGATCTTGCCATACTGGAGCACGAATCCCAAGAGTTAGGGGAATGGAAGACTAGAGGAATTTTCTCTTTTGTTGCTACTCAGTTAGAATCTGAGTTGAAGCAGTGGCATGACTCCAGAGTATCCATTGGACATGATCTTTAGTCACAGGAGAGCTCCGTTATGTAGATGAGGGCTAACCTCTTGAGGAAGGACAAGGCTAAGGCTAATTTACTTAGCTCTCTAGCTTCGGCCGACGAGGAGATAGCTAAACTTAAGAAGGCCTTGAAGTATGCCGAAGAATCTGGCGCTATTCTTGAGGACAACTTAGCCAATGCTGAAGACTCTCGAAGACAGACATTAGAGAAGCTGGAGCCTGCAGAAGAGAAGTTGGCTAAGTTGAGGAGCGCAGCCACGAAGATACTGGATACATCTGAAGATTTTATTCATGTTGAGTTGTGGGCTAAACTCAAGCGGAGTTTTGCCGAAGATCTTTTTATGCTGGAACACCGGATCCTTAGCCGCGGATTGTACTCGGAGCGATAGTTCCTTAATTTTGACTTTATTAATGAAATAAAGTCTTTTACTTAGCTCACTCTTCTCTTTATTATGATCATTATCCAATCTAGGATGAATAACCACAATATTTATAGGATTTTTGGCAAACCCTCAGCTATTAACGGATTTGGCTTATCTTTACCGATTACCGCTTGAATCGAGCTAGCATGCAGATTGTTCAAATCTGTACTGCGTGTGACGTTATGCTAAAAGAATGAATTCTTTTAGACTTAGTTCTATGATTTTTGAATACATAGACTTACTCATCCCTTGCGGGGTTCTCATAGGATTTTTGGCAAACCCTCAGCCATCAACGAGATTGATGAGGCTTTACCGACTACTGTTTGAATTAGGCTAGCATGCGATTTGTTTAAGTTCATTCCGCATGTAACGTTATGCTAAAAGAGTTAACCCTTTTAGTGCTACAATATTGAATATGTAGACTTCATCTTTCTCACAGGATTAGAGTACCCGGCCACATGTATCAGATGCGGACTCAGGGTTTTTTAGTAAATCCTCAGCCATCAACGAATTTGACGTGCCTTTACCGATTACCGTTTGAATCGTGCTAACATACGGATTGTTTAAGTCCGTTCTACATGTAACGTTATGTTAAGAGAGTTAACTTTCTTAGTGCTATGATATTGAATACGTAGACTTTATCTTTCTCATGAGAATAGACTTTATCTTAGTGCTATGATATTAAAACCGACAACGTATGTTAGACGTAGGCTTATCTCTAATTAGGGATCGAGATAAAATCCCCCGTGTATGAAGTGCACGGATTTGAAGTCAGGAATTGTGCCTTTTCTTAGGATAGAAGACAAACCCGATGCGGGAGAGAAAGAATTTCATATTCTATCTCCCAAAACTGAAGAGGAATAATTTTATATTCTATCTCCAGTTGCAAAGGAAACTCGATATGGGGTCTCCACCCCCAGAATCCGAAAAGGTAAAACTAGGAGTGAGATCTCCACTCTGAGAATCAAAAAGATTCAAGCAACCCTAACTTTTATAGGATTGGTTGTTTAATCCAAGAAAAGAATCCCTCATTTATTGAGGTGAATTTTGGCTCTAACTTTTATAGGTTTGGCTGAAATCAAAAAGATGGAAGTCTCTCGTTTATTAAAAGTGGGAATCCGATTCTGGTCCTAACTATCTGTAGGTTTGACCAAGTGGGGTTGGTAGCAATCCTAACTTTTATAGGTTTGATTGTTTAAATTGAAAGTGGACCTCTCGTTCATGGAAGGAATTGAGAGAGGATTTTGGCTTTAGCCCTAACTTTTATAGGTTTGACCAAGAAAGAAGTGGTAGTGTAATACCGATAGCAGTGAAAAAATACTGATTTATACTAGCCACTCGATGGAAGATTTTGATGTTAAGTGATTAAGACTTAACATGTCAAGTTTGAAAGACGTCAAAGATTGGTGGATAGAAATTTTGGTGGACCCACCGTCAATTGATTTGATCAGTGGGGGGATTTTATAAGGAGGGATTGATCTGTCAAAATGGTCGAATCTCAACTCAGCAAAGGAATTCATGAGAGTTGGTGAATTCAATATCAACAATAAAATACGTTCTAACTTTGAGAACAATCGTTGTCCAAGTGTGGATCTCTTATTTATCATTTTTATAGTAACTGGGTTATCCCTAAGAATACTACACGTAGTATTCTTCCGGGAACTTTCCAATACATGGATTATCTTTGAATGTACTAAGGGTAGTACTTTTTTAAGAATTTCCCATTTATCGGCATCATAAGCCAGGAGCCTTCCTTGGTGATAACGCGATAAGGCGATATGCGCCGTTCGAATAGACTATCTCTACCACAAATGGTTCTTCCTATTTGGGTTCAAACTTGCATTTCTTTTTGGAATTGAGGATCATTAGTCTTCGGACAGCTAAGACCAAGTCCCCTTCTCTAAAACTCCGTTATCGAACCTTTTTGTCAAAAGCTCGGGAAATTCTGGATTGATAGAATTCAATGTGCTGCTGGGCTTCCAAGCACTTTTCATCAAGCATCTCTAGTTCTTCGAGACGTTTCTGTGTTGTTCTTTGATTGTCATCTCCGTTGCAAGAGAGATCCGAAGAGATGGAATTTGAATTTCCAATAGAAGAACTGCTTCACTCCCATACACTAGAGAATACGGGGTTGCTCTAGTAGGCGTGCGAACTGTGGTGCGATAGGCCCATAGAGCTTCGTCAAGTTTATCATCCCAATCTTGTTTATTAGTCTTCATGAGTTTTGGCAAAGTTTATGATAGTCTTGTTAAAGGCTTCAGCCAATCCGTTCGCTATGGGATTGTAAGCCGTCGACGAGACGTCTTAAATTTTGAATTTCTCGCTAAATTTGATGAAGGCATTACTGACAAACTGAGGACCGTTGTCATGTATGATTCGTCTTAGGATGCCATACTGATAGATAATATGGTGTTTGATGAAAGCTACGATGTTGCTCGTCTTAACTTCTCTGAGCGGAATCGCTTTAACCCATTTGGAGAAGTAATCGGTAATTGCCAGGATAAATCGGTTGTCTTTGACCGACAGGGGGAAAATAGGACCCATGATGTCCATTCCCTAAGTTTCGAAAGGCCATTATGTACCTGAAGGGTGTAGATGCTCCGGGGGTTGGTGCATATAATTCGGGTGCACTTGACACGCATGACACTTTTGGACATATGCGACTGCATCTTTGATCATGGTGGGCCAAAAATATCCCATCCTTCTGATGCGGTCGTAAAGTTTGGGGCCAGGTTGGTGTGCGCCACAAACCCCCTCGTGCGTCTCTTTAAGGACTTCTTCTGCCTCTTTAGTCGATAGGAAACGTAGTAGTAAACCATTATATCCCCGATGATATAGCGTTCGATTCTCTGTGTTATAGTAGAATCTCAGTGCTCTCCGTCAGATTGAGTCTCTTTCCTTCACGTCTTCTGGTAAAATTCTGTGTAGGACGTAGTCTATGATAGGGAAACGCCAGTCTCGGGATTCAAACTCAACTTGGGTTGAATGCACTTCTTTAATATCCTCTTCTTTATCGTCTACATCGTAGATTGGTATGAAGAGCTGGTGAGTTCTCACCGTAACAAATTATTCTGTTTTGGGAGGCTGTGCCAGAGATACTGCTAATGTTGCTAAGGTATCCGCGTAGGCATTCTGTAAGTGTGGAATATATTCGATGAAGAATCATTCAAACGATTCTGCCATCTCAACAGCCATCCTATGGTATGGTATCAAATCCTATTTTCTAACCTCATACTCCCCTTGAACTTGTTTAACTACCAGTTGAGAGTCACCAAAAGCTTCAAGATACTCGACCCCCAGCTCTTAAGTGAAGCTAAGTCCAATAAGCAGCGCATTATACTCGTATGTTATTTGATGACGAGCCACTCGTTAAGTGAAATATCTATGTGTGCATTATCTTGTGCTATAGCGATACTCTTGTAGTGCTCTTACTCAATCGCTCTGCAGTAATAGGATTTATTATCTCCCTATTTCGGATACATGTAATAACAATACTATTGTAATACTCTTACTCAATCGTTCTGCGGTAATAGGTTTTATCTTCCTATTTTTGGATACGTGAAAGATTAAATACTAGTCATGTGTATTTATCAAATTTAACTTGTGACAAAAGTGTGTTAATTTAACACAAACTAAGCATAAGTGCACATATCTCGGTATGTGTGTCCACATTTGAAGTTCACCATCATCCCAAGTGTTTAACAAGTCTTAACATTGTAGTTAATCATCACAAGGTCGAGAGAAACACTCGACAAACCAAAATCAAACCAAAACAATGCTCAGGCCAACATCAGACTCACGGTCGACCGTGGCGGGGGGGGGCGATGGGCTCCAGAGACTACCCAAGTCTCTGTCCTACACGCGGTCGACCGTGGCGGGAGCCCAAAATCTAGTTTTTTCCAGATTGTCATGTGTCGTGTTCACGTCATGTTTTTGTGATTCAAACATGGTAAAATCTTCATGAATCTTGCATACAAACATGTTACAGCAGATAGAAATATCTGGAATCAAAATCAACATATATAACCAAGATTTTATGCATTATATTTATATTCAAAACCATAAAACATGCATAAAAGCTCAAAACGATGAATCAAACTTCTTTCTTTAGATTAACCACGTTTTAAAATCATCTTCATATCTAAAATACATCTGTAAAATTCGTTCTCAACCTTTTTAGCATGAAAAGACCTAATATTTATACATATAATACAAACGAGTTGTCTTTTATTCATAATCTAGTCATTTAGGCTCTACAAAACATGTTTAAATCTCTTTAAAAATATTTTGAAAACTGGGAGGGGGATTAGTAGAGATGATACTTGCCTGAGATTATCAAAAAACATTTTAGAAGCAAGGTTGAAAGAGATCTCCACTCCTAAAGCCAAAAACCAAGAAAAATCCCGCTCGAAAGCCTCTAATGTTCTCCAAGAAATCAAACTAGGGTTTTAGGGGATTTGGTGGCTATTACGGTTCTTAGAAAAACACGGTCGACCAGACTAGGCATTTCTAGTTTTTCATGAATTCGGTCATTATGCATGTTTCGACTCTATTCTCTCTCATGTATGAACTCGTTCATACTCAAAATGTATGGTATTATACTCATATACCATTAAATGATATTTATCATACTAAATATCCATATATCATAATTAATCTCATATTAATATATCATTCAAAAATTATCGGGGTTTTACATTCACCCCCCTTAAGAGGATTTCATCCTTAAAATTCCGCAGTCGCATCATAAAGCTTAATAACTAGGAAAACTCATTAAAAAGGTGTAATTCATATTAAGAAACCCTTCTGCACATATCTCATAGTATTAGCACAACGATATTTAAAGTTAACAACCTAGAGTGCAAACATTCTCACTTAAATCCCTAACTAAACGAAATTGGTACGTCGAGCGAAATAATCCAAACAATGAAACCCTTATGTGTATACCATATGTTTCAAATGATTAAGGATCAGGTGATAATATCCCCATTTAAGTGTTAAAGATAAATATAAATGTGACTAAACAACATAGATAATGACAACTATCAAAGCATATAGGCACGATAAATTATCAACGTCATACATGTCCAAACAGGTGCGGGTAGTCGCGACGAACATCCTCCTCGCGCTCCCAAGAAATCTCTTCGGCTCCTTGCCGGTTCCACTGAACTTTTACTAATGGAATGATTTTATTCCTAAGCTTTTTATTCTCTCTAGTAAGTATGCATACCGGAATCTCTATGGTAGTCAGGTCATCCTGAATCTCAATCTCTGGTGAGTCAATCACTCTCTGCTGCTCATCATCTCGCAGATGATTCTTAAGCATCAAAATATGAAAAACATCGTGTACACTCGATATCGATGCTGGTAGGTCTAACATGTAAGAAACAACTCCAATGCGCTCGATGATCCTGAAAGGACCAACATATCTCGGGGCAAGCTTCCCCTATTTATCGAAACGCTGAACGCCCTTCATCGGTGATACTTTCAACATAACTAACTCTCCGACCTAAAACTCTAAAGGTCATCTTCGCTGATCTGCATAGCTATTTTGCCGACTCTGGGCTGCAAGAATACACTCTCGAATCAAGACTACCTTTTCCGTGGTCTGTCTAACTAACTCTGGACCAATCAATAAACTATCCTCTGGCTCTGCCCAACATATGGGTGATCTGCAAGGTCTCCTGTACAAAAGCTTCATACGGTGCCATGCCGATGATAGCTTGATAACTATTATTATATGCAAATTCAATCAGTGGGATGTGATCCTCCCAGCTACCCTAACTATTATTATATGCAAATTCAATCAGTGGGATGTGATCCTCCCAGCTACCCTAAAAATCCATAATGCATGCTCTCTGCAAATTCAATCAGTGGGATGTGATCCTCCCAGCTACCCTAAAAATCCATAATGCATGCTCTCAGCATATCCTCTAAGATTTGATTTACCCTCTCGATCTAACCATCTGTCTAGGGTTGAAAAATACTGCTAAATGATAACTGACTGCCAAAAGCATTCTGAAAACTCCACCAAAAATGAGATGTGAAGACTGAGCCCCAATCTGATACAATCGTCTCTGGAACTCCATACAATCTAACAATCTCCCGAATGAAGATCCTCGCATACGTATCTGCCATATAAGTCATCCTCACTGGTAAGAAATGTGCAGACTTAGTCAATCTGTCCACTATAACCCAAATAGAATCATTTCCTTTCTTTGACTTAGGCAATCCTACTATGAAATCCATAGAAATATCTGCCCACTTCCACTCGGGAATGGGTAAAGGCTGTAGGGTTCCTGCAGGTCTCTGATGTTCTGCCTTAATCTGCTGACGTATAAAACACTTAGCCACATGCTGTAAAATTTCTCTACGCATACCACTCCACCAGAAATGCCTCTTCAGATCCTTGTATATTTTCGTTGTGCCTGGATGCACTGTATATCTGCTACGATGCGCCTCATCAAAAAGTTCCTTCTTAAGTTGTAAATTGTTTGGCATAACAATTCTGCCCTTCATCTGAAGGCCTCCATCTATCCCTATAGTCCAATCATCATTGGACTCTTTGGAAATCTCCCCCTTACGGGTTTGAATCTAAGAATGCTCTATCTAAGCTTCGACCACTCTATCTCTCCAAGATGGCTGTACAAATAAAGCTCCTAAAAACACACGGCTCCCACCAATCTCTGGCCTAAAATCAAATTGACTGAGGATATTAAGATCCAGATGAAGTGAACACCTCAAAGCTGCTAGTCCACGACGACGCTTCCTGCTTAATGCATCTGCTACCACATTCGCCTTTCCCGGATGGTAGTGAATAGCAAATTCATAATCCTTAATAAATTCTATCCATCGACTCTATCTCTGATTAAGTTCTTTCTGAGAAAAGAGGTATTTTAAACTCTAGTGATCCGTGAATAACTCAAACTGTACTCCGTACAAGTAAAGTCTCCACACCTTCAGTGCAAATACCATCGCTTCTAACTCCAAGTCATGCGTAGGGTAGTTCTGCTCATGAGTCCTTAACTGCCTCAAAACATAAGCTACAACTCTCTGGGTCTGTATCAATACACCTCCAAGACCCAATAGGGATGCATCAGTGTAGACAACAAAAGTCTTATCACTGCTAGGAATAACCAAAACTGGTGCTGAAGTTAATGTAGTCTTCAAAGTCTCAAATGCCTTCTGGCACTCTATGCTCCCAATAAACTATACACCCTTCTTAGTAAGGTGTGTAAGCGGTGTGGCGATCCTCGAGAAGTCCTGAATGAATTTTCTGTAATAGCCTGCTAGGCCTAAGAAGCTACAAATCTTGGTAACTGTCTTCGGTGGCTCCCAATCAAGTACGGCTTCTACCTTAGCCGGATCTACTGCAATGCCCTCCCGGCTGATAACATGGCCCAAAAACCTGATATCTGATAACTAGAATTCACACTTGCTAAATTTAGCATACAACTGGTGCTCTCTCAATATTTGCAATGCTAACCTCAAATGTTGCTCGTGCTCGGCCTCTGACCTCAAATAGATAAGAATATCATCGATGAAAACTATCACAAACTGGTCCAAATAAGGACGAAAAATCTGATTCATCAAATCCATGAATACTGCGGGTGCATTGGTCAGCCCAAATGGCCATGACAAGAAACTTGAAAGACCCATATCGAGTCAAGAAAGCGGTCTTGGGAATATCCATCTCCCGAACTCACAACTGACGATAACCAAAACAAAAATCTATCTTCGAGAAACACTATGCTCCCTGCAACTTGTCGAACAAGTCATCGATCCTCGATAATGGGTATCTGTTACGAATAGTGACCTTGTTCAACTCACGATAATCTATACATAATCGCATACTCCCGTCCTTCTTCTTCACAAAGAGGATCGGTGCTCCCCACGGAGAATGACTCCGTCGATTGAAGCCCTAAGACAACAACTCATCTATCTGGATCTGTAGCTCCCTCATCTCAGCAAGCGCCATATGGTAAGGAGCTCGGGAAATCGGTGCGGTGCCTGGCTGCAACTCTATGCAAAACTTAACCTCTCTCACTGAAGGTAATCCTGGTATGTCCTGGAAGATATCCTGGTACTTTGAGACTACTCGCATCTCACTCAAATCTGCGCCCCGATCCCGCAATATCATATCCTCTACGTATGCTAGAAATGACTCCGCAAACTGGTTTCCTCTGGAGGTAGCTACCACTAACTCAGACCTATCAAATGCTCGCAAACTGACTATTTTCACAAAACAGACATGGTAGGAAGATAGCCAATCCATACCAAGAATCACATCGAATTCAGACATGCAACACGATCAAATCAATCGCGACTTCAGAATCATCCAAGCTGACGATGCATCTCCTACAAACATTCTCTAACAGAGACATCTCTCCCAACAGAGTGGATACAGATAAAGGAAAACCTAATGGCTGAGCTACAAGCTGAAGTCTAATCATAAAATCATAGGAGATAAAATATTGCGAAGCGCCAGAATAAAAAAGAATACGTGCTAGAAAGGAGTTCACACAGAACGTACCTTCCACCATAGCTCCGCTCACGTCATGATCGCGAGGACAACTGCATACACTCTACCGGTCTGCTGCTCTCATCACCTGGAGTGAATGGTGCCATCTGTCTCTGCTAGGTCTCCTAGACCGCTCGAACCTATCCCTCAATCCTCAGGACTGCTGGAGGTGCCTTAATCCTTAGCTGTTGGTCCTGACCACGTCCCTGAGCGCGGTTCTGCTGATGCTGCTGAGTCCTGCCCTGCTGGCCTGTTGCGGGTGCACTGCGGCACTCTGCTACTCTGTGTCCAATCTTGTTATAATTGTAACAAGCCCCCTGATATCGGCGCTGCTGCTTCACTCTCTGGTCTTGCTGATGGCCCTTCTTATTGGGACCCTGCTGATGCGGACCCTTACCCTATTTATGGGGTCCTCCTGAGCCTCCAAATGATCTCTTACCCTTTCCTTTGTCCTCGGACTGTCCTGACTTACCATTGTCCTTGCCCTTGATGAATATGGTTGTATCTGTCTCCTGAGCCATGGTAGCATCTGCCACCTCCCGCACTAAACGAAACCTATGAGATACTATGTACCGGCATAACCCTGGACGAAGTCCCATCAGGAACATCTGATCCTGACTCTCCTCTGTGTGCCACATACCGGTGAACCAAAGCAATGACATGAACTTACTCTCAAAGTCCTTGACAAACATATCCCCCTGCTCTAATTGAGCCAGCTCCAACTCTTTTCTGACTTTCGCTGCAGCCGAAACATACTTCTCATCAAACAGATATATAAATATCTCCCACGAAACTATCATCCTCTGCTCTAGGGTGAAACGGAGTCTATACCATCCTCATGCATCGCCTTTTAGGCTGAAAGCCGCTAGCCTCTGCTTCTACACAGAATTTACATTCAGCATAACCAAGATGTTACTCACATCTTCCTTCCATTTGTGTGTCGCAATGGAGTCTGTCGAACCATGAAACTCTGGAGCCTTCAACTTCTGGTACCTCTCTATCAAACAAAGCTAAGCCTCCTGCTCAGCCACTCCATCATCAACTATAGATGGTGGTGCAACTACTGGTGTCCTCTCTGGTATCTCCTCCTGAATGGGAGTTCCCTGTCGAACCTGATATGCTAATTGCTCCTCAATAGCCGTCAAACGAGTTGCCAATGGCGCTATGAGATCCACTAAGTACTACAGAGCCTGCTATAACTTGGACTCCCTATCATCCAGCTCAACTCCCTGAGCACGAGTAACTCGGCATCCACGACCTCTTCCTGATATCTATAATTCCAAAATAAAGCTTATTACGTAGTAAATAGGATCTCAAGCATGAAGGATATAACATATACCAATAAGTAAATCATATCACATATATCTCATATCATGCTTTATTATTCAAAGCAAATAGATCATAAAAAAAATTTAGATTTTCCGCGTACATATATAGTACGTCCTCACTCATACTAAGGGTTCCTAGTAGTCTGTATACATGATCCTTAGTAAACTCTATCCTAACTCCACAATATGACACAGGGATGATCCTAAGGATATTGGAACTAAAGCTCTGATACCAACTGTGACGTCTCAGGGTTCACACAAGGCTGCAGTCCCAGATGAAACCCGTATTGTCAAATCTGCCAAGTACCAACCACTATGTTACGATATGTTTCACCATCACAATTACTATCTCTCTAGTGGAAATAATAAATAGGTGAAGGTACAGACATGCAGAAATAGCAAGAGGCAACACTGGATATACACAGAAGAAGCATAAGAAATATCAATAATGAGCCTAACTGAAATAAAATAGAAATATCTCTGAGAATAAATACATCATCTCGTATTACATCCGAGTAGCCTGCTCTAATATAAGAGGATGCCAACCCAACCAAAACGAATATAACTGCCGTCCATAACGGGTGTGCCAACATCTCAAAGGAAATACCCTACTCGTAAGTAAACTATCATGGAAGTAAAACTTACAAATGATCAAATATCTATGTGTGCATCATCTTGTGCTATAACGATATTCTTGTAGTGTTCTTACTCAATCGCTCTGTGGCAATAGGATTTATTATCTCCCTATTCCGGATACATGTAATAACGATACTATTGTAATACTCTTACTCAATTGTTCTGCGATAATAGGTTTCATCTTCCTATTTTCGGATACGTGAAAGATCAAATACTAGTCATGTGTATTTATCAAATTTAACTTGTGATAAAAGTGTGTTAATTCAACACAAACTAAGCATAAGTGCACATATCTCAGTGTGCGTGTCCATATTTGAAATTCACCATCATCCCAAGTGTTTAACAAGTCTTAACATTGTAGTTAATCATCACAAGGTCGAGAGAAACACTCGACAAACTGAAATCAAACCAAAACAATGCACAGGCCAACATCAGACTCGCGGTCGACTATGGCGGTCGACCGCGACGAGCTCCAGAGATTACCCAAGTCTCTGTCCTGCACGTGATCGACCGTGGCGGTCGACCGTGAGCCCAAAATCCAGTTTTTTCCAGATTGACATGTGTCGTGTTCACGTCATGTTTTTTTGATTCAAACATGGTAAAAACTTCATGAATCTTGCATACAAATATGTTACAGCAGATAGAAATATCTGGAATCAAAATCAACATATATAACCATGATTTTATGCATTATATTTATATTCAAAACCCTAAAACATGCATAAAAGCTTAAAACGATGAATCAAACTTCTTTCTTTAGATTAACCATGTTTTAAAATCATCTTCAGATCTTAAATACATCTATAAAATTTGTTCTCAACCTTTTTAGTATGAAAAGACCTAATCTTTATACATATAATATAATTGAGTTGTCTTTTATTCATAATCTAGTCATTTAGGCTCTATAAAACATGTTTAAATCTCTGTAAAAACGTGTTGAAAACTGGGAGGGGGATTAGTAGAGATGATATTCGCCTGAGATTGTTGAAAAACATTTTAGAAGCAAGGTTGAAAGAGATCTCCACTCCAAAAGCCAAAAACTAAGAAAAATCATGTTCGAATGCCTCCAATCTTCTCCAAGAAATCAAACTAGGTTTTGGGGGGTTTTGGTGGCTGTTAGGGTTCTTAGGAAAACTAAGTAAAACGTGCAAAACTCATATATATATATATCAGGGAAAATGAATATGGGTTTAGAAATCCGAAACCAACTCAAAACAGGAGACAAATTCTCTGCAGGTTTCGCGGTTGACCGTGACGGTCGACCGTGGCGGTCGACCGAACTAGGCATTTTCAGTTTTTCATGAATTCGGCCATTGTGCATGTTTTGACTCTTTTCTCTCTCATGTATGAACTCGTTCGTACTCAAAACATATGGTATTATACTCATATACCATTAAATGATATTTATCATACTAAATATCCATATATCATAATTAATCTCATATTAATATATCATTCAAAAATTATCGGGGTTTTACATTCACCCCCCCTTAAGACATGGGACGACCCCGTCTCTCACCACACACTCCTCTTGATGTATTAGGTATTACAAGGTGAACCTCACGATTTAGGCACTCAATACAACAAGTTTGTTCTCTACAATAGATGAGAACTCAATATAGGCTTACACTCAATTGTTACAACTCTCACAACCCTAAATATACTATGTATGAAAATACTAAAAGCTCAATGTGGGTGTGTGTAACAATGAGATTTAATAAAACAAAATCAAACTAAACTCAATTATGAAAATCTAGCTTATAGAGATGATAATCAACAAACAATATAAATACAAAGCTAGAAATTGAGTTTAGAAAACTTCTCTATAGATAACAAGAGAGAGGAAGAAGAGTGAATGCTCAAACACCAAAGGATGATCTCCACTTTGCTCTTGTGAAAATTTCTTCACAAACAAACTCTTAAACAAACTTGAACGAAACCTAAACACCCTTTAAAACTTATTTAAAACTTTTCATCTTGTTAAATAAAACATAGGACATGTGGGGGTATTTATAGGAACCCCAAAGCCAAGAGAAACCAAGGCAAAAAGACCAAAAATTCAAAACTGTAAAAAGCTAAAAAAACTAGTTGTTACAGCATAAGTCGACTGACAGCTTTCATCAGTCGACTGATGAGCTGACCGTTAGAGGCATTTTTCAGCTCATCAGTCGACTGAGTCAGTCGACTGATGATCTTATCAGTCGACTGGTCAGTCGACCAAAATAAAAAAGAAACTTTTTTGAATTGTAAGAATTTTCTTTAGTCGACTGATCGATCGACTGGTTTCATCAGTCGACTGACCAGTCAACTGGTAAGAGATATACATCATGTTTAAAGCAAAAATCTAATTTTTAAACTGCCTTTAAAAATAGCAAACAAATTCAGAAAAATGTAAAACTTTAGAAAATGATTGTAAACATGATAATACACATGTTATAAAACCTGGTTTTCAAAAATCACCTCCCAAATGAGAAAACTCTTCAATTTTCAAAATAGTCTAAAACATGTAAATATAAACACGCTTGTTTTGACATTTTGACTAAACCATGTTTTGAAACACTACAAACTGATTTTATAGACTTAATAAAAAGTATAAACTATAGTTGTTAAGTCTATAAACCATATAAACTAAAAACATAATATTTTTCCAAATACAATAGAATATGAAGTATAAAAAAGTGTATATGAAGATATATATTGTTTCATATCTATATAGCTAAACCAAAACATATATGTATATATATAACTATATATATACAAAACCAAAACGTGTATGTGTGTATATAATTGAGCTTAAAGTACTAATACACATAATATAAAAATCTAAACTAAATTACCAAAGCAATGATATTGATCTTCAATAAGCTCTTCTTGGTAAATTTGCGAATGAAGCTTAAACTTGAATCTTTAACTTAAATTGCATGGCTTCATACCACAATTCCGCCAACCTCCATTTGATATGATCTTGAATGCTCGATTTCATCCATCCTCCAACATATTGTTTGCCTAGAATAGATATAAAATACAAACACTAGACAAACAACATTAGATGTAAATTATTTATAAATCATCATCAAAACAAAAGGACCCAACAATCTCCCCATTTTTGATGATGACAAATAATTTACAAAAAGATATATATGCATGAAAGGAAAAGAATATACAAATTATAATCATCATGCATATAAACAAAAAGAATATACTCACAATATTTCTCCCCCTTTGACAACATCAAAAAGAGGAAAATAATAAGAGAGCGGAGGCTCTCCCTACAAATAAGCATGGGTGAGTATAAAAACAAATAATAGAAATAGGGAATGCTCTCCTATCAAAATGCCTTATGGAATATATGAAATGATGTACAAGGCAAACATGTGAGCAAGCATAGACATGCTAAATATTACTCACATTCAAAAAGGCAATGAGAACACAATGAGATATGTCATTATGAAATAGTGTCTCATGGCAGAAACCTATAAGCCATGTATAAAATAGATTTATGAAAACAAGAGAATAGAAAATATGAAAATCATGAAAAAAATTTTGAATGAAAACAAATCACTCAAATAAAATCATAAATAAAGATTTAAATCATAAAACAAAAGTTTTCCAAAACCAAAAAAATAAAAACATTAAAAATCTTGGTTTAAAAAATCAAATTTGTTTTTGTACCCAAGTGTTCTTGGTACCAAAAGATTTAGAGACATGACCCCTATTATTTAAGCTTAAAGCCCTTGGATTATGAACTCATTTATGCACATGTGGCGTACTAACACGGTCAAAACAAAAATTATATAAATAACCTTTCCGATTGCAATAGGTGCAATGAAAAGGGGTAAATGATTTGTGTTGACCAAGTGGGCATCCACGGGAATCATTTGCAAGAAAAGATAGTCTTTTAAATTTATTTTGCAAATGAGAAGCATCATCAAACAAAGGTGGTCTTATTGGAACATTTTGCAAGAAGAGAGATTTTTACAAATCAAAACAAAATTTTGCAAGATGTCCAAACCTACCACAAACATTACACTTAAAAACATGTGGTCTATAAGAAACATTTGGCAAACTAGATTTTTTTTAAATCAAAATAATATTTGGCCAAATAACCAAAACGACCACAAAGATCATAATGATACACACTAGCATGCTTATGATAAAAATTAGGTGCATGTGCATGAGTGTGTGATGATGAAGCCTTATGAGATGCACAATGATCATTAGCATTGTTATGTTTGTGTGCATCATAGCAAAATTTAGCTAAATGGTCTTTTCGGCAGCAAATGGAACATTGTAAATTTTGCTATACCTGTGTGCATAGTGAGTGGATGATTTTGACTTATTTGCACTAGATTTAACACACATATTCACAAGCTTCTTATGGTTGTTAATGCATGTAGTTAGAGTTGAATCTAAAGAAGAAATACGGTTTTTAACATTGTTCAACTCATTATAAGGCATATTAGCATTAACATTAGAAGTAGAACATAAATAATCATTTATAAAAGAAGCAGTATCGTTTTTTATATTCTCTACTTCTAATATGGCATTATCGCTTTCATGAGTTAAGCTAGAAATGGATGAGATCAATTTTTTATTTTCCAAATTTAACAAGTCATTGTTTTCTTTAAGCATAGTATTTTCTTTTGCAGTGATATCAAATTTGAAAGCTAGCTTCTCATGATCGGATTTCAAATTAACATGCTTGCTTTTTAAATTTACATAATTATGATGCAATTTGTTGTAGGCTTTCATTAATTTTTCATATGCACATGCAAGATTAACTATAGATGATTCACTATGGGGTTCAGACTCGCAAAGCTCACAAGGGCTATCACCTAGAGGACGTGTCCATGATGCTCCATTGGAACTTGAAGAGGAAGCCTCCAAAGCTTATCGGATCGCCTCCAAGTTCCCTTGATGTGCTTCAATAAATTTCGATAAGGTGTAAACACTATCAAAATGAACAAACTTGTTAGAAATAGATGAGTCAAAAGTATTTAGTAAAAATTCTAACAAGACCTTGTTCATAGTAAACATTCTTTTATCATTTTTACTCCACTTGGATTTCTCCAAAGTGGGTACAATATAAGCATCTTCAATAACTTCCCATAAATCGAAATGTTTAGATCTAACAAATATATTAAATCTAGAATACCATTGGTCATAAGGAAAAGCATTGAATTTAGGAGCAATACTAGGATAATAGCCTGAGCAAGATGCACCATGCATATCCATAATTAAAAAAATATGCAAGCAAGAAAAATGCAATCAAAACTAGATTAGCATAATAAGATAACTTGAATCTTTAACTCAAGGTGATTAGACCTTAAATCAAAGAGCACCAAGCTCTGATACCAATTGAAAGCACCTTAATGCCACTAGGAAAGAACTCTAAAGGGGGATGAATAGGGTTTATGCTAATCTAATCCGATTTATGCTAATTTAAAACTAATTAATAATATATCCTAGCAAGAATGATATTCAACAAAATATGAGCAAGGATATACAATTAAGAAAAGGGTAAAATAAACATAAACAAGATAAACAAGATAGTGGGCAATATAAACAAAGAGCAATTGACAAAGGCAATATGAATAATAAGCATGAATGTAAAAGTGCGCCAATGCAATCATAAACAAACGATATGTTCATAGAGTTCGGTCTCCACGACCTACGTCTCCCTCCTCACCTCGCGGAGATCTCTACTATCACGTCGGGTTTTCTACGCTTACCCAAAAAATGTTTACACCTCACAATGTCGATTTTCAACACTCACCGATCAACGTTCACAATCACTCACAATGTAACTACACTAACTACCACCTCAAGTGTTGGTCTCTAACCCGTGTCTCCCTCAAGTGTTAGGAATTACAACCTCTCTCTAGGTATTACCACCTATCCCACTCCTCTTGGGACGACCCCGTCTCTCACCACACACTCCTCTTGGTGTACTAGTATATTACAAAGTGAACCACACAATTAGGCTCAAATACTACAATGGTTGTTCTCTACTATGGATGAAAACACAATGAAATCTCATACTCTAAGTCACAAACCTATAACCCAAATTATACTATAAATGTAAATACAACAAGCTCAATGGTTGTGTGTGAACAAAGAGATTCAATAAAATCAACTAAACTCAATATAAACACTAACTTAAATAAAATGATAATCAAACAATATAAAAAGTAAAGCTAGATTGAGTTTAGGAAAACTTCTCTGTAGATAACAAGAGAGAAGGAGAAGAGTGAATGCTCAAACACCAAAGGATGATCTCTACTTTGCTCTTGTGAACATTTCTTCACAAACAAACTCTTAAACAAACTTAAACGAAACTTAAACACCCTTTAAAACTTTTCTTCTTATTAAATAAAATAGAGGGTATGTGGGGGTATTTATAGGAACCCCAAAGCCAAAAGAAACCAAGGTAAAAAGACCAAAAATCCAAAAATGTAAAAGGCTAAAAAAACTAGTCGTTATAGCATCAGTCGACTGATAGTTTTTATCAGTTGACTGATGAGGTGACCGTTAGAGGCGTTTTCTAGCTCATCAGTCGACTGACAGACTTTATCAGTCGACTAATGACCTTATCAGTCGACCAAAACAAAATAAAAACTTTTTTAAATTGCAGACACTTTTTTCAGTCGACTGATCGGTCGAACTGACCAGTCGACTGATAACAGATATACAGCCTATTTAAAAGCAGAAATCTGATTTCTAAGCTATCTTTAAAAATAGTAAACAAATTCAAAAAAATATAAAACTTTGGGAAATGATTGTAAACATGATAATACACATGTTACAAAAACTGGTTTTAAAAAATCTCCTCCCAAACGAGAAAACTCTTTATTTTTCAAAATAGTCCAAAACATGTAAATATAAACACACTTGTATTGACATTTTGACTAAGCCATGTTTTGAAACTCTATAAACTGATTTTATAGACTTAATAAAAAGTATAAACTATAGTTGTTAAGTCTATAAACCATATAAACCAAAAACACAATATTTTTCTAAATACAATAGAATATGAAGCATATAAAAGTGTATATGAAGATATATATTGTTTCATATCTATATAGCTAAACCAAAACATATATGTATATATATAACTATATATATACAAAACCAAAATGTGGATGTGTGTATATAATTGAGCTTAAAGTACTAACACACATAATATAAAAACCTAAACTAAATTATCCAAGCAATGATCTTGATCTTCAATAAGCTCTTCTTGGTAAATTTGCGGATGAAGCTTAAACTTAAATCTTTAACTTGAATTGTATGGCTTCATACCACAATTCCACCAACCTCCATTGGATATTATCGTGAATGCTCGATTCCATCCATCCTCCAACATATTGTTTGCCTAGAATAGATACAAAACACGAATACTAGACAAACAACATTAGATGTAAATTGTTTGTAAATTATCATCAAAACAAAAGGACCCAACAATATTGTTAGCACTAGTATTATCACAAAAAAAATTTGTATCTTGAAAATACAAATCATAATCAACCAAATTTTGTTTCATCCATAAAAGTTATGCACAACACAAACCGACGACAATGTATTCTGCTTTCTTAGTGGACAAGGCAATACAATTTTATTTCTTGGATGCTAAAGAGACAAGAGAGTTATCTAAAAATTAACATGTACCACTCGTACTCTTACCATCTACCTTACTACCGGCATAGTCAGCATCACAAAAACCATAAAGAACAAAAGAAGTGCGTTTTGGATAAAATAAACTAAGATCTATTGTGCCATTAACATATTTGATAATTCATTTAATCACAATCAAATGAGACTTTTTAGGAGAAGCTTGAAAACGTGCACATGCACATACACTAAACATGATATCTGGTCTACTAGCGGTAAGGTAAAGGAGACTACCTATCTTACCTCGGTAAAGATTTTGGTCTATCTCCTCACCCCTATCATCCACATCAAGCTTGATACTTGTACTCATGGAAGTTGGAGCATACTTGGAGCTCCCTAATCCGAATTTTTTTACCAATTCTCTAGCATATTTGCTTTGAGAAACGAATATCTCATCCTTAGATCGCTTGACTTGGAGACCGAGAAAGAATGGAGCTCTCTCATCATACTCATCTCAAATTGGTCTTGCATAACTTTTCAAAAATCATTACACAAAGATTCATTAGTGGCACCAAAAATAAAATCATCAACATAAATTTGAAAACTAAGAGAAAATCATTTTTCTGTTTTCTAACAAAAAGAGTATTATCAATTTTGCCTTTAGAAAAATCATTTTTAAGAAGAAAACTAGAGAGGCGAGCATACCAAGCTCTAGGAGCTTGTTTTAACCCATATAAAGCGAGCATACCAAGCTCTAGGAGCTTGTTTTAACCCATATAAAGCTTTTTAAACCCGGTAAACATGATTAAGAAAAGAATGATCCATAAAACCGGAGGGTTGCTTAACATATACTTCTTCCTCTATAAAACCATTTAAAAAGGTATTTTTAACATCCATTTAAAATAGTTTAAAATCTTTAAAATTAGCAAAGGCTAAAAACATCCTAATAGATTCCAATCTTATAACCAGTGTAAAAGTTTTATCATAGTCTATGCCCTTCTCTTTTGTATCCTTGGGCAACTAAACGAGCTTTATTTCTAGTCAATATGCCATGTTCATCAAGTTTGTTTCTAAAAACTTACTTAGTACCAATAACATGAACATTATTAGGTCTAGGAACTAATTTTCAAACATTATTTCTTTAAAAATTGTTTAGTTCATCATGTATTGCTAAAACCCAAAACTCATCTTTTAAAGTATCATTAATTCTTTTAGGTTCTATTTGAGATAAGAAAGCTACATTACCATACTCAAGGTTTTTGAGTGAGTTAGAATCCCTTATGGTGGACTTCCTATCATTTGTACCTTTGGATGATCCGGTGCAAACTTCCATGCCTTGGGGAGTTCTTCTTGATTTTGTATATTGTTGCTTTCCCTATCCTTTTGTGCATCCATTGAGAGTTTGTTATTTATTTGCAAAAGCTTCAATCCTCCCTCAATATCATCATCATCCCTAGGCAAGCTATCTTACAAACCAAAATTAGTCTCATCAAAAGTAACGTTTATAGACTCTTTAACAATAAGTGTTCATTTGTTGAAGACCCTATAAGCCTTACTTCCATATCCCAAAAATATACCAACACTAATTTTTGAGTCAAACTTATCACGGTGGTCTTTAATGTTTAAGATAAAACATTTTCAGCAAAAAATATAAAAATATCCAATATATGGGGTTTTTCTAAAAAAGAGTTCATAAGGAGTTTTCTTAAATTTAGGTCTAATCAAGACACGAATTAAGATATGGCAAGCCGTATTCACAGCTTTCGCCCAAAAATACTTAAGCAAAACAAAAGCATTTATCATTGTACGTGATATCTCTTGTATGGTCCAATTTTTCCGTTCAACAATACCATTTTGTTGTGGTATTCTAGGAGCGAAAAACGTATGAGTTATACCACGATGAGCACAAAAATCATCAAAAATTTTATTTTGAAATTCACAACCATGATCACTTCTAATTTTAATAATTTTCAAATTCTTTTTATTTTCAATTCTTTTTACAAAATTAGAAAATTCTTTAAAACATTCATCTTTGTTTGCAAGAACGATTACCCATGTAAAACATGAAAAATCATCAATGATAACAAATACATAATGTTTACCTCCTAGAGAGGCAACACGCATAAGACCAAAGAGATCATGATGTAAAGGTTTAGAAGTAGATACTTTATTTATGGATTTGAAGGTGTTCTTGGTTTGTTTACCTTTAGCACAATCTTCACAAATAGAATCCTTAATAAAGGTTAGATTTTGTAGCCCTTTTACTAGATTTTTCTTGGATAGCTTAGATATTAACTCCATGTTAGTATGTCCAAACCTCTTTGTGCCAAATCCAAGGATCTTCATCTACCGCGGTAAGGCACTTTACATCTTGATTAATTAGCTCATTCATCTAAAAAATATAAACATTAGATCTTCTAAAAGCAACAAAAATAACTTTATCATTCATACTAACAATATATTTATCCGGTTTAAAAGGAATGTCAAAGTCTTTGTTACTTAATTAACTAATACTAAGAAGATTATGATTTAGTCCTTTAACAAAATAAATATCCTCAGTTATAGGAGAATGTGTCTTACCAATATTATCAATACCTATAATTTTACCTTTCTCACCCCCACTGAAGGAGACATTGCCTCCTTCAATCCTTGATAGGGTTGCAAATAATTTCTTATTGTCCATCATGTGATGTGAGCAACCACTATCAAGGTACTACAAATCCTTACGTCTTGTACGAGACGTTCCCTCATCTTCATGAGCCATGAAGCAAATGTTTAGGTCATGAAGAGAAATCTTGGTGCCCTCGTCATCGCTATCCGAATCACTTGGTTCAGATTCATCCTATCCGGCGTACATAGCTTTCTTCTTCTTGTACTTCAAGTATTTTTCCTTTACTTTGGGACAATCCTTTGCAATGTGTCCCGGATCATTGCATTCGAAACATTTACCTACACTGAGAGGAAAACTTGTTGTTAGATAGATTTTTAAGATTTTTATTCATTTAAATTAATTTTGATATTCTTTTAGAGAGATGTGCCACTTCTCTAGAGACATCAACTTTACTATCCGAGGAGGATGAGTCATCAATTACTCCTTTGAACGCAATAGTCTTTAATTTTTGAGATGGCTCCTCGATCGCCTTTGGGGGCACTTCCTCCTTCTCCTTGATCTTCTTCTCATGGACCTTGAGCTTGCTAATAAGACTATCAAGAGTAAGTGTTGTAAGAACATGAGCTTCCTCGATGGCCGTGGCTTTGGGCTCCAACACTGGCGTCAAAGAACGAAGAATTTTGTAGTTCATCTCTTAGTTCATCAACTTCTTATCAAGGCCATGTAATTCATTTATGATGTTAGTAAACCAAGAAAACATAGTATCAATAGATTCATTTGAAAGCATTTTAAACAATTCATAATCATGCATGAGGCCACTAATTTTAGACTCCTTAACTTGGGGGGTTCCTTCATGAGTGATGCATAATTTTTTCCAAATTTTGTGTGCGGTTGCACACATGGAAACCCTATTATATTCATTGGGGGTAAATCCACAAAGTAATGCATTCATGGCATTTATATTAAATTTTGCTTGATGTCTCTCACCATCGGTCATACTACTACTACTAGGCTTCTCAACATATTTCTTCTCTATAATGTCTAAGATATCAAGGTCAATGCATCATAGATAAATCCTCATTCTAGCCTTCCGATAAGCGAAGTTGCTACCAGTGAAAAGTGGGGGTCTAGTGGTGGATTGTCCCTCAAGCATATGCATATTCAAAGAAGCCTCCATTGGATCTTTCCTCTAAGGTGATTAAAGCAAAAAAAAATATAGACACATCACTCTGATACTAATTGTTGGTCCCTAGAGGAGGGTGAATAGGGTTATGAAGCAATAAATATGCAAACAAAAATAAGACAATGCAATACACCACAAAATAATATACTAAAACAATATAAAGGAGATGAGTTAGGAAATAGTTAGCCAATTGTGACGCGTGATATGTTCACGATGTTCGGTCCACTGACCTACGTACCCGCTCCTCACTCTCAAGGAAAATTTTACTATCACAACCCAGTTTGGAAGACAGAACTTCTTCACAACGATCTCCTCTTGAGATCTCACAACAACATAGTAGATCTCCACGAGATCAAGCTCTCCACATGTTACAAATGAAAGAAAAGAAGCTATCTTACAACAGCCCTATGGCAAGATGAAGAGATTGTAATTTGAAGCTTTGGATGTGGGGTTTGTAAGTGTGAAAGTAAATGAAAGTTGAAGCTCTTTTAAACAATAAACAATAAACTCAAGAGATTTTAAATGCTTGCTTAGTTACTAAAGTGAATGGGGTTGGTGACTATTTATAAGCATTCAAGAGAACAGCCAAACCCCAAAGAAACAGACAAAAACATTCAAAAACTGAGAAATCTAGAAACTGTACAAAACTAGTCGTTGGGGGCTTATCAGTCAACTGACGGGTTCATCAATCAACTGATGAGCTGACAGTTATAAGTGGTTTGCAGCTCGTCAGTCGACTGAAGAAGCTCATCAGTTGACTAACGGGTCTGTTCGCGGTGAAAGTCGTTTTCATTGAAGTCATTGTTCCTTAAGCAACAGTTTATCGGTTATAAAAGATCCGGTCTTTTTATAAGATCCGGTTACAACAAAATCAAAGAAAAAAAGAAAAATTACAACTTTCCTTTTCTCGAACAAATCGTAAGATCATGTTTTGTGGTCTCTTGCTTGTGTGGGTTCTTCGCCTGCGCCGGGGTTAATCCATGGACCACCACGCGATCTTGATCCGGTCGAATCTACACGGTATGACAGGTGTTATTTCACGAAGAAAATAACAGCCGGGGGTACTATTTCACCAAGGAAATAATAGCCTTTAGTAATCGAAATCGACCAAGCGAAATCGATACTCTTCTCGGGATCAAAAACCAAGTTTTGACCCGGAGGATAACCGTGTGGATCTCAGATCTGATCTCTCTCTCGAATTCCTGCCTTGTTTGACGTGGATGATCGCCAAGAACCAGATCTGAAAATGTCCAAGTCTTCAAAGCTTCAAAACTCCAAAGTTGAGCTCTCAATCCAGCAAAGTTTCGCCTCCAAAAATCCAACCCCTCAACAATGAGTCTGCGCCCTCTATTTATAGTCTTTTCAGGTCGGATTTAGGCTCAGATCTGAGCCCAGATCCGTGGCTCGGCCAGGTGGCTCGGCCGGCCACCTTGGTGGCTCGGTGAGTCACTGCTGGTGCTGCGGCACCGAGCCAGCCAGAGGTTGGCTCGGGAGCCACCAAGGTGGCTACGGCACGCCACATTTGGTGGCTTCGGGCACCGAGCCACCTTTGGTGGCTGGTGGTGGCGCGAGCCACCATAGAGGTGGGCTTGGCCACGCGAGCCACCAAAAGGTGCCTGCGGTGGCCGGCCGAGCCACCACAAGCGTAGGCTCGGTGGCAGCCGACGACACGCACAAGGTGGCGCGCCACCGAGCCACCTTGCGCGGCTCGCTGAGGCACCTTGGCGGCCTCGCTGAGCGCACCTGAGCGCTGCGCTGAAGCCACGCTGAAGGCGGGACTCGTCTATAGGCCAAGCTCTTCCCGGGGTGTGCCATTTCGTCCGTTTCGCGGTTTATCCGAGCTTCGTTGTTGGTCCGATTTGGTAGTCCGGATCCTGATTTGGTAGTAAATCCGCCTTAGAGTTCAAGTCTGTTCCCGATTGTTGTTTGATGCGGTGGACTCTACGGTTGGATGACTCATTGATTCATTGACCTATTAGCTTGATTCCGCACGCGAGTGGATGTATTCCATTGTTTGCGTGCGGTTCGTTAACCTCGTCGCCTCGTTAATCCGCTTCGTCGCGTGTCACTTGGCTTTGGTGTTATGGTCTAACGATCGTGTTTAGATACGTTACCCGATGGTTCGTTGGTTTGTCGAATCACCGTGCCGAGCTGTGCTAAGGGACCCATAGGTAGTTTTATACGCCTACAGGGTCATCAGTCCACTCATCAGTCGACTGACGGGTTATGAGTCGACTGATAGAACATCAGTCACATAAATAGATACTTTTGAAGATTCTGGCAAGTTTCTTTAGTCGACTGATCCTTTTGATCAGTCGACTGATAACAGATTTTTTAGCCTTTTTGATTTGTGAAAACAAATTTCCAGGGTCTTTAAAAAATAGTAAATAAATTCTAAAAAAAATGTGAAACTTTGGGAAAAGTTTTCAAATATAATAACAAACTTATTTGAAAATGAATTTTGTAAAATTGTCCTCGTATTTGTGAAAACTAAATGTTTAGCAAAAAAATACTAAAATACGAATTTTAAAAATGTATGAGTGAGTTATCCAAGAACTTCAAATATAATTTGTCATACTACTTGCCTACATCAAGCACTAGAGAGAAAAAAAATACAAATATCCCTCACATATAAGTACATAGCTTGAGTCTTGATATTTGCTTCTACGTTGATGAAGCTTCTCTTGTATGTAATGTTCTTTGAAAGCTTTGCTTCATCACTTTGCCTCCACCTCCTTAGATATCATCGTTGTAGCTTGCATTCCATCCAATCCTCTAACAATGGTATGAATAAACTTGATATTCTTGTAATCTATAATATCACTCAACAAGCAATTAGTACAAATAATGGTGGTTGTAAATCATCATCAAAACATAAAGGCTAACATCCTGTTGTCTCGACTTATTGAAAGATGTTAAGAAAATTGGAGGCGGCTTGGATTTATCAGCGAATGATGATGAGGTCAAGCCTGTTGCTAGGGCCCCTGTGGTCGAGAGCTTTGATGATCTGCATGTCTTTTCCTTCCTCTTTTTTGTAAAGGAGTTTGTAATGAAGTTTAGTCTTATTGAATAAAAATTAACTTTTATCTCTATTGTTGAGCATGCCTTCATTATTTATATTCTTTTATTTTTGTAGCTTTGTTCTTATCTGAGATGTTAGCTGAAGTAAGTTAGTTGTAATGTATCGACCCGTGCTAGAGACTTATGACAACTAGTACACTTGATGCCTTATTTTGGCTGAGCGTTCAATTGACCAGAACTCGACAGATGACTGCTCAAGTTTTTAGATCAATAAAGTATTGACTCAACACTTAATACTCATACCTTAGGTTTATGAATACATTTTTGACGAAATGGCAACCTTGAGGTTGGGTGCCTAGGTCTTACGGAGGTGCCTAGGTCTTCATAATCCCGTATGGTCGAGTAGTGACTGTGGGAGTCGGTCAAATGGTTGTGCCTTAGGCTTACCTTGATAAAGAGCCAAGGGCTTGTTATTCGACTGAGCAGTCAAACGTCTAGAACTCTTGAGAGTTGACTAGGGCTTTCCTTCCCCTAAGTTCGAGAGACGACTATGGGAGTTGGCCAAAGGCTTGTACCTTGGGTTTATTTCTGATGAGATACCAAGGTCTTGTCTATGATGATCGATGAGAGCTAAAGGAATCGACCATATATTATGCCTTGGGCTTACCTTGATAAAGAGCCAAGGGCTTGTTATTCGACTAAGGAGTTGAACGTCTAGAACTCTTGAGACTTGACTAGGGTTTCATTCCCCTAAAGCCAAGAGAAAACTATAGGAGTCGGTCAAAGGGTTGTGCTTTGTGCCTGATGAGGTACCAAGGGCTTGTTGGGGGTGTCTAGGTCTTACATGACACCTAGGCCTTTGGCCATAATGAAGCCTCAATCCCTGCGAGATCAAAGTTAGTTCATATTGAATAACATTTTATTAGTTCTGTATTTTACATCATCATGAAAAATATTCTTTTGCAGGCATCTGATGCTCAAAGGGAGTTAAACCACTTGTGATCTTGCTTTGGCTCTACTTCAAAGGTAATTTTGTAGCGGATGAGGCTGTCAGTATAGAACCTCTTTTAGTTGGATTTTGCTTGCTTTCATATTGGACAACTTGTTGATAAACGAAGATGAGTAGACACTCTATTTGCCATCTCATCAGCCAAGGTTCCTTTTGAGTCTGAATCTTCAGTAAGGCCTTGAAGGCGGATGGTTGGCATGCCGGCTTTTGACAAAAGGAACTGTCCAGACACTATGAATCATGTTGAATGGCGTTCTTTAGGTTGGGTTCGCGAAGGTTGGGGCACGACCAGAAGATACATGGTACCTTTTGTAGTGGAAACTCTCTTGGAGAGAGAATCCATCAGTCGGTATTGTACTCCCTGAAAATAACAAATCGTGGTGGTATTCTTAAAGAAGCTTCAGGAGTACTAAGGACTAGACCATGTTGTGAATGGAGAACTCTCCCTCATGGGGATCATACGGGTCGCATGCTTCAACCACCAGAGGTTAGGCAACTTTAGTGGTAAGGGTGTTGGTTGAAGGGCCAAGATCATTCTTCCTAAAATCAATCAGCTGACAGGCCCTATGTTTTTCCCGCAATCTCACCTCTGTTATAAGGGAGTTTCTTTCGAAGAGTTCTCATGGTCCAAGGTGCCTATCACAGACTTAATCACTGCTCCTATGCTCATATGAACTATCGATTGTTGGAGCTTCCGTGAAATTTGGCCTCATCAAATTCTATGTTCCGGCCAGATTCATTTTGTGATGGTGATTAGAAGTCAGGGTCACTTTCAAGAAAAACAACCACCCTTAAGGTGGATCTTCTACTGGAGGGTTTTTTAGGGGGATTGAAGATCGCTCTACTATCTAATTGATGGTGTGCTTGGCAAACATTGCCCAGATAAGTTGCTGAGACTTTCGAGGATTGAACCTATGTTGGTTCCTCTTAGCCAAAGCTAACCCTCCTTAGCTTGAATGATGCAACTTCGATGTTTTTCCTCAGGGTGAGTAGAATCAAACCCTTGATCAGAACTTGGCATGTCTTCTCGAAAAAGAAGAGCGGCCCTACGGTGGGTGCCAAATTGTTGAAGCTCAATATCAAACAGAATAATCCAGAAGAGGATGGTTGTCGGGTGATGAAGGATGATGGAGGGACCACTCCCTTCTTTGACTTTATGTCTTATTCTTGAACGAGAGCTTGATGTCCACCCTGCACACATAATAAGAACCAGTAAGAGGTCGAAGACCAGTTCCCTCGTGGTTCCTCTAACAGTCAAGTTAGTGAAACTTCAGTGGGGAAGGGGAAGGTCAAGAACCGATGTGGTTCTTAAGGTGGCAAGGTGCATGCCCAGAGGATCTACGTGAGCTCCTCTGTTTGGATGAAGAACTGTGTGTTCTTGTTTTTGTATAATGCATGCTCTTGAGGGTTTTAGATTGTCAACCTCTCTCTCTCTGCGCTATGGCAAATAGCATTTGTATATAAAGAGGATGTCCCAGGGAGATTGGTCACTTCGGCCATGCAAATGGCGGTGACAAAGTGTAAGCTAGAAGGTGAGTCATCATTTTCTCTACACGCGACATCTGGTGACTGGAGGGGAAGTTACTTCGTCATGGGAGAGGGGTCTCCGCATTTTCCAAGAAGTGATTGATAGCGTGGCAGAAGGCACGTGGGCATACTGAATTATCCCATGCTTTACAAGTGTCGGCTAACGACTGTAGGGGAAGTCACTTCAGAATGGAGAGGGTGTCTCCTCATTCTCCAAGAAGTGATTGAGCTGACAAGTCATAGAGACCTATCAGACCAAAATCTAGATAAGGCTTGTCCGAGGTGGACAGAGATGTTGACATATGCTCTGGGATAGAGGCTTAGGGCTGGGGTCGAATTCTCAATTTAATTGATAGTAGGGGATGTCCCTCCAGTTGCATCTGAGAATTGCCCAGTGAGTGGTCGAGTTTCCTAAGTAAGGTCATCATTGATGATAGGATCAACCGACATCGCCTTTCACGTCGACTCAGGAGTATCGGCCTCTCCGACTGGTTGGAATGTCATCTTTTCTCAGATAATAACCGTCTCTTAAGTTGATAGAAAGATGTCGACTCGTATGGGAGGTCAGGATCTCTCGTGCCGACCAATATCACCTTTGGTGTCGACACCAGAGAGTCGACTTGATGAGTCAGTGGGGGCCGAGTCCTCTGTGATTGTACCTTGGGTTTATCCCTGATAAGATACTAAGGTCTTGTAATTAGCCATGATGGTTGAGTTGCACTAGAGGATTCGACCATCTGTCATGCCTTGGGCTTACCTTGATAAAGAGCCAAGGGCTTGTAATTCGACTAAGGAATCAAATGCCTAGAACTTTTGAGAGTTGACTAGGGCTCTCCTTCCCCTAAGACCGAGAGACGACTGTGAGAGTCAGCCAAAGGGTTGAGTTTGTTTTGCTTGGACTCTCATTGTATCATTTTGTAAATATCAGTATCTTGGGTGAGTGAACACCATAATAGCGTCTATGCTGTAAGTCTGTCAACTTGCGACTCTCCGAAACTCTAATCCTCTGTCTAAAAATAAGGAAAATCAACAGCGTCAGAGCGCTAGCAAGATCATCTTCATCCGCTCCTAGGGGAAGGGCTACTAAGTATTATGGAGGCTCTACCTATAAATGCATAGTCTACCTAAATCATTTTACCCTATGCTACATGGGAATTATATTAGAAATCCACAACACGAGACTAGTACGCTGAGCAAAATAATTCGAACAAGAAAACCTTCATGTATATACCATGTGTCTTAAGTTGTAAATTTCTAGATATAAATTCCAATAAAAAAAGTAAAATAATAAAGAAACACAATGCATGTAAGTATCACAACAACCATCTCCAAAAACATCATCCAACTCCTCATGTTACCCTTAATGGACAAAATAGATACCCATACACAATTCCGTGTGCTAATGATGTGAAATACCTCTACACTAAATTGTATCAAAAGAATGTCAATAATCGCCTACACTCAGGTTATCATCAAATCTATCAAATCGTCCTTCTCTGAAATTCTCCAACTCATCGCGCCCCTGTGTGGACCGACAAATAAGTATATCAAACTCTGTGCATAACCATGTGGACCCAAAACATAGGTTCAACGACATTATGAAGACGGACAAATAGGTATATCAACCTCTGCGTATAACCATGCTGACACAAAACATAGGTTCAATGACCTCTGCGCACGCTCGTGCAGACACAAAAATGAATAAAGGAATAAAGTCCATCACTGTCTCATTACGGTACTGATTAATGCACTGAGAGTGTAGTCCATCCGCAGCCTCATTACAGGCTCTAACTAACCCCACTCAGCATCCTCAATAAAAGAGAACAATAATAATCGTTACTTGTAACAAATGCAAACTATTTGGATACCCCAAACAATAGAATCATGCATACTCAAACCCAGTACGTGTACTCCTCAAAATATGCGTAAATATCAACATACAACTTGCACTACACACTCGCAAAACGAACCTATGTGTAAAGGAAACAAAAACCGCATTCAAGGCCTGACCAGTCGACTGACAAGGAGCTTCGATCGACTAATCAATTGCTGGAACTATACCGACTGCACTTCATCAGTCGACTGACGCATGTGGTCAGTCGACTGATCAGAACCGAAGCTACCAGGTTGTGTTTTTGTGTAATTTCATCAAAAATTCGGGTTTTTATTAATATACTTGATAAGAACTGATGAATACTTGACTAAAGGTTTGTTTAAACAAGATCAAATCAATGTGAACTCATGAATACAAATTAACTAAATTCTTTTTTATTTCAACAAATTAGTGCATATAAACCAAATTAAACTAAAATTAACGTGTTAAAACAACCCTAATGATCATGATCATCAAAATTAATACAACAAAGGTTAATCTTACAGATCATTTTCATTGGTTTAAAATTAGTTCAAACCCTCTGAGGCATAATACTCAGTGTGTATCCTAGGTCAATTTGAATATACCAACCAGTGTCAAACCAACATACTCTTTATAGTACAATGGCTGATAATGATTACTTATCGGGACAAGCATATCAGGTAGAGTAAAAGTGATGCTTGGCACTTTCCTTGTCTTCTGGTAGCAGTGTGTGCACATTGACTCTTCCCACGCTACCTCTAGGCTGATGGACAATTTAGTGAGGAACACATCAGTATTATCAAGAGCATCACTAAGTGCCACTCGAGTTTCTCGTAAGAGGCGGAGGCATTCGTATAATGTGATTCTAGCGAGTATATTCACCAACTGAGCCATGATGTTGAAATGGAATGGGTTTTTGAGGCTGAATCCTTGAGCATTTTTCTAAGGCATCACTGCCTACATTGAGGTCCCTGCTTCCCATGAATCATCGTTGATAGGACCATACTATTTCAAGTAAGTTGTTTCAGACCTCGTTCCTGTAGGAGTGGCTTGGGCCGCCAAGGCTTCGCTAATTGTTGTTTTATAAACTTTAGCACTAGTAGAAAACAGAGCAGATGGGGAAATCGATCGCCAATACAGTAAAATCCATCATTAATACACTTTCGCGACGGGGAACAGTCCATCGCCAATAATTCTGTCGCCAATGAACATTAGCGATGGGGTCATCTGTCACCAACATTCATTGGCGACGGAAAACATTAGTGACGGAAAATGTCCATTGCTAATGAACATTGGTGATGAGGCATGAGCCATCACCAATGAACATTGGCGATGGGACTACTTTGCCGCCAATGTTCATTGGTGACGGGACTACGTCCGGCACCAATGAACATTGGGGATGGCCGTATTCCCGTCGCCAATGTATGTAATCCAAAAAAAAAAAAAAATTTAGCCCCCTAATCAGGAATGTATACATATTGCTACCAATATTCATAACATATTCAAGAATAATCACGTTTATCAATTCACATCCAACAATATTTGTAGTATCTGAAATAGATACACTAGAACACTAGAGGGGGGTGAATAGTGTTCTCTTAAAATTATTGCAAAGTAGATAATAAATTGTAAAGAAAAATGGCAATCTCAGAAATTTGTAAACACAAACACAAGGATTTTATACTGGTTCCACCAATCCGGTGTACATCCAGTCCCCAAGCAAATCCCGCTTGAGAGTTTTCACTATGATTTTGAATAAACTTACAAAATCAAACGCAAACCTGACCAATTTGCAAGTCCCTGCAAATTGCAATACCAATTGACAAACTCCTTGCCAATTTGAACACCAATCTCTAAGCCAAGAGATTAACCCTCTCACAACCGAGAGAAAAACTTGTTGTAGTAAGAACACAATGATCCTATAAGCCTTGAATGTGTAATGAAGTGCAGCAATGGCTTAGGATTCTTTTAACCTCTGTAAATTGCCTAAATGATATGTATTTGATGAATGTTTGAAGGCAATTTTAGAAACTTCTCTTTTTCACAAAATCTGAATATTTTTCACTTGAATAATTGCACAAAAGTCAAAGCTTATGGGTATGTAAGTCTCTACCATTTTTCTGATCAAATAACTTATATATAGCCCTTGAAAAGACAATTTTTTAAACTTTAAAAACGTTTAAAAACAGCTATAAACTGTCAGATATTCAAACTTTGAAAACTGGAAAAACTGTATCTGTAGTCGACTACTGTTGACATTAGTCGACTACACTGAGTTCAAACAGACTGGTTTTCGGAAAATTTTCTCAGTAGTCGACTACAAAGCCCATTAGTCGACTACACTATATTTTGACAGAAACTGATAAAATGAAATTTGAGTTCAGTAGTCGACTACTGTTGACATTAGTCGACTATACTGTAAAAACACAGAAACTTATGTTTCTGTCAAACACTTAAGTAGTCGACTATAATCACTATTAGTCGACTATACTGTAAATTGACAGAAACATGTATTTGAGTTTTATACATGAGTAGTCGACTACTATTCCAAAATGCCTTGATATCCACTTGCACTTGTACATATTCTGATATTGAAATCTGCATATGAAAGTTAGTGCACACACAATATAGATTGTTATCATCAAAACATTATCATGGAGAAATGATATTCAACATTCTCCCCCTTTTTGATGATAACAAATAATTTATGCATCATATTACAACTTAAAACATATAATACTTACTCCCCCTGCATATATGCAAAGTTTTTAACATTCATAATAAAAAAACACAAAACATAACTATTTCTCCTCCTTTGTTATTAACAAAAAGAGGAATCTAAACATAACATAATTTCTTCAACATGAGCTAACACTTCAAACAAATCATCCAGGTTATGAACATAGTCCATAACTTCACCCATCCATATTGGTAGGCAAAGACTTGCCATAAAGACCACAAGTTCCACAATGTTCATCACCATGATCTGTTTAAAATATATAGCACTTGTATTAACTAACCAAATAGTAGCAACACAAATAGCAAACTTAATATAATAGCAAAACTTAACACACAGTCATATTGTAGCAAACTTGACAAAATAGCAACACAACCACATAGTTTTAAACATAATAACATAATTGTTTTGACAAATAAAAACAGAAACAAATCCTAAGATGCTGGAGGAGGTTGTTGGCCTTGAAAATATGAATTAAGCTTTGAGTCCAAGTCTTCAAACTTTTTGATTAGGTCTTCTTGATTGCTGATGATATATCTGTTCTGTGCATATATAGCTCTTTGACCAGTTTCCAGTTCTAGGATACGTGCACTCAAAGTATTGTATTGCACGTCTGAAAAACATGAAGGTTCAGTAGGAAATGGTGGTGGTTGACTTGAAGAGGCTCCAGCTTGAGTTGAGGTTTGTGGAATATCTTCTTGTTGAAGTTCAGGTTCTGAGGATTGTGATCTTGAATTTCAAAATTTGTCAATTTCATCCTAGTTAGGGCATTTGAATCAAAAAATTCAATTGAACAGACAACAGATTTTTCAGATTTAAGATCGACATGGAATTTGTCAAAGATCTTAGTCAGGATTGCATCATAAGGAAGAAATCCTCTAGGAATGGTCAGAAGATTGTCAAAATAAACCTCAGCCCAATTAACTTGAATATTTCCCATAATAGCATATATAGCTTTTGCTAATTCTAGGGAAATGAAATGAAAACTCCCAGTTTTTGGAAACAAGTTATAGGCTAGAATACGAGCAATGAACCTAGGAAATGGACGAAGTTTGTTTGAATTGTTCAAAGGTTTTCCATGTCCTGGAAGAAATATGTGATTGGATAGCAAGTCTGAATCATTCATCCTAACAGAGCTAAGAGAAACTCCTTGATAAGGAATGTTGAATATTTTACCAATTGTTTTAGTAGTTAATTCAATCTCCATTCCTTTAACAAGGGTTTTAATTTTTTCAGAACCACCAATTGTACCCACACGTTCTATATTGGTATAGAACAGTTGCACAAGAAATGGGTATGATGGTTTTCTATTTTCAGCAGAAAATAACTCAAGCAAGCCCACATTTTCAAAATAAGAACTAAAGTTCCATGGGATGAAATCATCGAACTTCACAAATCGTCCTGTAAGAATTTCTAAAGTTGAAAGTCTGTTAAATTCTTCCAATAATTCAGGACTTCTTAAATAAACAATGATTTCATCATTGAGAGAACTACTTCACAAATCGTCCTGGAAGAACTTCAAAAGATGATAGTTTGTTAAATTCTTCCAATAATTCAGGACTTTTTAAATAAACGATAATTTCATCATTAACAGAACTGTGAGTTTGCTTTGCTTTCTTAGACCTAGACATGATGAACTAGATAAATAACAAGAGAATAAAAGAGCAAGTTTAGAATTATACCCCAAACTGCAGAAACCCTAGATTAGTCGACTATAGCCTGGAGTAGTCGACTACAGAGCTTGAATAATTGACAGATAGCAAGTCTGAATCATTCATCCTAACAGAGCTAAGAGAAACTCCTTGATAAGGAATGTTGAATATTTTACCAATTGTTTTAGTAGTTAATTCAATCTCCATTCCTTTAACAAGGGTTTTAATTTTTTCAGAACCACCAATTGTACCCACACGTTCTATATTGGTATAGAACAGTTGCACAAGAAATGGGTATGATGGTTTCTTATTTTCAGCAGAAAATAACTCAAGCAAGCCCACATTTTCAAAATAAGAACTAAAGTTCCATGGGATGAAATCATCGAACTTCACAAATCGTCCTGTAAGAATTTCTAAAGTTGAAAGTCTGTTAAATTCTTCCAATAATTCAGGACTTCTTAAATAAACAATGATTTCATCATTGAGAGAACTGTGAGTTTGCTTAGCTTTCTTAGATCTAAACATGATGAACTAGATAAATAACAAGAGAATGAAAGATCAAGTTTAGAAGTATACCCCAAACAGTAGAAACCCTAGAATAGCCGACTATAGCCTGGATTAGTCGACTAATGAGCCTGATAGCTTGACAAGATTGAAAGACAAATAAAGAAATTGATGAGGAAATTTTAGAAACAAGAAAAGCCCTAACCTGGAATCGGTGAAACTGAAGAGAAGAAGATGGGGAAGATGGGTTTTCGGTTTTGGGTAGAGTTAGTGGGTTATTTTTGCTTTTTAATTTATCTTTTAATAATGTAAGGTTTAGATTAGATGGTAAATAGAATGTAGGGTCAAGATTAAATTTTAGATGAATGGTTAGGATTGGTGCAGTTAAAAATGAATGGTTTAGATGATTTTTACTAAAGTAAAACGGGTAGGGTTATTGGATATTGGGTTTAAAACATAAAAAATCCACTTTTTTTAATAAACTAAAGGTTCAGAATTAGTAGTCGACTAATAGTCAAAATAGTCGACTATACTGTAAAAGATAGAAGGTTAAGTTTTAGTTTTTAACTCTGAGTAGTCGACCAATATGTGAATTAGTCGACTACACTGTAATCAACAGAGAGTATTTTTAAGATTTTACATTGAGTAGTCGACTATAAAGGTAAGTAGTCGACTATAATCTGATTTTTCAGAAAAATAGTTTGTAAGAATTGTGCATGTAGTCGACTATAAGTTAGATTAATCGACTACTTAAGGTTTAAATTTATGTATTTTTGTTTTAAAAATTAATTTAAATCTTCAATTGAACATATACCTAATTCCCTTCTTAATTTAACATAAACTTCTTCTTTTAGTGGTTTTGTTAATATATCTGCAATTTGTTTATCTGTAGGTATAAACTCTAATGATATGTCACCTTTAAGAACATGATCACGTAAAAAATGATGTCTAATATCAATGTGTTTTGTACGTGAGTGTTGAATAGGATTTTTAGATAAATTAATTGCACTAGAATTATCACACATAATAGATGATATGGGACAATTTATGCCATAATCAGTTAAAGTTTGTTTCATCCATAATATTTGTGCACATGCAAGACTTGCAGCAATATATTCAGCTTCAGTTGTTGATAATGATACTGAATTTTGTTTCTTACTAAACCAAGATACAAGTGAATGTCCTAAGAAATGACATGTTCCACTTGTACTTTTTCTATCAGATTTACATCCGGCAAAATCAGCATCACTATATGATATTAAATCAAAAGAACTATGTTTTGGATAAAATAAACCATAATTTGTAGTATCTTTAATATATCTAAATATTCTTTTTACTGCTTTAAGATGTGAAACTTTAGGATTTGATTGAAATCTTGCACATAAACATACACTAAACATAATATCAGGTCTACTAGCAGTAATGTAAAGAAGTGATCCAATCATACCTCGATAGAGCTTTTGATCAACATTCTTACCATTTTCATCTTTGTCAAGAGATGTTGTAGTGCTCATAGGTGTTGGTTTGCTTGTTGAATTTTCCAATCCGAATCTTTTAAGTAAATCTTTTGCGTACTTGCTTTGATTGATGAAAATTCCTTCTTTCAATTGTTTAATTTGAAGTCCAAGAAAGAAATTTAGTTCACCCATGTGACTCATTTCAAATTCATCCTGCATATTCTTAGCAAATTCTTGACAAAGATTATTGTTAGTAGAACCAAAAATAATATCATCTACATATATTTGAATTAGTAAAATATCTTTATTTATTTTCTTAATAAACAATGTTGAATCAACTTTTCCAATATCAAAACCTGAAGTTAAAAGAAATTTCTTTAATCTATCATACCATGCACGAGGTGCTTGTTTAAGACCATATAATGCTTTCTTAAGTTTAAAAACATGATTTGGAAAACTTTCATGTTCAAAACCTGGAGGTTGTTCTACAAAAACTTCTTCATTTATAAAACCATTTAAAAAAGCACTTTTAACATCCATTTGAAATAATTTAAAATTCATAAAACATGCAAATGCAAGTAAAATCCTAATTGATTCTAATCGTGCAACTGGTGCATAAGTTTCATCATAATCAATTCCTTCTTCTTGATTATAACCTTGAGCAACTAATCTAGCTTTGTTTCTAACAACTTGACCAAATTCATCTAATTTGTTTCTAAAAATCCATTTTGTTCCAATAATGGATTTATTTTGAGGTCTAGGTATAAGATCCCAAACATTATTTCTAGTAAATTGATTAAGTTCATCTTGCATAGCTATTATCCATGAATCATCAAGAAGTGCTTCTTTTATATTTTTAGGTTCAATAGTTGAAATAAAAGCATTATGAGCAATCAAATTAAAATGTGATCTAGTAGTTACTTTGTCAGATATATTTCCTATAACTAAATCATGTGGATGATTTTTAACTTCTACAAAATCTTTAGGTAAATCATTTTGTAGATTATCATCTTTTGTAATATCTATCATAGGAGTATCTTGTATGGTATCAATTACATCATCATCATTATTTAGTATAATAGGTATTTTTGAAAAACTTTCATTAAAAGAAACATGTAAAGATTCTTCAATAACTTGTGTTCTTTTGTTATAAATTCTATATGCTTTACTGTGATTAGAATATCCAACAAAAATTCCTTCATCGGATTTTGAATCAAATTTATCTAAGTTATCCTTTGTATTTAAGATAAAACATTTACAACCAAAAACTTTAAAGTAAGATACTTTAGGAATTTTGTTATAAAATAATTCATAAGAGGTTTTCTTTAAAATAGGTCTTAATAAAACTCTATTTAATACATAACAAGCTGTTGATACGGCTTTTGCCCAAAAATATTTAGGTAAATTACTATCACATAACATGGTTCTAGCACATTCTTGTAAGGTTCTATTTTTCCTTTCTACAACTCCATTTTGTGGAGCAGCTCGAGGAAAAGAGAATGTGTGTGATATACCATGTTGATCACAATAATTTGCAAATAATTCATTTTCAAATTCACCTCCATGATCACTACGTATAGAGATAATAGAAGTTGATTTTTGATTTTGAATTTTCTTGCAAAATATAGAAAACTCATTAAAAGCATCATTTTTATGTTTAAGAAAAATTACCCAAGTGAATCTAGAAAAATCATCAACAAGAACAAATGCATATCTACTTCCATTTAAAGATGCTACTCTAGATGGACCAAAAAGATCTATATGAATTAATTCTAATGGTCTATTTGTAGATATTACATTTTTAGATTTGAAAGAAGATTTGTGCATTTTTCCTTGTTGACATGCATCACAAAAATTATTTTTAAATGACATCTTAGGCAAACCATTTACTGAATCATTTTTAGAAATCTTAGACATATGTTTAAAGTTAACATGTCCAAAACGTTTATGCCATAAAATAGAATCATTAGATGATGCAATAAGACAATGTTCATTTGAAATATTATTCATAGATAACACATATATGTTATTTTTTCTATAACCTTTAAAAATAATGGTTATTAAATCAATATCATAAATTAAGCATGATTCTTTTTCAAAAACAATTTTATAACCTTTATCACAAAGTTGACTAATACTTAGTAAATTATGTTTAAGACCATTAACTAATAAAACATTATCAATGATAGGTTTGTTTGGATTACCGACGGATCCAATACCGATGACTTTTCCTTTGTTGTTATCTCCAAAAGTAACGGTACCTCCATCCTTGTTTTGAAAAGATGACAACAATTGAATATTTCCAGTCATATGTTTAGAGCAACCACTATCTAAAATCCACCTATCTTTCTTGGGTACCTGAAAAAATAAACATTTACATTTTGGTACCCATACTATGTTGGGTCCTTTAAATTAGCCTTTAGGAAACCAAACCCATGAAGAGTTTGATTTACTTAAATAGTTAGATGATAAACAAATATTTTTAATAAAATCAGAAATATAAAAATTCTTATGTAAAGAAGATAATTCTTTTGGAACCCAAATAGAAAAGAATTTTGATTTCTTTTTACACAAATTTTCAGATTTATAATCATGCAAATCACAAGAAGGTTTTACAAATATTATATTCTTTGATTTGTTTTTATTAATTTGAAAACCTAATCCTTTTGTCTTTTGTGATTCTCTTTGAAAAGAAAGAATATTATTAAGATTTTCTTTTCCTTTATTAAATTTGCTTACATTTAAACATATATCTTCATATCTTGATTTAAAAGAAGAAATATCTTTATCTAAACTATTAATTCGAATATTTAACTTATTACATTCTGATTTTAAATATTTATTTTCATTAGATAAATTTTCATTTTCTTTAAGTAAAGAAAAATTTTCTTATTTTAATTCAACTAATTGAGAATTAGTAAAAGTAGAAGAATTTAAATCGGAAATTTATTCAAGTAATCTTTTATTCTCACCTTTAAGAAAATTATGTGAAGTTTTTAATCTTACAAAAGTTTCATA
>NC_033797.1:101694313-101699200 GCF_001876935.1 Asparagus officinalis
ATAAGGCATTCATTGCTTTAGAATCCAAATTTGCATTGTTCCTTTGAGATGTAGTCCATTCCGCAAAAGAAGTGGTTGGTTTCTCATATTTTGTTTCCACAACGTTCCAAAGTTCGTAGCCAATTGATTGAAGGTATATCTTCATTCGACACTTCCAATAATTGTAGTTCAAACCATCGAACATTGGAGGACGATTTGTAGAGTGGCCTTCCTTGAATTGTGTTGTATTTGACGATGCCATCTTTCACCTCCTTGTCAATTTGAACACCAATCTCTAACCCAAGAGACTAACCCTCTCACAACCGAGAGAAAACTTGTTGAAGAAGAACACAATGATCCTATAAGCCTTGAATGTGTAATAATGTGCAGCAGTGGCTTAGGATTCTTTTAATCTTTGTAAAATTGCCTAATTGATTTGTTTTTGATGAAAGTATATAGGCAATTTCAGAAACTCTTCTTTTTCAGAAAATCAGAATGTTTTTCACTTAGGAAATTGCTCAAGAATCAAAGCTTATGGGTATGTATATTTCTCCAATTTTTCTGAACAAATAACCTATATATACCCCTTGAAAAGACAAGTTTTTAAAGTTTGAAAACGTTTAAAAACGGCCAAAAACTGTCAGATATTCAAATTCTGAAAACTGAAAAACTGTCTCTTGTAGTCGACTACTGTAGTCATTAGTCGACTACACTGAGTTCAGACAGACTCTGTGTTTTCGGAAAATGTTCTCAGTAGTCGACTATAATGATCATTAGTCGACTATACTGTAATTTGACAGAAACTTGAAAAATGACATTTTCTTCAGTAGTCGACTATAATGTTAATTAGTCGACTATACTGTAAACAGACAGAAACTTGTATTTGAGTTATATACATGAGTAGTCGACTACTATCCTAATTAGTCGACTATTAAGATCAAATATTCAGAAATAATGAGTTTTTATAATTAAGTTTTAACTACTATTCTAATGGTTAACATAGGGGATTTCTATAGTTAACCAACACACTAAGCCTGTGTTAGTGTGTTCTCTAAAATTGTGTGTGTGTGCGTGTGTGTGATCAAGGCTTGTACAAATATTCTAAGTAAAGAAAAATTCAAATACATTATCTTTTGTTCATCATTTTCTTCACTTCAAAATGCCTTGATATCCACTTGCACTTGTACATATTCTGATATTGAAATCTGCATATGAAAGTTAGTGCACACACAATATAGATTGTTATCATCAAAACATTATCATGGAGAAATGATATTCAACAATATTCACATTCATTATTCATCGATTCATATATATCTATATATATACATATATATATATATATATATATATTAAAAATAAAGAGCTACGTTTATGAGTACAATTGTTGCATATCTTGTTGTGAGTGTTGATTCCCATTCTTGGCATGCAAAGATGATTTCACATTCTGCTCTTGAATCTGTAAAGTACACATAAAATATAACAGCTTTGTTAAAAGCAAATACATGCAGATTTTTAACAACCACAATGAAGAAATAAATATTTTTCCAGATGGATGATTTATACCACAACATATGCCAATTTTGGTAAACGATACGACATTAAGCTTGCAACTTCCACAACAGCCTACAGAGTAATTTCAAATTTGACAATTTGATTGCAGATTCCTTAACAAATGCAATTATATATATATATATATATATATATATATATAAAAGAGAGAAATAACTGTATACTTATATACTTATATAAAAGGTAGTAATAATACCATAAACCAAAACCAGGTCCATTGCAACAAACACACAGGCAAAAAGTGATAAACCACCCTGTGTATCCGAGACCCACTAACTCCATAATCTTTGAAAGCAGTTAACAGCATTAGAAACAGTTCAGAGAAATGTCAGCAGCCAAATTTAATATAAATTCACTCTAGAAAGTAAAAAAAAAAAGGCTAAATATCTTTATACAAAGTGAGACAAAGTATTCCACAACGGCATAATGTTTATAAATAGTGTTCAATATCCAAGTAGAGCCCCTTTGCTCCTTTCCCATAAAATGAAACAATAAAGCTAAAAAGAAATCACGAAAGTGGCTCTTCCACAAGATTTTGTATTAAAACGGAGGAAAACTTAAATAAATTCTCAGTATAATAAACAAACACTTGTCCATACACTGAACTATAGTCACTCCATTTTCTACTCTATGAACAAACTAGATACCACAACATACCAAAAGGAAATAAAAAACTATCAAATTACACAATTAAAAGGAAAACAACCTTTTTCTCTATCATCATAGCATTCAAATTCATTTAAAATTTTCTCATCATTTTCACTTTTCTCATCATTTTCTTTAAACTAATAAAAGATGAAGCCAAAAACTCATAACTATGATGGTTTTCAGAAAGAGGCACTAAGGGTTAGAGAGAGAACGGCGGCTGAGAAAAGAAGGTTTGGATTAGGGTTTGGTTGAGATATTAGTTCCCGAAATCTCATAGAAATTGCTATTGCAACCCTAAAATCTAACTATTCTTACTAATTTTTCTTTTGTATCCTCGAGTCAGAGTTAATGATTATATTATTTCAATATTAGTCCCTCAAATATTCAATATTTCCAAATTAGTCCCTCAAATCTTCAATATTTCAAATTTACACTCAAATCATGAAAATTTCTACTGCATCCCTCAAATCATAACAATATTTATTATTACTACTAGTTTTCCTTGACTTTTAATATTATAAAAAGTTAACCCGTATGGACCTAGTTGACCAGTTAAAATGTGAAAACCAAATTCATTAAAAAAAATTCCTCCAATAGATATCATCTACGCTATAACTCAATTTCGACGGCTCTTTCTCCTCTTAACCTTATAAAACTCAAAGAGAACTTTATCCAAACTATTTTTATCTGTTTCTTTAGTGATTAAATCTCATTAAGCTCTTCTCACATTTATGTTTGCAGGGTCAAGTTCATCCGTAAATGAAGCCAAATAAGAGTAGTGGAGGTCATCGAATCTACTAGCATAAACAATAAAAGATAATAAATTTAAAAAATAACATAGACTTTCTAATTAATTGAAAAGAGCTATGATAAGTTCCGGTATATCATTCGCAAGATTAATATGATTACATGTTCATAATACGTATAACTAAAAATGATCTCTTCATTGGCCTCTCACCATTTTCTCATCATTTTCTCTAAATTAATCAAAGTCGAATCCAAAAACTCACGAATATTTATCGAATATCAAAGTATATTTATTCCGCTAAATAATTTAATTTTCAATTAGTATTAATATTCATAAATAAAAATTATTCCTTTATACTATATGATGTGTATATAATTAAATTAATATTTAATTAGAAAAAAATTTAAGTTTATTTAAGTCTTAAAATCGGTATATAAAACTTAAGTTGAATAGGTAAATGGTTAAAATACGGCATCATATATGCAATAATACAAATAATAACATGTGATCAATTTTAAACGGATATTTAATATACAAACAAATTGAATATACATCTGCTCAAATTTTAATCTTTAGCAAACTCGAATTCTAAAAAATATTTGTTTAGCGTTAAATGAACTACCGAATCGAATATGACTGAATAGTTTGGTATATGCATTGGCGACGGTTCTGTGTCGTCGCCAATACTTATTGGTGACGGCATCAACATTGGCGACGATCGGGGATCCGTTGCCAATAAGTATTGTTCTCCTGATGGTAATATACTTCTCTGCTTAATATAGTTGTATGTGGTGTCGGTCAACCTCGGTCGCTAATATCGGCACGACATGGCCGACGGGTACATCATGGCGCAATACTTATTGGTGACGAACCTCATTCCGTCGCCAATACGTATTAGCGACGGGTATACCCGTTGCCGAATGTGTAATGGCGTTCGCCAATACGTATTGGTAACGGGAAAACATTGGCAACGGGCTTGTTCCGTCGCCAATGTACAACATTGACGACGGGGTATTGGCGACGGGAAATGACCCGTTACTAATGTTTGTATTGGCGACAGATTTGATATCCGTCTTCAATACCCCGTCGTCAATACCTTATTTTCTACTAGTATAGCATCAACATCCAGTGCAACAAACTCAAACCATGAGTGCCCCAACATGCAGTCTATCTTCCACGCATGCACAGACACGAGTTAGCACGGCCAATGAATCCTCCTCCGGCAAAGAGAGAACAAGATAGTGGCTTCTAGGTTTTTGGCTAGAGTTATTAAGGTACTTTGATAACTCGATCCCTCTTTCCGTTACCATAGTAATAGTCCATGTTCAGGGGCGGAGCTACGACCTTTTGAATGATGGTTTAAAATATAGGGAAAAAACAAAGCATAGATATAAATAGAGAGAGGATTAGGTTTGGAAAAAATATATGGTCTACCTGGTTTCGGACCAGGGTCCTCATGCTACATAAACACTTATCCATTCTTTATTTATCCGCTGGACTAAAGGCTCCTTTTGGTTTTACATCTGATATATATGGTATATAAAGTAGTTTTGGCTCCTTTTGGTTTTACATCTGATATATATGGTATATAAAGTAGTTTTCAAAATATGAGGTGGTTCAAGTGAACCACTTTGAACAGTATAAAGTAGTTTTCAAAATATGAGGTGGTTCAAGTGAACCACTTTGAACAGGCATGGCTCCGCCACTGTCCATGTTTATGTATGACTAGTAAATATTTGAACATTTCAGAAGGGAACACAGAGAGGAGATATCAATAGAAGAGCACCTCCTACGTGAAGAGCTAAAATATCTCAGACTGAAATAAATCCAATAATATCCACTCAACAACCGAAAACGATGGACAACTAGTTTTTTTATAAATTTAACATGTTTCTAATCTTTTGTAAACAATTATTATGGATTTTTTTTAAAAAACAAAC
>NC_033797.1:101699210-101716506 GCF_001876935.1 Asparagus officinalis
CAGCCAATATGGCTTCTTTTGGCAGCTTTTGTGTAAACACTATGGGGGCATATCTTTTGTAAATATTCTATGTTTTGATTTTTGTTATGCTTGGAAATTATGTCAAAACTTACAATTAGCCTAAAGTTTATGCTTTAAATGGATGTGTGGTTAGCACTGTTGATGGAAATTTCTTTTTGATTTATGTGATCTTTGTACAAGTATCTCATATTTGTTACATGTTCTCTTCAAATATAGGGGAGGTTCTGTTAATTTTTAAAAAGAAATAAAGGTGATTTCATACTATTAAAATAAATCAAAGTTTAAAGTTTCATTAAAAAAGAGTAAAAATAAAAAGGAAGGGTTATTGTGGTCGGACGTGCACTGGAGAGGAGGAATAGTAAGAAGGGGACAGGTTGAAGGGGAGGTGTTTTAACTACACAAAGTTAATAAGGGATACAAGAGTAAATTTTCAATATTTTAGGCATAGTATGGTCATTTTAAACCAGTTGTTTGTTATATTTTTCCGTTAGACTTAACACTGTTAGATTGGAGAGTTAAATGAGAAAAGTTAAGGGGTTAAATAATATTTTTGAAAGTTGAGAGTGTTATCTATAACACTCTTAAAATTGAGGGGGGTTTTATATAGTTAAAATAGTTGAAGGAATTTTTTTTTTTTGAGACAAGCCCCATCCATAGTTGAAGGGGGTTTTCTAAAAGTTTTATAGCAATACCCATTTGTTTTCTACAGCTCCTAATCTGCCTTTTTTCTATCCCCGTTTCTTACCGACCGGCGCTAATACTATATGTTTCCCTCCAGTCCTAAAAATTACTTCTCCTTCTCCTTTCTTCAAATCTAACTACTGTTTTATTCTTTTTTTAATTAGTGCTTTTTCCGTTATCTCAATTGATGTTCTGTCGGTTGAGGAGAAATGCTATCATCCACGTGGAATCAAAAATCTTGCCAATGTCAATGCTTTAGCTTAGTGATTATTTTTTTAGAGGAATTAGCAGACTTTTTACCAACTAAGTTCCACTTTCTGATTGCTTAATTATATATTCGAGAAATTTAGTGTAAAGGATATACTCAAATATATTTTGAATGATTTTTTTTGCACGTTGTATCGTGATTCTTTAACCTGATCTATATTACTCTGCCTAAGTGTATTTTGACAAACCTAACGAATTTGCAAAAGTTCTATACTGAAAGGAAAGATTCTTCTAAATTCGTAATAGAATGATGAATTAGGTGTTTGAGGTTTTTGATTCATGTAACAAAATTTGCATTTTTAAGTTTAATTAATTTATCCTTAGCTTTTTTTTATAGCACGAGCAGCAACTAATTGAGGAACAAAGTTAACTGTTTGCCTTTCAAATGAGTATGAGTCATTGTAGAAAATCATGGAGTAAAGTCTTGTAAACTTAAATAGATACAAACTCTTTGTCCACCAACTTTTTTGTCTATTAATTTTGCATTCAGATTTGTGCTAACATGTAATACAAATGAAGACACAAATCTCAAAAATAGCATTGATGTATAGTACAAATCTCAAAATATAATGAAGAGATTAAAAGTGCTCCTATTCACTTAAGTTTATCGAAACATTACTCTTTCTTTTGTACAATTGAAAACAAAGTGCAAAATCCAATTGTGTAAGATGCTTTATGCACAAATTAGCCTGCTAATTTCGGTTCCCATTCTAATGGGAAAAGTACCCTGCCCCCCGGCAATTGATTCCCAAAAACACTGTATATACCCTAAATTACAAAATGGAGCAAATATATGCGCTCGTGTGAATTTGTTAAACGATGTTTAATTCCACCGATTAGGACAAAATTGCCCATTTTCAAAAATAACCCTCATAGTTGAAAGGGGTCGGTAAAATTAAATCAATACAATCAATGATATGTTACATTTAAAATAGTCATGTCACCAGGATACAAGAATATTCAGGATATTCTCACAGCTGATTAATAAAAGGTGCCGATTTACATCATTTTTACAATTTAGGGTATACATTTGCTCCTTTTTTACACCTACAGGGTATACATTTACTCCGTTTTGTAACTTAAGAGTATACAAGTGTCTATTGGGAAAACAATAGGGTATTTAAATGTAATTTAACCATAAGAAAAATTTATAAATCAGGCAAGATACTTGCAGAACTTAAGGAACAAAGTTAATTATCAGAAAACAAGGTTAATTATAAAAGCATCATAGTTTTCATGGAACTGGATATGCAACGATCTGCAAACATATAGTCTCATTTTCATAGAACCATTACAGAGCATAAAACACTGCATTCCTTAAAATAGTCCGAATAAACTAAGGGCGAGGCTGAAATTAAGATTGAGACCCTTGTTACCCTTTCACATGGTACAACTCATTCTTCAGCGGCACTGGCAGCACTCAAATCCACACTAAGATCAACATCCTGAAGAGAAAACAAAGTAAAAAAAAAAAAGATAACCCTATAATCATACAGCAAAAGGGATTTCTAAGATGCAAACGTCTAGAACTTTCTTGTTTTTTTCGTTTATTTTCATTAGTTATCAGTGTAGCCAACCATACGAGTTACCGCAAAATAAAATAGGAGAGAAAAATGAATCAAGCAGGTTTTTGCGCAAGGAAATGGGCAAGAGAAGAAAGCGTGCGCCGAAAGTCAATTGAAAGAAGAAACAAGAAACGATGTACTGAAAAGTAAATATGAAAAACAAGGATAACCAAGAGGAAAAAGGACCCGTATATTTTTTTTCCTGACCTGTCAATTTTTTACCAGCATTTTTTTTTTTTGTTTCATTTAGCTCTCTTTCGACTGCAACCCATGATGGTGTGAATAAACATCAAAATATATCCAGTGACGTAGCCTCAACCTCTCAGAGAAGAGGCAATAGTGTCACTTTTATCGGCTTGTGACCATAGTTGATTATTTACTTTAGTTGTGGTTAGAGCATCTCCAACAGCTTCCCCATTTCTCATTTTTGAAGAATTTAGTTAGGTTTTTGGCCCAACAGATTCCCCATCTCATTCCCCAAAATAGGGATGGAGGAGAAAAAATAGGGAAGCTTCCCCAAATCTGCAGCATTCTCCAAATTTTTAGAGGAAAAAATTAATTCTTCAAAATGGAGAAGCTGTTGGAGTTGGTGTAAAAATTAGTTGGAGAATATAACTTTTGCTTCCCTATTTTGGAGAAAATTTTGAAGAAGCTGTTGGAGATGCTCTTACTCTTAGTAACCACTAGCACGTCACATCATTATTTAAAAGGGAAAAAATTACAATCATGGGAGAAAATACGAAGACATTAAATTTTACCTTTCCAGTGATCATCTTATACATAGCTAGAACATCTGTCACAGTTGACTCGAAATGTGTTGTAGCATCATAACTCTACGTGCAAGGAAACAACTTGTCATCAACAATGTTAAGAATGAAAAGATAATGATTGAAAACTTACGGTTGAGATGAAACAGTTGTCCAGTGAGGGTTCATTAACAGGCACAAATCTGTCATAAGTATCAAAAAATATCTCATCTACTGGCCCGAGAAGATCAATCCCAGGTTTCAGTTCTGTTTCAGGGTGATCAGTCTCAGCTTCTGTTGATACAAATGCGATGAATTTTCCTCTCGGGGCAACATTGTGGGAATAAGAACAACAAAAGAGGTACCTGTCATACCATTTTATATTAGAATCAGAAACTTGAATTGCAGTCGCAATTCGGCTAGGACAAAAATATTAAATAAGTATGACCCCCAACACCTTCCTCTTATATTCACAGATATCAACTTATCAACTACTACATGTGGTCCATTTGCCAAAGGCTCAAGGAAGAGGGATCATAAGGGTTAACGAAATGGTGGTTAGCCCGTCCGTTAAGATTTGTTTTAATCTTTACAATCCTCTTTAGCATTCGTGAATAAAGAGGATACTATTTTCTATATCAATAAAAGAGCTATGTCTTGATCCACTGATAATCATATTTTATTATAATTTTATATCCTCATTATCTAGTTTATATGAATAAATTTATCACTAATAACTGTTTTTATCTTTAATTGCAGGTTAATAAAAAAAACCAATATCTCTTCTCTCAACAAAGCCCACTAATTAAATGAAGAACTCAAGCATGAATGCCCAAAAGAAAAAGAAATGCCAAAGAAGCCAAAGCCCAAAGCATAAAAGAAGAAGAAGCTGCGGATTGCAATTGTAGCGCACTGGGCATCGATGCCAGCATCGATGGCGACATCGATACCCCTATCGATGCTGGTATCGATACCATCGTCATTCTGTTACGAGTCTAAGACTGAAATTCATGATTTTTGGATAAGATTTCGATCTAATGACTCTCATTCACTGATGTTTACTACAAATAGGGATAGAGAGTGGGGGGTTAGGGGTGTGAAAAATTTAGTATCTCCTTTTGAAAAGGAGGATTACTCTTAATTGAGAAGATTTTCCAAATTTGTAACTTTTTGTTACAATTAATAAAAGAATTTTTTTCGCCACTTTAAAATTTTCTTCTCTTTGTTGGATGATAAAGATGGAGATGAACATTAATTTAGAGGTTTGTTTTTCTTATTTTCTCTTTTATTTCTTTTCTTATTGCTTAGTAGCTTAGATTTATTTACATGCTTGTAGTTAGATTTTATTTTCTTGTTTAAAAAGCCAAGAAACTAGAACCCTCTTGCCTTAGATTTATTTCATGCTTATAGAGTAGATTTATTTTCTTGCATTTAATTCTTGTAATTTATTTTATAGTTTAGATTTTACAATTTATTTTATAGTTAGATTTTAATTTCTTACACTATTCACATTGAGGCTAGAACCTTCTTGGGTTTAGTTTTTTTTTGTTCATTTTCATTTTCTTTGATTCGCTTTTAAGCTGGAACTCTCTAGGGAATCACTCTTTTCTAAGAAGTGGATTCAATTCAAGATTACCCATAATATCTTTAATTGAATCCGTCATCTTTACTTTCTTGAATTTTATTTTTATTCTTGATTTTTCTTTTTGATTCTTGATTTTATTCATCTCTCCTTGTGAAAATCATTCATTCATTGTCACACCCACTCTCACTTACATTTTGCGCCTATTTACACACCATTTTTATTCTCTCCACATTCACACTTATTCTTCACTCCTATTTCTCACGCACACAACATAAGAACCGATTTATATTTTCTCCTACAAAACACCTTCCTCGTGGGATCGATAACTTTTTATACTATAACTTGATTAGTTGTGCACTTACAACTTTTTGGTATATGTTTATGCCGCATTAAGTTTTTGACGTCGTTGCCGGGGAGGGTGTTTTAAGTAGGATTTTATTTAATTTGGTTCTTTAACTTGTGTGTTTTTTGTGAAGGAACCGTTTGGAGCTTGAAGATCGCGGATTTTGGAGATCTAGAACTTGAAAAATTGCTTTTAGATAACTCTTCTTTCTAGCATTTTTAATTCCACCCTTTTTAGTTAGCTTCACAATTAGAGACAATTAGGATAAAAAAAGGATTTTATTTTTTGTTGACCATAATAAAATTCACCTTTCACTTACATTAACTAACAAGGTAATAAACTCAAATAATATTCACCCTTCTCATAGTTGTTTGATTGTTAACCCTAATAAAAAAATACAAAGATTTTTTTTCCATCCTTTTTAGTCGCTTTTAATTTCTAGGGTTGCATTTCATATAATTAGTAGGAATTCACCAAAGTGATTTGAGCATCTTGATTTGGTACATACTTAAAAATATTTTTAAGGACAAAACCCCATAATCAAGATAAGGTGAGGGATTTCATCACCATTTACTTAGCCCAAAAATCACTAATTCCTCACTACACGATCCAAGCCTAATAAAACTCATTAGACGTTGGCCCTAAGGATTCGAGCTTAATAAGGAACAAAGAATCCTTAGGTGAACCGGTTTCAGTTTTTTTGGATTAGTTGGTGTCTAAGGCAAGGTATTTTGACCGATTTAAAGATCATGAATTTTAAAATTATCCCGGGAGAACTTTTTTGAAAGTATTTTGACCGATTTAAAGATCTTCTCATCCATTGTCCTCATCACGGTTTAGAAAAATAACGATTGTGCCAAATAATTTATGAGGGGTTAGATTATTCTTTAAAAACTTCCTTAGAGTCAATGTGTCACAGGGATTTCATGAGGAAAAACGCTGATGAAGCTTAGGAGTTTTTAGAGAGTCTTTCTGAAAAAACCATGCAATGGGAACACTGTGATGACCGAGTGTCATTAGTTCTCCAACCCAAGTCTAATGGTATTTCATTAGAGTCGAACATTGCATCTGAAGCTAAGATGGGCACAATCATGCGTAGGTTAGAAGCCTTAGAAATCAAGGAAAGAGCCCCGACTCAAATCAATCAAGTTTCAGCCTCAGGACGTCACAACTGTCTGTCACCATCTCATGTTTCAGAAGAATGTCCTCTTAGGAAATAATCAACCATTAGGACAGGTCAACGCTACATTCCAACCTTACGCAAATGATCAATTCTCTCCAACCTATAACCCAGGTTGGAGAAATCACTCAAACTTTGCATGTAATCAGTGAACTCACTCTGGAACTCAAAACTTCACTCTCTTCAAACCAACAATTTCCTAGGAGAAACACAGTTCCTTTCAATTCTCATCCACAATTTCAACAACCCAATCTGTCGCATCAAAATCAGTCTTCTTTTCATCAAGCTGTAATTCAGACTCATCATAATCCAGATCAGGATAAACGTCTCAATGTCTTGGAAAGGGGTTTGGAAACCATAATTAAGGCCTCTACTCAAACCACGAATTTGTTGTCTCAAACGTCCAGCACTCTGAATTCCTTTATGCAATCAACCGAATAAATGCTCAACTCCAACACTCAAGTTATAGCTAGATTAGAATCTCAACTTTGTCAACTAGCTAGTGTCGTGAGTGAAAGAGAGAGAGAAAAATTTCCGAGTCAACCCGTGGTCAACCCTAAGGACACAGGATGCAGTTCATTCTATGAAGCTCAAGTGAATGCAATCCATTCATTTCGGTCAGGTAGACAGGTCGATAATCAAGTGAGAACTCCAAGTCAAACCCTAGATCCAGTACAAATTCCTTCTCCTTCTCCTTCTGATGAATCTATTCAACAATCACACCCCTCAGATGACCAAGAACCTGAACCCGAACCTGAGCCTGCTTTTAATAGGTTTAGACTAGTTACTCCTTTTCCAGATAGACTCAGGCTTAGGAAACACTCCCCTCAAGAGGAGAAGATCCTAGAAACATTCAAGCAGGTTAAGATCAATATTCCTCTCTTAGATGTAATTGAACAAATTCCATCTTATACCAAATTTTTGAAAGAATTGTACACTACGAAGAGGAGAATAAATGTTCCAAAGGAAGTGTTTTTAGCCGCCAATATCAGTGATATGCTCTCAAATCCCATACCTTTGAAACGTAAGGATCCAGGTTCTCCTATCATTTCATGTGTCATTGATAATACTCATATTGATAAGGCGCTTTTAGATTTAGGGGCCAATATCAATTTGCTTCCATATTCAGTCTACCAGCAATTGGGTCTAGGTGTACTGAACCCAACCCACTGCACTTTACAGTTGGCTGATAGATCTGTCAAGATCCCTATGGGTGAGTTAGAGGATGTTCTGATTAATGTTGGAGATTTTATTTTTTCAGTAGATTTCGTAGACTTGGAAACACAGCTCGTTTCCAATCCCAAAGGACAGACATCTGTCATCTTAGGACGACCATTCTTAACCACTCCTAACGCTCTCATCAACTGTAGAACTGGTCAAATGAAGCTATCCTTTGAAAATTTGACTGCTGATCTTAACATTTTTAATCCAGAGGACCAACTGAATAATCAGCCTCTAAAAATAAATTACATTCAGGAAAGATCAAAAGAAGAAGAAGAAGAGTCTGATTTGAGTTTTGAGAAAATTTTTGATGAAGAGTTGGAGTTTTTAGAAGTAGATCAGGTCATTGAGAATGATGAAACTGTGTTAAATATTTGCTGCCTTGAATTAAATTTTGAAGAACTCTTTCTTGATGAACTTAAATTCTTTGAGAATAATCAACCAAATTTTCAGAACTCAACCATGAATCTTGGGGTTGAAAAAAATACTACAGAAGAATTGGTTGTTAAAAAACAAAAATTCACAGTACAAGAGTCTAAGTTCATTAAGAAATGCAAAATGCATGACACCAATAATACATACCTTACGTTGTTGCAAGAATTATTGAACACCTCGAAATGTTTGAAATTTCACATTATTGATTATATCATTCTGAATTTGTTTAAAATCCGAGAAAGAATTTTCAACAAAAATGTAGGATTCAATGTAGAATACGAGCTCTTCATGTTGAAACCCTTCATTCTATATTGTTTATTTTGTTTTATTTCAGAATAAAAAAAATTATTATTCTCTCATTCGAGAGTTTCTTATTCAGTTGTAAAAAAAAGAAAAAAAAAGAAAAAAAGAGGGAAAAAGAAAAAGAAGAATAATTTTTTCCATCCTCCTCAAACCAAAGGTAATTGCAGATTTTTATCAGCCAACCAAATGTAAGTATTTCACTTCTTATCTGCTTTGCTTTGTGCATCATAGAGTTTGCATTGAGGACAATGCAAAATTTAGGTATGGGAGTGGGAATTAGTTATTTTTTTCTTTATTTTACCTTTTTAGTTGCATTTTTCTATTTTCCTTAAAAAAATTATAAAAATATTATCACTTGCCAAATTAATAGAGTTATGTAATAATTGATTTATTTGATAAATTTTAAATTTTCTAATCTTTAGTTGGTTATTTACTTAAGTTCATCTTTTATGATAACTCTAAATAAATTTCTTAAGAAATAATTTTCAAAGTAGTATACTTTACTTAAGCCTTAACTTAGATTTTTATTTAAAATAATGGAATTTATGCAGGCTTAGCTTAGAGTTAAAAATAAATTTTCAAAGTATCCTGACTTACATATTTTTCAGAATATATATACATATACATATAAAAAAAATTTGCAAAAGAAGAGTGCGAAAAATGAACACCAAAAGAAAAAAAAAAGAACGAAAGAAAGAAAAAAAACTCTTGAATTCAAGGTGATTCTATCTTAGCCTAAGCTGACCGAGTAATTAAGCTCAAGGAGTATTTTCATACTTAATGACCTAAGCCTAATTGGGCTGGGATCCATTAGTCCAAAACTCGTTAAATGGTCGCTTAAAAAGCCCGTTAAAGTAGAAAAAAATCACCAAGAAAAAAAAAGTATTGCTATAATGAGAAGATTTTCTTGGAAGTTTACCTTAGAGTTATATATAAAAATATTTTCTTGAGTGATAACTGGCTTCAATTAGATTGTCTAAAATTATCAAGTGAATTTAGTTATTTACAGACTTCTTTAATTTGGCAAGTTGACTGAATTTTGTGGGTATATTCACTGTAAACCCTCACGAGACTACAACTCGTCCACTAGGGTAACCTAAGGGTTTAAAGGCTTATTGTATGCGCTAAATACAACCGCGATTCCTGCGAAAGTGAGTTGGGTTTTCTTTTCTTTTTCTTTCTTTACTAGAGGACTAGCAGAAGTTTAGGTATGGGGGTATTTAATAATCATATTTTATTACAATTTTATACCCTCATTATCTAGTTTATATGAATAAATTTATCACTAATAATTGTTTTTATCTTTAATTACAGGTTAATCAAAAATAAAAACCCAATATCTCTTCTCTCAACAAAGCCCACTAATTAAATGAATAACTCAAGCATGAAAGCCCAAAAGAAGAAGAAATGCCAAAGAAGCCTAAGCCCAAAACATAAAAGAAGAAGATGCGGATTGCAATTACAGCGCACTGGGCATCGATGCCAGCATCGATACCCCTATCGATGCTGGTATCGATGCCATCGTCATTCTGTTACGATACCCCTATCGATGCTGGTATCGATGCCATCGTCATTCTGTTACGAATCTAAGGCTGAAATTCATGATTTTTGGATAAGATTTCGATCCAATGGCTCTCATTCACTGATGTTTACTATAAATAGGGGTAGAGAGTGAGGGGTTCGGGGTGTGAAAAATTTTATATCTCCTTTTGGAGAGGAGGGTTACTCTTAATTGAGAAGACCTTCCAAATTTGTAACTTTTTGTTACAATTAATAAAAGAATTTTTTTTCACTACTTTAAATTTTTTTTCTCTTTGTTGGATGATGTAGATGGAGATGAAGATTAATTTGGAGGTTTGTTTTTTTATTTTCTCTTTTAATTCTTTTTTTATTGCTTAGTAGCTTAGATTTATTTACATGCTTGTAGTTAGATTTTATTTTCTTGTTTAAATAGCCAAGAAGCTAGAACCCTCTTGTCTTAGATTTATTTTATGCTTATACATTAGATTTATTTCATGCTTATAGAGTAGATTTATTTTCTTACATTTAATTCTTGTAATTTATTTTATAGTTTAGATTTTATAATTTATTTTGTAGTTAGATTTTAATTTTTTATACTATTCACCTTGAGGCTAGAACCCTCTTGGGTTTAGCTTTTCTTTTTGTTCATTTTTATTTTCTTTGATTCGCCTTTAGGCTAGAACCCTCTAGGGAATCACCATTTTCTAAGATGTGGATTCAATTCTAGATTACCCGTATCTTTAATTGAATCTGTCATCTTTACTTTCTTGAATTTTATTTTTATTCTTAATTTTTCTTTTTGATTCTTTATTTTATTCATCTCTCATTGTGAAAATCATTCATTCATTGTCACACCCACTCTCACTTACATTTTGCGCCTATTTACACACCATTTTCATTCTCTCCATCTCTTCACAATCACACTTATTCTTCACTCCTATTTGTCACGCACACAACATAAGAACCGATTTATATTTTCTCCTACAAAACATCTTCCTCGTGGGATCGATAACTTTTTATACTATAACTTGATTAGTTGTGCACTTGTAACTTTTTGGTATATGTTTATGCCGCATCACCCACCTAAAGAGGTGGATTAGTAAACCCCTACTTTGAAGGGTTAGCTCATTTTGATCATTCTGGACGTTTTTTAACTTCTTTGTTCGAAAAATTAAGGCAAGTTAACTCAATTTATACCATGATTAGGTTATTATTATTATTATTTTTTTTTTTTTTTGTGTTTCACAGGTTAAGGCAGGGTTATTCTCTTTAACCCATCATTTGGCCCATCCTAAGGTCAACACATTATTCTTCAGAGAACTAATGAAAATTGTTCTACACTTAAAATCTTTAACTTAACATTGGATCATTCCCATGATTTTCCAACATCATTTATTTGTTGATAGAATATTTGTTAGTTTCAGTACTTACTAAGGGTTGATAGGTAAAACAATCAATAAATTAACACTCAGCTCAAAGAAATACTTCTCGTATTTGATCAGAAAAATTGTTAAAAAGTCATTTAATGTGAATAGATTACAATTATGATAATAATGGTCACAGCCTCACCTAACCTCCTCTGCTAACAGATTGGCAGATCTTCTCTTCATCTGATGGTTCATTTCATTACAATTTAAAAAGTGCATGGATTTTTCAGTCAGGAATAAAAAACTTTCTTACTGAGCACGACATAAAAATTCAGCAAATCTTTAGCCCCGGTGTGCATCAAGATCTGGGAAATGGTGCTATGTTATTTCATTTGCACTCAACGAACTTTTAAAAATTAAGTATAACTCCTATAGTGCTGGAGTCGTGACACGTATTGATTATTACGAAGCTATCAACTATATATGAAACAACTTCTGAAAGTAAGATGATGAATAACAACTTCTGAAAGTAAGATGATGAATTTACTATTAACCCTTCAATCTCCAGGAGGCACCACAAAATGCAAAGGAAGAACACTCACATGTCTGACTTGCGTCCGAGTTGCTTCTGGGGCAGTATAACCTGAACAGATTGAGAGTCACTGGTGTTTGGAATGGGATGACTCATAATAGCAATAGCCCTTGCAACCTTTCCGATCTTCCTAACCTACAGACAATAATAGAAATGTGTATCAGTATATTTATATTAGCAATGTATTGACCCCTACCAATAAATTTTCAATGTAATCTTGGAATATTGATTTCTACATAATTTTCAATAACTAACCTTGTTTGGTAAGTAAGAAGGGTCACAGACAACTTTCTTGCATTTGGCTGTTTCACCTTCTGATGTCACACCACAAACTTGTCCTACTTCATTGAATTCAACCTGAAATAAAAAGAAGGATCATGTAGTAAGCATAATATAAATATTTACATAACATTCAATATCCGACTTTCCAAACTATGAATGTACTATGTACAAATTATACAAGTAGAATACCTTGCACTCTGGTTTGTTCAACATGTATGTCCCACCATAAACAGCACTGAGACGTGCAAATGCCTGTATTGCATCCAGCAAGCATTTTCAAGTAAGAGGGTGAACACTCAAATCTTTCTACAAATTCCACTGAAATTAAATGAAATGACTGACTTGTGGAAGCTCTCCCAAACCATACAAAGGATATATGTAAGGTGACCCTCCTTGAAAACGTGCTAGAGATTCAGCATAGAGCTATCACATCATAGATAAATATTAGTTGCACATCATGTCTATTCCCTGCATCATTATCCCAAAAATTTTTGCCAGGGGGCCTCACCTTCATCCTTTTTACAGTATCAACAGCAGGTTCATCCAGATATCTGTCATCTCTGTGGAGTGCTAATGCATGACCAATAAAGTCCACTGTGTTGTCATCCAAACCATATTTCCTGCCTCAGAAAACCGTTGCAGGATAAGTTGTATGTAAGTACAGTAAAATATTTTGATAGACAAGCTTGCAACCAGTAATACTCTCATTTAATTCTTGCAATAAATATTATTTTCTTTCATACAGGGACTAAGTGACAAATACAAAAATTATGAGGAACATGCATGGAAAACAAATTTGCTTCAGAGTTCGCATAGATGATAAACAAAAGTGGTCAGCAATATTCAAATTTTATGCCATAAAATCTACACATTTTACTTATGGAACAATGGAAACCGTGCTCACAATATAATTCATATATTAATAAGAATGAAGTCCAAAGTTTCCTTTACTAGGAAGAATTAAGTTACAACAGTCAGCATCTAGCGACTGTGGTGTTTGATTGAAAGTGCACGAGAACCATCACAATTCAAACAATAAGAATCCACTCAAACTAGATGCACTTTCAATCGCACCTGGGGTAAAGTTGTATTCAAACTTTTTAGAAATTGGATTGGTCTTGAGTTGATAAAAATCAAAGAGACTGGATGAGTTACGATTGACATCAAACCTAGAACCTGACAATAAATCACGCCGGACTGATGAAAGACATAATAAAAAGTATGCAGAGAAGTACTTTCTAATACAATGTAGTTATAGCACCGCATGAAATTAAGAGTAAAGAAGGCAAGACTCATGTTACATACGAAATCAGTTCTCTAGTAGTCACTCGTGTGAGGTCCAATCCTTCATGAGTTCTTGGGTCTGTTTCATTATAATCTTGGACATATATGAAGAATTTTCTTGCTCTCCGCTTCTCAAATAAACCCATCAATGGAGACTTTAGTGCCTCCATATCAGTTGCAGGGACCTTGTGAACCTAAGTAATGATATAAATGATAGCAGACATAAGCCAAGTACTAGCAACAGATAACAATTTAAGTACACTAGGTATGAAGTTTAAACAACAACTATACCTTCCCTTTATTGAAGACAAAGCTTCCATCTACAGCTTTAAACGACAGATACTTTGTAACATCGGTATGGATAAGTACACGAACCAATGTACCATTTGCCATCATGAACTAGCCAAAAAGAAGGAAAATTGTTAATTTGGATATTCAGTCAATAAACACGATAAAGCATGAAGCTGCAACCAGTAATAGCCAAAATTGTTCTTCAAATATCCATCTAGCTAAGTACAACTCAAAGAGTATCATGTCCATTTCATCCCTCTTACAGAACTATACCATCCCCATTCTGTCCTCAGGCCTCTTCCCAAATTGTAGAAGACAAAATGTTAAAATAATTATAATAATAATAATTGTTCTACTTCAATCAATTATCCATATTAATAATCATAAGTTGGACCTGACTGTAACAAACTTCCAATTATAGTGATTTCAGTACATTATGCCAGATTGTTTGGACTTGGATCCTTCCATGTAACTTGCAAAATTGAGTTTATTGGTCTCTACCATTAGGCTCCCTTGAACTTCCAAGGGATTAAGACCATTCGGATAGACTGTCTCATCCAACAAAACTAAGAAAATTGTCCATAAATCAACCAAGAATTGACATCTTGAAGACCATTCCCAATGGGTGTAAACATGAAATCTAAATCTCTCTACAGAGGAACCACTTAGTTTTTGCGTTCCCATATGTATCCAGTCCAAAAAAGAGCAAGTTAATGAAACTCGAGGTTCAGCTCAAGTTTGCCTCCGTAATCAGGTTGGTTTGATAACCGAAATGAAATAAGCTTGAACCAAATATAGTCATTAAGATAAATGAACAAGATTAAGGATAACTAGGCTCCTGTCATGTTCAATCTTGATTTGCTAACAGCTCTTATAGGCTCAAGATTGGCTCGAATTGAGTTTTCCATAACAAGGATTAAGTAGACTGGGATTGAGGTTGGTTCCTCTGTTGATATTAGTAATTGTATTTCTGTTTGGTTTAATGGTCAAAAGCTGCCCATTATCACAGTATCCAATCAAGTTTCTAGTGTGCAATCCCCTGATTGCTGTACAAGCCCATATCTTGACAAAGATCATCCTATATCTAATGTAAAAATGTAGTCATCTTATTCATCTCTCAAAGAAACAAAAAAAGGTATGCAATCAAAGAAAAATTGAATCACAAGTCTAATATTTCAATTATGAATTGTTTGGCATATCAACTAAATTTTTTAGCAATAGATATAATCATCATTGCGTGGAATCCGACTTGTTCTAGTTCACGGGATGGGTACGAAAGCATGGCATGCCACTCATTAGGAATCAGGTACAACGTGGTTAAGCTTATACGATATGCCAAGGAACGTGGGATGCTTTAGGTTCGGTTTTTAAATGTAGGAATCATAGGTTTTGCAAGTCAAATTTAAAACATATGGTAAAAGAACAATGAAAATCATGTTGCAATTAAGGTATGCATATTTTATTTGCTTAACTTCTCATGTTTTTTTATTCTTTTACAAAAGAGTTACTCATTTTCAAAATTGTATCTGGTTTGAAATCTAAATCAGGTCGCTGAAGTTAGTGAATCAGGACGTGTTCCACGTGAATCTGGAATGACTGAACCCAGGTCGCAGTTCGCTATAACATCCCACATTCCCGACTTCGGTGGGTGTAATCATTGGTAAAACAAGGTCACTTGAACGTAAAGTGATTGTTATCAGATATATTTCTTAACTAATATATAGTTTTCACATTATATGTTAAGATTTATTATTTAATGCTATAACACATCCCCACATATTCATTTGCTCAATTCTTCATATATTAATGCTTATATTAGTTCAGTATACATTTCAGAAATATGTTTGCTTTAGTTTGCATCGGATTAGAAATGAGCTACAAAAGTCTGAAAGTTTGATTAAAGCTGAACGCAGGCTTGTTGAAAGCTCGATCAAACTCATTTGATAATGCAAATGAACCAAGCTTGAATTAAGAATAAAGCTCCTTATAATAATTCAACAGTGATAGTCTAAAGCTCAACTTATACAAAAGCCCTAGTACTAAATTGCATACGTATAAAATTTGTTTCAAACATATAGGACATTCACCATCTATATTCAGCTGTGCAGTGCAGGAACCAAGAGTCCATCTCATGTTGTTTCAGAAATTTTGGATGATTTCAAGCTCCAACTTCAGCTAAACATTGTTGTAAAATCCACATAAACCCTGTTTCAGCTGCAACTTCTCCTGGAAGCTTTCCTATTCTTCAAGATTTTCAAGTATATGTCTATCTTCTTGTCTTTAAATTTTATTGTTGACGTACAGTTCAATTGATCCTTTCCTAATTCTTTTATTAGGCATCAAATCTTTTACTTCCTTGTTGATTTCAATTTTTCTTACTGCATCAGCTCTTCTTCAGTTTTCAAATGAAACTCAGTCACTTTCCACATAATTAGTTAAAGCCTTTGAGCCTGAACCCTGCGTAGCTCTTCGCTCCTGGTCCCGCTCTTTCTACAAAATTTAAACCTGATCAACCATAGATCCATAACTGAACCTTCTAAGACTTTTTTTATTTTAAAGAACAGTTTTAAAACATGTTAACAACAATGTTCAAGGAAAAGCTTCAGCATGCAATTTACTACAAAGGACAAAGGGAGGTGGCACATGAGATTTATACATACGATTATAGAAGGTGCAATTAGGTGTTGCTCATTTTTTAAAACAGCCAACAAGCACAATTCCTAAAATAGATTTTAGAACAATTGTGAAATTTTGTGCTGTTAGAAGACAAGCATTGTTGAATCTGTAAGGCTTAAACAACAGGATATACATTTAGATAAATCCAGGAGTCATGCCAGGATGGGTGACCGTAGGGGTACCAAACAGGTCGGATCGGGTCAATAGGGTCAGCACCGCACCCAATTATTTAAATGGGTTACCTGATGAGTGACAGGTCACTCAGTTTCCTAACAAATTTTAACCGGGTTATCACTGAAGAGACAACAGGTCATTCAGTGTCAAGTACTTATATTAATCAACAACAGCTGTACATTTTCAACTCTTAAAAATTAAAACCATGAGCCAAACACGAACTTCAAATCTCTATGATGATACTAAGGTAAAAAAAGTAAATAGTACTGAGGGAAAAGAAAAAGTTTAAATGAGAAGGCAACAAAAGAAAGAACCTTCGCAACTTACAAATTACAAAAATCTTACTTCTTGAAAAAATTCAGCTACACAAGACTAATATTATTCAATCTCATAACATTTATGAAGTTCAAATTTAAATGTTTTGCCCCACTTAGAGAAAATCATGTGCCCAAAACACCTTGGACCAAAAGACACCTTGGACCAAAAATCATGTGCCCAAATCATGCCCCCTAATGTCACTTTACACCTCACCCCTCTTTTTTGTTTCCACTATTATCTTTTTTGTCTTCATCGTCATTTCTTTGTCAACTTTCCTTTTTATCATCTTCTTCTTTCCTCCTCTTCTCCTTATTTCTTTCTTTTTCTTCTGAATAATTCTAAAATAACATTTTCTTCAACTTCTCATCTTCCTTCTTCCTTACCTCCTCCTCCTTCGACCCCTCCACCTCCACCTTCATGCTGGCTACCCCACACCCCCGGGCA
>NC_033797.1:101716528-101735427 GCF_001876935.1 Asparagus officinalis
CTCCCCCCCCCCCCCGGGCAAAAAAAAAAAAAAAAAACCTTTGTCCTTGCAGTTGCATTTAAGATTTTGAAACCCTAACCGAAGATCTCAAGAGAACCCTAACCGGAGCTAAACTTGAGATCTCGGCGATTTTGTTTTCTAGGGTTTATGAGATGTGTTTGATGAGCAAATAAAAACAGAGAAGTCCTTTTACAATATTAAGAAACAGGTTAAACTGGTCATATATGGGTATTTCTGGTCGACCCAATGAAAAAATGGGTAATTTGGTCCACCCATATACGATCTGCACCCATTTATCTAGACACATGTTGTTAATAACGGGTCGGCACGGGTCAGGTCAGGTCCGGGTCAACATTGACACCCCTAAGTAAGTGAAAGAAGAACTTACCGATTCCTCACCCTAGCATGTAGGTTCATTTCTATGAACCAAAGAAAATAGTAACTCTATCTTCATACATTACCCAAAAGAATCAAGCCAACTAAAGCTTAGATAATCAGTGGAAGCACAATAACAGCTTGTACATAAGGAACCATTAATTTTGACTAGGTAAAATTTTGGGCAATCCCATATTATAGATTCATAATGGACCACACAAGTGAACGAATAAAAGGGAATAACACCACATTAAATCCTTTTCCACCACATTCAAAATGAGTAAGATAAAAGAAGCAAAAACCACAAGAAATATGAAGGTGAACAATGTATGGCAACGTGACCTACATTACCATTTATTTACTTATTGCGCGTAAATTATAGTCTAAGAATCTTTTATCTTCCATGATAAAAACTCTTAGAACAGATCAGGACTGCAATAGCTAGTTCTATGATTGATCATAGAGAACAGATAAAAACCTTTGGTATCATGTCAACATTGTAATCTCTGTTGGAACCTAAATGAGCTGGTGGCTTGTCACTCCCCCTAAACCTTTTCCAGAGCTGCAGAAACAAAAAGATTGGTTCTTAGGAAGATAAAATAACTTAAAACATTTAAGTAAATCTTTATCTAGTAATATGACCTAACACAAAGAGAATAAAATTATGGAACAAGCAATATCTGCCAACGTCAATTTTGACCAATTTTGGCAGTAGCTAAGCATTATATTCAAGTGTTGATGCTGCAGGTATGTTTTATGAGCACAATATTATAATAATCTAGGAACATGCATATCTCATCAGAAGGTACTAATTTCTTAAGTGTACACATTCAATGGATTAAATATCGAAAATATCGGATGGCCAAAATCCATATCGGATTGCGAAAATCGGGGATATGCAAAAAATATTTGGGTGTCATATCAGATGATGTTCATATGTAACATAACAGTGTAATATGTAATCAATACATATTTAATGTATTCAAACCATAAGAAATTGCATCATGAATAATGATATACGACATGTAGAGACATTAGATACAGGTAGAGGTATGAGAGAGAGAGAGAGAAGACATGAACAGAGGAGAGAGGAAGACAAAGAGAGAAGTTGAGAGAGAGGAGAGAGGAAGAGAGACAGAGGGGTCTGAGGAGGAGCTGAGAGAGAGGAAAACTGGAGGACAGAAAGAGAGAGTGGAGATAGAGGGGAGCGATTTGTACATGAGATCGCCTAGCGTTTCTGAGCTGGAATGCCAATCGAAGAGGGAGGAGAAATATGGGATTAACTAGGGATTTAAGAAATTTGCGTTTGGGAATTTATTAAGTTTCGGGTCTGGTGGGAGCCGGAACTAAACTCAAACACAATAACCCTTTTCATTTGGATATTAGCCAATATCGACCGATATTTCTCAATGAAATATCGGCCGATATTTCCGATATATCGGAAAAAAGTGGTAAAAACTAGAAAATAATATTTTTTTCATAAATATTGCATCGAAAGGGCATCAAAAACTAATATATCGGCCGATATTTAACACACTGTACACATGTAATTTAAGCTTTGTTCTTGCCTGGACAAGATTGAGGGAAGTTGATTCCCCTCCATAATAGTCATTCCTATCCATATGAAGAACCTGACCAGCATTGGGAAACAAAAAAAAATGTTAACAATAAACATAAGACTTAACTAGTTGAGCAATGAAATTCAAACATATATTTATCATCCCATCATATCTTCTTTGTAAAAAAAATGTAATGTAATGTAATGTAATCCTATATTAGGTATCCATCAGAAAGTACTGAAGTAAATGACAACTACAGAAATTAGATGAACTGCAGGGCCTTTTCTTGATTCAGACAATTGATGTCTCGATGACCAACAAAATGGACAAGTCACCAATCTTGAATATCTTTCAAAGCCACTACAAATTCCGTGATCATGCACTCGTGAAAAAAAAAACCAGGCTTCCCACTGCAATAAGTTTAAATTCTTCCAAGTTCAAGCACCCAGAAAAAAGAGTATAGATAATCTGATAGGAGCTAACTGGCACCTTATCACTAGTCCTGTTTTAAAAAGGGACTACTCAATTTTACTTGATTTCCCATATTACAAGAGGAAGCAAGACATAATGGAAAATAGTCACAACTATTTAAGAATGAAGTCGTAATACAATAGAAATTTGGGCCAAAATTTTGGCTGTTAAGCAAGCCAGGTAGAATATTATAGATAAATTGCACAAACAACCAAATTACAATAGGAAATTTGTCCTTTTTCACCAGAAACAAATAGAGAAAATTTTCATAGGGCATGTGAATGAAACTAATTTAGCAACAAAAATATAAAGGTAGCTGAACAAAAGAAGTTCCTAATACACCAAGTTCATGAGAGAGGTTGCTTATAACTATTCAAAATCTTTATAAGTTTTCCAAATGTTCTATTGCGGCCTGTTTGTTGATGCAGCATATTAGAAAAGCTTAGTAAACTGGTTACTTACAAATCATCTAAAATCTAAATAAGAAGTAAATTCCAGACCCAAAGATCATGACAACAGATTAAGATTCTATAACTATGATAGCACAAGTCATAATGTACTAGGAAACAGAGAGTTTAACTGTACAGATTTTAAGCATCAACCGATAACACAGACTATTAGAATCAAAAGTTCATACAACCTGTTTTTTGGTTAAGTCTAACAAGAAACTATTAATTTTGGAAGAATGGACTATTCAGGAACATTTCATGTAAGATAATGTTAAATTGTTAACAACTACAAGACTGCATCAACTTTTCTTCTTCAGCTATGTTATGAGCCATCTATTCAGTTAACATCCATAAGATATGAAACAAAATTAAATTTTGATGAAGGTGACAGACAGTTCAGTATTGTCAACATGAATAACAAAATAACACTTATTATTGAACATTGCAAATCTGAACATGAAACTTTGAACGCGAAGACCGCATATGTCCTACATAAACAACAGTTTAAGCACAATATTGAATTAAGATACCAAATTTTAACTAGATGGAGGCAGAGAAAATGTAATACTCCAAAACCTTTTCTTTCTCTACTCTTGACCATAGCAAAATCAAGGGGCACAATGCGAACAAAATATACTGGTTTAAAAAAAAAATATTCTCAAGGTTATTATCATTGACTCCGAAAAATCCGTAGCAAATTTTCAAATTTTCAAAGGCCATATAGCTGAGCAAGATATGAAGAGAAATTACAAGAAATCACTCATTAGTATAATAAATATAATAGCTTAGAATCCCAACAACAGAGCAAAGTATCAGCTATCCGAGGGTAAGATGCTTGACATAAACAAAAGCGTAAAACTCGGCAAAGAAACACACACAGTAAAACAATCTAATATCTAAAAGTTAAGATCCAATCTCATAATAGGTAAGACTCATATCCAATCATAGATCAAATTATGAAAGATCTAATTTTTAAACAATTCCAATTTCTTATTAATCAAAGAACTACATCTAAACATCTAATCTAAGATCACGTGTCGATCAACTGAATTCACAAAAAGCTTCACAAATATCATCCTTTGTAGATTATCCACTTAGATCCAGATCGAATTGAAAGAAACCAATAAAACCCAGTTCAAAATTGAAGGAGTTAAATAAAAATCTGACGCAGATGAAAAGGGGGAGACTAGACCTTGAGGCCATCAACAGAGAGAAGGCCACTGAGGATGCACTCTTTGAGGCCAGTTCCAAGCACAATCACATCGTACTCTTCATCCATGGCGATCGTGAGAGAAACAGAGAGGGTTTTCTTTGTGAAGTGAAGAAGACAGCAGAGGATTCTTTATGTCTCTCTCTATTACACAGGGCACAGGGAACGCCGAAAGAAGGGGAGTGCGTAAAAATAATTAGAAGGAGAACAGAGCCTCTGGCTCCGATCACCACGGTGAGAATAGCGGAGCATCTAACGAAATGGGCTGGGCTTTTTCCCGTTTTCTTATTTCATTAGCCCAATCTGCACACGACAGTATAAATAATGAATTTTTTATTTTTATTTATTTTATTTTATTTATTTTTATAAACATGGTAAGAATAATGAATAAGTACTTCTTTTTTAGTTGCAGGTACATCAATTATTTTTCTACAAATTTTTAGAAAATCCTATATACATAGATAGTTGATGCTTAAACAAAAGTCTATACTAATATGTAGAGTTTTCAGTTAAACCTTGAAACTTCACGGTGATAACAAATATTTAGCTTTGATTTTATAAATGTATAAATTTGTAAATATGCTGATTTATCAACTGAAAATTATAGGCTTTTACCAACGTCTAAAAATTTTGTCAACTCCTACATTTTGGACTTCTACAACTTTTGCTACTTTAACTCTTACAGATAACTTATCCATCGGGTCACCTCGGACAATCAAGAGGTTCCGATATGGCTCCCAAGGTTTTGATTTGATTTCGGACTAGTTTATAAAAATGCAAAAACTATTACAAATGACTTTATTAAGTTTTTCATCAGATTAGATCTTGTGCACCACGTAACCTTTGCTACATGATTTCTTTAAATTCAAAGCCTATCTGATCCTAAAGTTTAAGTTGCCAAATCTTAATTCCCTCTCCGTTGTCTTCCCATACTTTGTATCATTGTTTGGCAGCAAGAATGCGGATTGCAATGTAGTTCATGCTGATTCAGTGTTGGATTGTACAGTCGTGTTTAACGAAATACTAGAACAGAGAACGATAGACGCTATTGAGGGGATTGGGCATTGTAGGCTTTTGTGTACATGTGTAAATATATCAAATGGGGGCGAGATTAATCCCAAGAGGAGCCCCTCCAACGCTCAAGGCAATCAGTTATAGTTAAAAGAGAAACATGCTATAGTTTAAAAGGCTTTGATCTTAGCAAAAGATAAATGAGAGGTGTTGAAGTAAATGGCTCAGAGACTCAATCTCCATTGTCCACTGTCATAAGGTGTTGGATCATCCCACTAGACATTGTGAAGTCGAATAAAGAAGATATGGTTTTTCTTCTCCTGCAAGGGAATACGCACATCCTCATCTTGAGTGACATGCATCTCCAAACTATAATCGGCTACAACTAAATCCTACAAAGCATGTGATATCAAACTGCATAGTAAGCAACCAACAAAGATTATCCAAAAGCAACTAAAGCGTCGCAATAGGAATTCTCGTTTCACAAAGGAAACAAGAACCTTAAGCAAAATATCTCAACAAAGTGAGCTATCAGCTCTTCCTCTCATCAGTTCTAGGACTGACTTGTCAAGGGAACCTAAATAAACTATTACAAATCACACAAATAGCGAGACAATCAATTTTACGTGGTCCGGCAAATTACCTACGTCCACGGGGAGGGGATGGAGAGATTCCACTAAACCAATGAGAGTACAAAGGGTTACAATCTCACAAAACTCACAAACTAATCCTCAACCAAAGCTCTCAACTTGCTCACAATATCTCCCTCTCACAATGCTCAAAAGTCTCTCTAATCTCTGATTAAAACTCTCCTCTTTTTTTTGATTGATCCTAATCTTCCATATATATAGAAAACCTAAAACCAAAACAGACTAGGAATCCTAAAACAAAAAACAAAACAAATTAGGAATCCTAATAATTTGTTACCAAAACAGATTAGGAATCCTAATAAACTCATGTTATCAAAATAGATTAGGAATCCTAATAACCTCATGTTACCAAAATAGATTAGGAATCTTCCTATCCAACAATTCTCCACCTCGGCGAAGTATTCCTAAAACTGAGCCGACACCAACATGAGCACCAATGCGTCGTCTCACCAAATTCGGTTGCACCAATGTGGTTGCCTACGTACCCCCTCTCCCAAGAGATCAAGCCGCCTGTAGTTTATCCAATGGCCGTTAATGGCCTCAACAATCACGAATGTGCAACAAGTTTCGACAATGATCAAACTTATTGCTCGGAACCATCTTAGTGAGTATATCCGCCGGATTATCCATCGTGTGAACCTTCACAAGTTTTACATCACCATCTTTAAGAACATCCCGAACGAAGTGATAACGAACGTCAATGTGCTTCGTTTGTTCATGAAAAACTTGATTCTTCGCCAAATAGATAGCACTCATGCTATTACAATAAATAGTGACGGACCGTTGCGATATATCAAGTTCTTCCAAAAGTCCTTGAAGCCAAATAACCTCCTTTACAGCCTCTGTAACTGCCATATACTATGCCTCCATCGTAGACAAATCTACCGTCGACTGTAAGGTGTATCTCCAACACACCGGCGCACGGGTCAAAGTAAACACATACCATGTAGTAGACCGGTGCTTATCCAAATCCTCGGCATAATCTGAATCAACATAGCCAATGCATAACTACCCACCTGTAGTGTCCCGCTCATAAATCAAACAACATTGAGCATACCTCGAATGTACCTTAAAATCCATCTTACGGTATCCCAATGACCCACTCCTAGATCGTGCATGTATCTCGAAACCATGCTCACCGCCTGTGACAAATCTGGTCTCGTACATACCATCGCATACATCAAGCTCCCAACCATGCTCGCATATGGAGTCTTCGACATCAACTCTCGATCTTCAACTGACTTCGGTGAAAGGTTAGCTAAAAGCTTAAAATATGCTCCCAAAGGTACACTAACTAGCTTTGTATCCATACTAACATGAAATTGCTATAGAACCTTCTTCAAATAAGCCACCTGTGTCAAACAAATTCTGCCCTTCTTAGGCTTCGACGCTTCGGTGGCATGTTTTTCGAATATCAAGACCCTTTGTGAAATGGTCCTTGGGCAACTACGTTTTAATAATACTACCTTGATAAGCATCTCGTATGGATAGTGAGAGTTAGTTTCTCAGACATCATCTTTTTGAGATTTATTCACACCCCTAGCCTGATGGTGCAGCTCATTAGAGCAATCCATCGCTTGTTGGCGTGATGCCCCGAGTATAATGTAGTCTTTTGACGGACACATCTTGTCACGCCCCACTTCCCAAAATACCCGGGAATCGGAACTTGAACAAGCCCGCGACGTATTAGATTGAGAAGAAATATACACTATTATTATTTTTCTCTTTTCTTCACAATCCAATACGCTAAGCATCTGGAAATAATACAATGCAAGGGCACAGGTCCCCGATCACAATCAGCAAGAATATAATGAACAACACATAATAAAATAATACATATCATAATGAATATTCATCCCAGAAATAATTTTCGGGTCAACATGCCCTTATACAAAACTATATGAACAAAGGAATACTGGAGAAAATAAAATACAATGATCAAGCGAAAAAGGAAATGCTACAAAAGAAACTAGGATCATCATGTAAGAAGAGGTAGCTGAACTTCGGTCTATTCTTCAACTCTATCTGCAAGGCACTCCTACTGAGAATCCTTTGGCTCTTGACGATCTCCCAGCTGAACATGTTCTTCCTCTAAGTCTGACGTACACCAGAGAAAACAGGTGTATGTCAGCGTGTATGCCATACGGCAAGACCCCACAAAACAAAAAGAACAACGAAAACCAAAACGAAAACGTTACAACAACAAAATGATAAAGAAACGTGCAACAGAAATCTAATGAAATCAATCAAGTAATAAGTCGACAATGCAGCTAGCGATCAGAAATCATCCAAGTCACAAGGTCATACAACTAGATGGAATTAATACTTAAAAATATATAACTCGAGACGTAGTACGTCGAGCGAAATAATCCAAACAAGGAAACACTCATGTATATACCATATGTCTGACGTAGTACGTCGAGCGAAATAATCCAAACAAGGAAACACTCATGTATATACCATATGTCTCGAATTGAAAATAATTAAATATTAATCCCGATCTATGTATGAAGAGAAACACAACTGGCCTACATCTCACAAGAAATCATACCTAGCCAAGAAACGAGGTCATGTAACTAGCCATTCTATAACAGGTCACTGGTCACATCTCACATAGAGTTAATGCTCATATCATCGGATACTGACTATTCACAAATCCCCTACATGCATCCAATCTCGCGAAACAGGCGGCTAGAGAACTACACGCAATCCGATCTCGGCCCGGTCCGAACTCAGGCAAAGCTCATGTGACGAAACAGGTCACGGATCAAAGTGACGAAACAGGCCACAGATCAAAGTGACGAAACAGGCCACAGATCAAAGTGACGAAACAGGCCACTTTGTCCAACAAACCAACCCCAGGACGAAACAAGTCACTGGTGCGAGTCTGGAAGATACATCAACAGTCTTATCCGATCATATGAATATTAACTTTCTCATCCCAACTCATCTCGCTTTTCTAAGTCAACACAATACATGTCTCTAGGTCACGTAAGGCTATTACGGTCATGACCACTAACAGTTCTCAATCACAACCAGAAATAACGAATACGAATGATCATGTACAATAATTAAGAATCAGAGATCATAAAATTGTTCTAAAATAATCCCTTTTACAAAATGAGTTCTTTCAAAATAAGTTATTTTCTCATTACGATAATTCTAAAAATAATATTTTAAAATAATAAATTCATAAATTCAAAAATAATCTTTTTATAAGATAAATTCTCATTAAATCAAAATAGTCTATTTTCCCAAAATAATTTCCTTTTTTAAAATTATTTATCATTCTAAAATGATTTCTTCCACAAGATAATTTCTAAAAATTATTATAATTATTCTAAAATGATTCTTTTTCTAAGATAATTCCTTTTAAATTATTATAATTTTCCTAAAATAATTTTGTTCTCAAATAAATTCTTTTTAATTAATATAATTGTCCAAAAAATGATTCTGCTACCGAAATAAATTCTTTTAATTTATCATAATTATTCTAAAAATACTAATTATCACATAATTACGATTTATCTAATATTATTTGTCAAACAATCCCACACAGATAATTATTAACAGATATAAACTTACAGATAATTCATAATAAATATAAAAATTCAGATCTGAGCAAGTAGGATCTTACTTCGGGGTTTCGTTGGGATGTCTCGACTCCGACGGGCTCGCTGACGGCTAGAATGTGGTGGTCAGGATTGATGACGTCGAGCTGGGGCGTCGGAGCTCAGCGGGGCGGCGTGGACAGCAGGTGAGGGGTTCGGTGGTTCGTCGGCGCTTGTCGGAAGGCCGACTGCGTTATGAAGAGGAGGGTGCGGGTCAGGGGGTCGGTGGAACTGGGCACGGCGAGTGGCCCGGTGCGAAGTCGAAGGAGAGGACCGGGGCCGTGTTGGGTTTCGGCAACGTCGGCGACGAGCGGAGTGGGCACGAGCGAGCTCACGGGCGCGGCTGGGTTCGGAGCTGCGCTCGTGGAGAGGCGGAGCTCGGTGCGTGCTCGGTGTTGGTTGCGCGAGCTGCGGCTGAAGGTTGGAGGCGTGGGGACTTGAGCTCAGAGCTTCGTTTGATGCAGCGGCGTGGTGACGGTGAAGGCGTGCGTCTTGGGGTTCGTCGGAGTTCGGTGCCGTGCTAGGCGTTTGGAGCAGCGGCGAGCGCGGTGAACCAGGCCGAGAGAGAGAGAGAGGGCTGGAGTGAGATGAGAAGAAAGCAGAGAGACAGATGAGAAGAAGAGAGAGAGAGAGAGAGAGAGAGAGAGAAAATGAGAATGAGAGAGAGAGTGTGAGCAGATGAGAGAAATAATAGAAGAGAGAGAAGGAGAGGGGGACAGGGAAGTGATGTGTGCGGGAATTGAGGAGTGATTTGGGGAAGTGGGGTAGGGGAGAGAGAGAGATACATAGTGAAATACCGTAGGGAAAAACACAGTAAAAATACCCTTTTAAATAATTTAAAATATCAAAAAATTTATTCAAATAAATATTAAAAATTTCTGATCAAAATAATAGTAACAATAACAATAATGAATAATTAACTATTAACTTAAAAATTTTATAGAAATAATTAAATTTATAATTAGCAAAACTATTAAAATAATATAATACCGTATTTTTAAATCATAGAAAATTCTAGAGAAATTGGGAAAATACAAATACTCTTTTAGAAAAATAATATTTAATACTTAAATACCAGAAAATTATTTAAACCTGTATTAGAAATTTACGGTCATTGCACATCTTCTTTTAGGAATTAAAAACCTTGTTGACATTCTCGGGAAGATTTGTTGTCGCTTTTGAATGATCCAAGGTTACGTCAGTAGTCGCATATTTAGAACCACCCACTTGCGAGCGTGAGGTATTAACGGGCTCTTGGGTTTCAATATGAACCCTCGGGCGATAGATGCTAGGAGTCCTCTTGTGCCCAGTACACGAACATGTACAACGAGGTGCCTCAATTTGTTTAGAGGCGGTGGGACACCTTTGAATGGCCTTTGGCTTGACGAGAGTGTTTGTATGACCCCAACCTGATGAATTACTCGGGTTTTATTCACTAGAGCTTTGCCTTGATCTTTGTGTAACGGACCCAGATGATCCTTCATCGAAATCTTAAATTTGGACAGATCAACACTACCGTAGGGCTTCACCGGAGGTGCGGGAGCAAGAGGAGTAGGATCAGAGGCTTTCTAAGTTGATTTTTACGTTGTTTCGGCCTTCGGCACCCTCGACTTGTTTGGATTTCGGTGGTTTTTTGGCCACCTCTTCCTTTTGCATGCCTGGAGCTTTTCGTACAAAGGCATACCTGCGTGCAGCACGAGTGCATCATTTTTAGATGCGCTCCTTCAAGGTTGAACGAGTCCTTTTGATAAGAACCCATTCTATCGCTAATGGTTCGATGGAAGTAGCAGCAACTTGCCGTTGGGGCGGCTGGATTACCAGACGCTTCTTAGACTCCAAGTCTGTGTAGTAGAGAACTCCATTGACTTGTTCTAATGCTTTGGCAATTTGACGAGCTTGGCATTGGCGTCACCTCGGACGAGCCCTCTTCGTCAGAGTTGGCATACTTTGATTGAACAACTCCTTTACTGGGGAGGAGTTGTGGTGATCAGAGTCATTTGTAGCCATCATCGGCGAATACGCCTCCTTTAAAGATGAGATCTTTTCGTACTTGTATGAAGAGGAGGATTTTGATGAAGACGAGGATAAATATTCCTCGAACTTAGCTTCGTCGAACTCGTACTCGACTTCTAAATCAACTGGGATCTTGATCTTCAGTTGCTGCATGACAGCCTCGATGGCGAGACTATTGGCTCCCACTATGGTCGCCAGCGTGTTTTGGTGGAAAGTTGGTTCTTTCGTTAGTGGACTCGTTACAACTTCAGTCGTTGTAATGAACTCAACGAAAATAAAAACAAAAGATTACAACTCTCTTAAAACACACACAACAGACGTTTATCACCCGCTGTTTGTATTGGATCTTGGTCTGTGCCAGGGTTTATCTGTGGACCACCAATTGATCAGATCTAATATAGATTTTGTTAGCTCATAAAGGAGGCAAGAAACTGAAGTAACTATCTCTGCAAAGTGAGATAATTAATATTCTCGAGAATCGTAGCTAGGTACAATCTCAAGGAAATGGATGAACGGATGCAGATCTCTCAAACTCTTCCTCTTTATGCTGAATAGCTCACTGAGATCTCTTTCTCATCTCTAAAATTCATGCTCCTCACTCTTTAGTTCGATAGGACTTCACCGACGTTCGAGAATTCTGGATCTTTGCAAATGAAGGCCCTAGGGCTGTATTTATAGGCTTCGGGAGCCTAGTTTTCATATAAGAACGACTAATGCGATCTCATCCTCAGTTGTAACCACTTTATCATATTCAAAGATAGCCTCTAATAGTAGGTGAGGCTTTTGGATGAAGAAATTCTAAAATCTTATCGAAAAATAGGTTTTCGGGAAAAAAACAAGTAAAACAGCATTTCTGGCCGAGACTATCTCGAACTTGGTCGAGACTGTCTCGACCAAAAGCCAAGACATTCTTGGCTTTGGACGAGATAGTCTTTGTTTTAACTCTAACTCTCTCATAAGATGTCAGAATGAAGTGATTCAAGATGTGTTGGAAAGCTGGAGGATAGATCTACAACTTTTGTCTTTGAGCTTCTTTATATTATAAACTCATCATGGACAAAATCTCTATTCTTCTCCGAGACACAATCTGTATCTCGCTGGTGTATAACGGGTTTGAATGGTCTCGAGTATTTTGGCTCTAACTCTCTCGTCCAATCTTGGAATGAGGTGATCCAAGGTGCGTTAGAAATTTCACGAAGATCTTTACAACCTACTATAGGCGAGACAACTATGGGATTATCAAAACACGAGTGATGCTTACTCCTTTTTGGGTGAAACGTAACTCAAGGTTGAGTCGCTTCTTCGTTATTGTACCATCCCGTTGATTTGTATGCTCTGTCAACTCGCTTCATGCGTTTGTTGATGTCAGATAATCCTCCTTAACTTAGATAATAGTATTCATCATCTTCTCTACATTTCGAGCTGTGTGTAGGAACCTATAGACAATTTTTAACGCATACAATCGGAGAAGTCAGGCTTACACTTAGACTACGGGGTATGTGTCTGAGAAGGTGTTGAGGTGGGCTCTTCCTTCTCATCGTCAGAGATCATGATGATTTTGGGTCTCGATGGTCTCCTTTTACGAGCGATCTCCTCATACTAATCTGCCTCCTTGGCAGTGAGAGGTCTCTTCCTAGAAGACCTTAAATTACGAGGCCTAACAATCGGGGCCTCCTCTCGAGCTGCATGATACAACAGAAAGAAGTTAGAATTTTTTTTGACCCAAAAGGTCAAAATTTTTCTAATTCATGAAGACAGACGGCCTGCGAAATGCAGGCGAGCTCCATCATGCAAGCGAGCTGACAAAGCTTGCCTATCAAACAGATCTCTCCTGACAAAGGCAGAGGTTTGCCTGACGAAGATTAGAGCTCACATGACAAAGCGGGGCTCGCCTGGTGAAAGCAGAGCTCGCCTGACAGGCAAGCTCGCCAGAATAGAAGGGCCTCACCTGAATAGACGAAGCTCGCTAGAAGATGAACATGAGTCTGTTCATCTTCTTCATTTTCAGTCCTCTAGACTTACTGTGGTGAGTTTGAGCTACACCAGGGGCGACAACGGCAACGTTGGCGGCGGCGGAGGAGGAAGAAACTTCCTTCTTCCCCTTCAAAGTATACACCTTCACTCTTGGGGCTATGGCGAGTTCAAAGAGAAATGAGGATGAGAGCCTTGAGTTTCTTCTAAAACTTGAGCAAAGAGTTCGATAGCATAGTGATCGCCCGATGAGGGAGATGAGCGCACTATATAGGTGAAATCTCAACGGTCGAGATTCGCTAGTTCGAATTGAACGGCCGCGAGAGAGGCGGGATGTTTAGAAATCCATGTGAACGGATAAGATATGGTAGCTCAAGCATGATCTCTCAATTAATCGATGGTTGAGATCTAGAATGCCACTAAATCCACGACTCATAGCAAGCACATGAAGACGAGGCGTCGCCTTAGCTGGCAAGCGCAAGAGCTCGCCCATAGACAAGCCCGCCATCGACTTGGACCTCGCCTACAGAGATCCAACTTGCCTACAAGCATGGAGCTCGCCTTCCAATGGCTTGAACTCACCCAAAGACTAGAGCTCGCCTACACTTCGTCAAGCTCGCCTGAAGAGCTCAACTCAACCAAGGGGCTCAAATTAGCCCAAACCAATGAGCAATGATCCTCTTCATTCAAAGTGTTCCAGACCATATACAACCTGATTTAGGTCTGAAAACTTTGAAGGTGATTTTGTAGGCAATAAAAATTGCCTTTACATAAGAGAGCTCAAACCTCACCCATTAGAGCTCACCTGCATTCTCAAAGCAAGCAAAAGACCAAGCAGAGCTCGCCTACAAAGCCAAAGCTCGCCTACAGTACAAGCAAAGTTTGCATGCATTGCTTGACTTGCCAGCACAAGTCAAGCTCGCCTGCATTCAAAAGGCCAAGCAGATCTTGCCTACAAGACAAAGCTTGCCTGCAAGCCATAGCTCGCCTGCAGTACAAGAAAAGTTCACTTGCATTGCTTGACTTGCCAGCACAAGTTGATACGAGTTGCCGTGCGAGCACTCTTGATCGCGGAATTATCAAGAGTGGATAGAGAAGAAAACGACAGAAGAACACAAGAGTTATAATTAGGGCGAAGGAAAATACCTTTTCTAGATTATGAGAATTAATTGGATTTACAAAATCTCTCTCTCACAATCTCTCTAGATCAAAGAACAACATCGCTGATCTCTTTTCTGATTACAATCTGAGTGATCAACCCTAGAAAAGTCGTGTTTCTATTTATACTAAACAGAAATCCTAAACGGTGTAGGAAACAGGCCCAGGCCCATAACCGCTACGCGGTCGACCGTAGTGACCAAGTCGGTCGACTGGCCAGAACATCGATTTCTGGAAAAATCGATTACAGGGTTTCCGGTCGACCGCAGTGCCTACATCGGTCGACCGCTCTCAGTCCAGAGACATAGTCTGGGTCTGTGCACTACATGATCGACCACAGTAACACATGCGGTCGACCAGACAGAGCCCAAACTGTAATTCCTACAGTTTGACGAATCCTTCGACTTCGTCGCCTCCAATGGCCTCGTCCACGACTCCTCTACTCTATTCTCAAGATACCATGAGAATCATCTATCCTCAAGCTTCCATGAGGATCGCTAAGCTCCCGAAGAGAAGATACACCCGTATCATGGGTCCCCCTTTTAGGAACTTGAAGTCCCATTCAAGTTAGAACTTCAGCTGAGGGAACTCGCTGTAGGCATCGAAAATTACCTATAGGTCTCCACGAACAACTCAGTGTTAAGGAACAACGATGAATGTCACTATCTGGTTCACAGGAGTTTGATTGACGTCGGTGAACGCTTGAAGTGAATCGACGAACTACGTGAGCTGACAGAATTTCGGAATAACGAAGGTACGGGCTAATCGGGAGCCCCGCGATGTTTACAAAAGGAACAAGGCCCTTCGTGTCTCATTCATTCTATAGATAATCCAACCATCGGAGCTGATAGAACTCCTTGTTGGCTTTCCAACGCACTTCGAATCACTCAAATTCGAGTTCGGACGAAGGAATTATGGCGGAAACAGACAAATACACCAAATGGAGTGTCTCGGACCAACGAGACACCCTAAGGTGTCTCGGTTAAGGCCGAGACACCCTTGGGTGTCTCGGCCATGGCCGAGACACCCTAGGAGACACCCTAGGGTGTCTCGGATCAAGGGGAGACACCCTAGGGTGTCTCCAACGCAGATTTGGGCCTTAAGTGGTTTTAACCGCTCCGTTATCCCCTCAAGCCTATAAACACAAGCCTTAGGTCTCATTTTTTTGGGAGCTAGAATTCTCGTGCCTCGGCGAAGCCCTGCCGGATTGAAGACTTAAAGTGCACAGATTTCAGAGAGGAGGAGGAGTAGAGATCTGATCAAGTTCGTTGGCATAAAGAAGTGGAGCTCGTCAGATCTGCAATTTCCCGGATTTGTTCCTTAGGATTATCCCGTTGCGGTAATCTTAAGAAGAGTGATTATCTCACTTCGCCGAGATAAGAGCTACAGTTTCTCGATCCCTTCGTGGATAGACGAAGCTCTGCCCAATTTTTTAGCAAGTAGATCTGATCGACGGTGGTCCACGGATAAACCCCGGCATAGGCAAAGATCTCACGCAAGCAGAAGACCGATAAACGATCTCTGCATTTGTTTGACAAAGTTGTAAACTTTTTTTTTATTTTCATTGTGTAAGGAGATCTTATAAAAAGATCAACTTTTTATTTTATTCGAATTTATTGTAACGACTAAACTTGTAATAGATTCGATAACAATGGAAACATCAACTTTCTCCGCAAACAAACTGGCGACCACAGTGGGAGCCAATAGCTTCGCTGCCGAAGCTGTCGTGCCGCAGCTGATGATCAAGATCCCGGTGCTCGAAGAGGTCGAATACGAGTTCGACCAGTAGAAGTTCGAGGAGTATGTCTCCTCCTCTTCTTCCAGATCTGCCTCTCCTTGTAGATGCAGGAAGGCCTCCTCCTCCAGGAAGATCCGCTGGTCTTCAGATCTGAAGACCCAAGAAGATGATCTCTCTGCCGTCGTTGTTGTAGTTACACCTCGCAATGATCCGCCGACTTCCAAAGAAACCAGATCCAACGTTCGTGACAACTCCTCGAAAATCAAGGAGTTGCCCGTTGAATGTGCACCAGTGTTGACGAAGAGGGCTCGTCAAAGGCGCCGTCAACATCTCGCGCGTCAATTTGCTAAGGCTTTGGAGCCTGTTGATGGGATCTGCTATGATGCGGATCTGAAACACAGAAGACGCAAAGTATTCTAGCAACAAGCTTTAGGAACCTCCTCCCAATTACCTACTAACGAATGGGTTCGTGTCAAACGAACCCGTTCAACTCTTGAGGAGCGTATCCACAAGCGCCGCGCACTGCTAGCGCAGACGAGGATCCTTGTACGGAATGCACAAGAATTACAGAAAGGAAAGGTGGTCAAAAAGCCACCAAGATCTAAGCAAGGTTGGATGCCAAAGGTCAAATTAGCGCCTAAGGCAAAAGCATCCGAGGCTACTCTCCGGCCTTTATCAACTCCAGATCCCGTTCCTATTGCTCTCGCACCTCCAGCGAAGCCCTATGACAGCGTGGATCTCCCCAAATCTAGAGTCCCGTTGAACGATTGCATTGGTGCTCTACCCGAGGATCGAGGCAAAGCGCCTATTAAGGAAAGCCTGAGACTGTTGAAGGAACTTCGAGCAAACATCAAGACTGGGGGTCATACGCAACCTCCTAATGAATTAATTTCCATAACGGCCCGCTTGGGGGTGCGTGCAGAAAACCAGGAGCCCGTTAAGGTTTCACCCTCACAAGGGTGTAATCCCAAACGTGTGACTCCTGTAAATGCCAATAAGACAATGTTTACTCAGAGGAAAACACGTCAGACAGATGAACGCGTTATACCTGAGAATTTATGTAAACAACCGATAGGTTACTCCGACCGTAACGTCGATGAGTTGTACTATCGGGCTGGGGGTATGAATAAATCTCGAAAGAGAAGTACCCGAAAAGTGGACTCTCACTGTCTGTGTATCAAAATTATCAGGGTAGTATTATCAGCGTGTAGCTGCCCCAAGACCGCTTCACAGAGAGTTTCGGTGTTCGAGAGAATTTCTACCAGAACGTCCGAGACCAAGCCAAGGCGTTTCCGTAGGAAGAAGCCCATGCGTCGTGACTACCCACACTTGGTTGAGCAGGTAAATAAATTCTTATTATGATTACATATCTTAACTTATGTGCATATCTTTGGTTATGTTTGCATTTAACGCTATAATGAGAATACTTTCGCTTAATTTTTAATCTTTTGGAACACATGGTATATGTATGGGGGGTTCCTTGTTTGGATTTTTCACCCGATGTACTAGTTCCACTAAATTAGGATCTAAGCGAGAATATTGTCATTTTAGATCGTTAAGTGTAAATATCTCTATAAGGTTATCTAAGAATTCATATTTTCAAGATCGCATGATTCCCGAATTTCGAGGACGAAATTCTGTTAAGGGGGGAAGAATGTAAAACCCCGAAATTTCATAACGAGTTTTGTGTGAATAAATAATAATAAACCTATCTGTTGTGATGGATAACCATATATATATGAGATATATATATATTTATCAGTGTTTGGGAACCCAACAGGTGTTTATATATGAGAGACTTTGAGTGATATGTGTCCAGCAGGTGAAATGCCTACAGAAGGCAGCTTGTTTTTCAGGTTCGGGTTTTAGTTTTGGGCTATTGGGTTTCGGGTCGGGTTGGGGAATTGGTATTTATACCAACTCAACCCAGGACAGTTTCTCCTATCCTCAAACGTAAAACCCTAGCCCCTTTTTCTCTCCCCTCTCAAAACCCTAGCCGTCACTGGTGATCTTTGAGGAGTTTGGAGGAGTTCCAGGGGATTTCAGCAGATTGGATCTCAAGAGAATCATCTCCAGAACGTTCGTCATCACCCAAGGCGAGTATCATCTCGCCAAATCCCTCACCCCTGTTTTCCATGATCTTTATTTTGGATTTTATGAGTTTTGGATGAGCCAAAATAGTATTTTTGTTAAGAAACGAATTAGCTATGGTATAATAGTATGAATCAGAGGTTTTTGTTTATAAAAACTCACCCAATACCTGTTTGATGACGATCTAGATCTGAAATTTTGCCTAAACAAGAACTAAATCATTTTTACTGTCATTTAAACGATTTGGAAATTGTTTCTCATGTTTTTATAATATTGGAAGGATAGATTTCAAGCCTGAGAGTTGTTGTTTATGTTCAGTATGATTTTTAACCTTAGAACTCTTGTTATCGTAGAGATTTGCAAATTTTCGTTTCAGGTTTCGAGCTGACAGAAACCCAGATTTGGGTTTCTGTCCGCTCGGCAGTCGACCGCTGAGCTCGTTTTGAGTTTTCGGTCGACCGCCCGTTATTTCGGTCGACCGCGTCATTATTTCGGTCGCCCGCCGATTATTTCGGTCGACCGTGACATTATTTCGGCCGACCGCCAGGCTCGTATCAGAGATCGGTCGACCGACTCGGTCGACCGACGCTCT
>NC_033797.1:101745702-101759269 GCF_001876935.1 Asparagus officinalis
ATTAAGGACTACGAGTTCGCGATCCAGTATCATCCGGGGAAGGCGAACGTCGTAGCAGATGCGTTAAGCAGGAAGCGTCGACATCAGATTTCGGCTTTGAGGTGTTCACTACATCGGGATCTCGTCACTCTTAGCCAGTTTGATTTTAGGCCCGAGATTGGAGGGACCAGTGCATTCTTGGGAGCTATCTCAGTGCAGCCATCTTGGAGCGACAGAGTTGTCAGAGCTCAGTTGGACACGGTGCATCCAGGAACCACCAAGATGTACAAGGACTTGAAGAGATATTTCTGGTGGAGCGGTATGCGTAGAGAGATTGCAGACTATGTGGCTAGATGTTTTACCTGTCAGCAGGTGAAGGCAGAGCATCAGAGACCGGCAGGGACACTGCAGCCTTTACCCATTCCAGAGTGGAAGTGGGCAGATATTTCTATGGATTTTATTGTGGGGTTGCCGAAGTCGAAGAAGGGGAATGATTCAGTTTGGGTGATAGTGGACCGGTTGACGAAGTCAGCACATTTCATTCCGGTGAGGACCACTTATACAGCCGAGGCTTATGCGAGGATATTTATCCGGGAGATAGTTCGACTTCATGGAGTTCCAGACGAAGTCGAAGAAGGGGAATGATTCAGTTTGGGTGATAGTGGACCGGTTGACGAAGTCAGCACACTTCATTCCGGTGAGGACCACTTATACAGCCGAGGCTTATGCGAGGATATTTATCCGGGAGATAGTTCGACTTCATGGAGTTCCAGACACGATCGTATCGGATCGAGGATCGGTTTTCACCTCGCATTTTTGGAGGAGTTTTCAGGACTCATTTAGCAGCACGCTATCTTATAGCAGTGTATTTCAACCCCAGACGGATGGCCAGACAGAGAGGGTGAATCAGGTGTTGGAGGACATGTTGCGGGCATGTGTCATTGACTTCCAGGGTAGTTGGGAGGATCATATTCCACTGGTAGAGTTTGCTTATAACAATAGTTATCAAGCGACGATCGGTATGGCCCCGTATGAAGCATTGTATGGGAGACCTTGTAGATCACCGATATGTTGGGCCGAGCCGGAGGATAGCTTGATGCTTGGGCCCGAGTTGGTGAGGCAGACTACCGAGAAGGTAGCATTGATCAGGGAGCGGATTCTAGCAGCTCAGAGTCGACAGAAGAGCTATGCCGATAAGAGACGAAGACCCTTGGAGTTTCAGGTTGGAGACTCCGTCATGCTGAAGGTATCGCCTATAAAAGGCGTACAGCGTTTCGGACAACGGGGGAAGCTTGCGCCAAGATATATTGGACCATTTCAGATTTTAGAGCGCATTGGAGCTGTGCCATACAGACTAGATCTTCCAGCATCGATGTCTAGTATACACAACGTGTTTCATGTTTCTATGCTTAAGAAACACTTGCATGATGAGGAGCAGCAGCGAGTATTGGATGCACCAGAGATCGAGCTTCAGGAGGATTTGACCACTATTGAGATTCCGGTTCGTATTCTTGCCAGAGAGGACAAGAGGCTTAGAAACAAGGTAATTCCCTTGGTGAAAGTTCAGTGGAACCGAGGAGGCATTGAGGAGATTTCGTGGGAGCGCGAAGAGGACGTGCGTCGCGACTACCCACACTTGGTTGAGAAGGTAAATTAATTCTTATTGTGTTATATTTTTGGTTATGTTTATATTTAACACTAGAATGGGAATATGCACGCTTAATTCTTAATCTTTCGGAACACAAGGTATATATATGGGGGGTTCCTTGTTTGGATTTTTCGCCCGATGTACTAGTTTCACCAGATTAGGATTTGAGCGAGAATATTATCATTTTAGATCGTTAAGTGTAAATATCTCTATAAGGTTATCTAAGAATTCATATTTTCAAGATCGCATGATTCCCGAATTTCGAGGACGAAATTCTGTTAAGGGGGGAAGAATGTAAAACCCCGAAATTTCATAACGAGTTTTGTGTGAATAAATAATAATAAACCTATCTGTTGTGATGGATAACTATATATATATGAGATATATATATATTTATCAGTGTTTGGGAACCCAACAGGTGTTTATATATGAGAGACTTTGAGTGATATGTGTCCAGCAGGTGAAATGCCTACAGAAGGCAGCTTGTTTTTCAGGTTCGGGTTTTAGTTTTGGGCTATTGGGTTTCGGGTCGGGTTGGGGAATTGGTATTTATACCAACTCAACCCAGGAGAGTTTCTCCTCTCCTCAAACGTAAAACCCTAGCCCCTTTTTCTCTCCCCTCTCAAAACCCTAGCCGTCACTGGTGATCTTTGAGGAGTTTGGAGGAGTTCCAGGGGATTTCAGCAGATTGGATCTCAAGAGAATCATCTCCAGAACGTTCGTCATCACCCAAGGCGAGTATCATCTCGCCAAATCCCTCACCCCTGTTTTCCATGATCTTTATTTTGGATTTTATGAGTTTTGGATGAGCCAAAATAGTATTTTTGTTAAGAAACGAATTAGCTATGGTATAATAGTATGAATCAGAGGTTTTTGTTTATAAAAACTCACCCAATACCTGTTTGATGACGATCTAGATCTGAAATTTTGCCTAAACAAGAACTAAATCATTTTTACTGTCATTTAAACGATTTGGAAATTAATTTTTGTTTCAGGTTTCGAGCTGACAGAAACCCAGATTTGGGTTTCTGTCCGCTCGGCGGTCGACCGACGCGGTCGACCGCTGAGCTCGTTTTGAGTTTTCGGTCGACCGCCCGTTATTTCGGTCGATCGCGTCGTCATTTCGGTCGACCGCCGATTATTTCGGTCGACCGTGACATTATTTCGGCCGACCGCCAGGCTCGTATCAGAGATCGGTCGACCGACTCGGTCGACCGACGCTCTGTCTGTGGTATTTTCCTGGTTTTGGGTATTTTTGTACATTCCATTCATGTTTGGGAGTCTGTCTGGACTATCTGACATTGGTATTTAGTCCTACTATGTACCCAGGCATGATGGATAACCTGAGGGTACAAATTGTGAATATATACACTGATATGATTATGAAGTGATGTAATTTAGATTTCACTATATATCACCGCGACATGTTTCACAGTTTCACAGTCCTCGTGTTGGACTATAATCCATGGAAGTCCTCGTGATGGACTATAAATTCATTCCAGTCCTCGTGTTGGACATTTGACACTTATTCTATGAGTTGGAAACTACGATGTAGATAGTTTTCCTGATTTGGACAAGGTCCTTAACCCTGCACATGACCTCTTCACAGAAGTTCACGACATGATGTTGACATGACACTTATGTAAGTAATAACATGGTATTCATGTTAGCTATGGTATGGCACTGTATATTGTTCTGAGAATAGTTGTATTTCTTTTATTATTGTTTCTGTACTAGTACCTCGGGTTTGGTGTTTAGAGATTTACAATTTGAGATACCAGGTATATACATGAGGGTTTCCTTGTTTGGATTATTTCGCTCGACGTACCTATGCTCGTGTTGTAAATTTCTAAATACTAAAACCATCTTTAGTAGGATTAATGATTCTAGATCTAATATATATTATCTGTATTTTCTTATACAACGAGCCCTGTTCCCTTGGGGTTGGTTGTGATGTTACTCGCTAGCGCTTTGACGCTCGTTGTCCCTCCCCCTTTCAGGTCACGAGCCAGGAGCACGAAGAGCCGCAGGTTGATAGCGGACCACATTAGTGTCCAGCTTTGCTTTCTAGTTATGTATTATTTTTCTTTGGGCTCCACTCTAGTGAGGTTAAACATTTGAGGGTATTATTCTAGAAGTTGTTAAGGCTGTGAGCCTTATATCCTTATCGTCAGATGTTTGTATTTGAGACTTGTTGAGTATGTCAGTTTATCTACTCAGATCTTGACTATGTATTTCTGTATGGTTGGATGATGAGATATTTAAGTGACTATTATTATTTCATCAGTATTCCTTGCATTACCTCTCACCTGTTTTGTACCTACACCAGTTGTTGATTCTACTAGATAGATGTTAATTGTGATGGTGAAACATGTTATTGCACGGTGTGGTGCATAGCAGGTTTGACATTCTTGGTTTTACCTTGGACTGCAGCCTTGTGTGAACCCAGGGGCGTCACAGGTAACGAGAATACCAACGAAGACTCAGGTGAAAGCTTGAAGATTAAAGATCTCGAGAGCAAAATTAATGCTTTAATGTCTGCTCAAGAGGTAAAGAAGACCGACATTCCATGTCCATACCCACGAAAATGGGAATCAATCCCCTATCCGGCGAAGTTCAGTCTAATTAACTTCACGCCGTTTGATGGGAAGGGTTCACCCACGTAGCATTTGATTTACTTCAAATCGCACATGGGTATTATCTCTGGTAATGAGCCTCTGATGGTACGGTCCTTCGTTGGCACTCTTCGTGGAGCCGCCTTCGATTGGTATCGTCGCCTCAAGCCAGGAAGCGTGAATAGCTAGGACGACATGGAGACAAAATTCCTCGCTAATTTCTTCGGCGACGACACCGAGATATCCATCGGAACGTTGCTCGACGAGAAACAAAAGGACGGGGAGTTGGTCGACACCTTTGTCAAGAGGTTCCGGAACAAGGCGATGAACTGTCGAGACCCGATCACTGAGGAGTTCATCCTCCAGACTTGCCACAACAACCTCACATTGGACGTGTTGGAGGCAATGGGAACAGCGCCGTCTAACACTTGGAAAGACTTGAAGGTGCGCGGTGAACAAGCCAAACGCTTCCTCTGAAGGAAGAAGACCGAGAGGAACCTACCGATGGCTAATCCTCCGAACTCAAACTTCGCCTCTCGTGGTAAGGGCAAAGCACCTACAACTACTGGTAGTGCTAATCAAACGTCACAACGGCAATCCCGAAGGCAGCAAAAGACTTCGGACCCGAGACTCAAAAAGAGTACTCATTCAAGGACGAAGACGTTCCAGCCATCTTCGAATCCCTCCTTGGAAGCAACAAGATCAAGCTACCACCTATCACAAATCAGGAGGAAGCTGACAACACTACAGACCCAAAGTACTGTGCATATCACAGGAGGGTCGTTCATCCCACCAAGGAGTGCTTTTCTCTTAAGAATAGCATCCAAAACTTGGTTGAAGTCGGCGTTATATCGCTCAATTAAGTCGAAAAAAAACACTCCAAAGAGTATACGAGTATAAACTGCTTCTCAATCCTCCAACAAGTGCATGAGGTTAAACTGCTTCCTTACATACCCCGACAAGTATACGAGTATAAACTGCTTCTTAATACTCCAATAGGTATATGAGTTTAAACTATTCCCACTCTTGACGGGAAGTTCCTTGGAGAATTTTTACATGTAATATTCTTAAGGATAACCCGATCATGCAACTGAATACAATAGTAAACCCAGCTTCACAAAGGAAGCTGGGGGTGGATAATTTATGTAACAGGAAGTTTCCAGAAGAATGTTAAATGTAATATTCTTAGGGATAACCTGATCATTATGAATAAAGTGATAAACACTAAATTCTTACTGTGATTTCCGAACACTATTTTGCTGAGACGAGATTCGATCACTTCATTGGATCAATATTCCCTCACAAAACTCCCATTGGTGTTCGACGAATCATAGTCTTCCACTATAAAATCCCTCACAGATCAAATTTATTGACAGTGGGTCCACTAAAATTCTTTCTGGTTTAATCCATTCAAACTTCCGTTATGTTCGTACACTCAACACTTTCATGGCTAGAGTCCGGATATAATGCTTGGAATTTTAATCTGTCCATCCTTGACAAATTGTCGAACCCCTTCGTGTTAAGTCCCTATCACTTAACACCAGGAACCCCATTTGAGTGATTTGTACAAGTCAACACCCCCACTATAATTTGTACTCCCACTCCCATTTGGTCAAACCTTCTTACAGTTAGGACCACAACCAAAATCTCCTCTCGATTCCTCCAATGAACGAGAGATCCACAGATCGAGCGATCAAACCTTCCTACAGTTAGGATCGTCTCAAACCTCCCAATTGGTTAAACCTTCCTACAGTTAGGGCCAAATCCAAAATCCCCTCTTGATTCCTCCAATGAACGAGAGGTCCACTTTCAAATCGAGTGATCAAACCTTCCTACAGTTAGGGTCATCTCAAACTCCTGCTTGGTCAAACCTTCCTACAGTTAGGACCAAAACCACAATTCACTCTCGATAAACGAGAAATTTATCTTTAGTTCGGTAATCAAACCTTCCGACAGTTAGGGTTATCCAAATCTTTTCGATTCTTAGAGTGGAGATCCCACTCCTAGTTTCACCTTTCCGGATTCTAGGGGTGGAGATCCCACCTCGAGTCTCATTTCCAACTGGAGATAGAATATAAAATTCTTCCTCTTTGGTGTTGGGAGATAGAATATAAAATTCTTCCTCTCCCATTTCGGCTACGTCTTTGCCCCAAGAAAAGACACCACTTTGTCAACTCCTAAAATCCGTACCTCACAGGCACCGGGAAGTTTATCCCGAATCTTAAGAAGGGATAAGTCAACGCCTAACACGCGTGGCCAGTTTAGTCTTTCACCGATTGAAAAAGACACCAGAGTACAATTCTGAGGACTTTCATCCAGAATCCTAAGTAGGGATAAGTCAACACCTAATACGCGTTGCCGGATGCCATATTCCCGTAAGAAATGGCGAAGTCTATGTATTCAAAATCATAACATTAAGTCTAAGAGAAGCAATTCTCTTAGCACAACGTTACATGTGAAACGAGTTTTAATAATTCACATGCTAGCCCGATTCAAACGGTAATCGGTAAAGGCACGTCAAACCCGTTGATGGCTGGGGGTTTGCCAAAAATCCCAAAGTCTATGTCTAACACGCATTGCCAGTTAGTCTTTGACTGTAAAAAGGACAAAAGACCACATATTCAATATTGTGGTAGGTTGTTATTAATAACACCATAATCCGTGCCTCACACGCATGGGGAATTTTATCCCGAAGCCTAAGCAGTGATAAGTCAACGCCTAACACGCGTTGCCGGTTTAGTCTTTTACCGATTGAAGAAGACACCAGAATCCGAGTCTGGGGATTTTTATCCTGAATCCTAAAGGATAAGTCAGCGCCTAACACGCATTGCCGGGTAGTCTATTCCCGTGAGAAACACGAAGTCTACGTATTCAATGTCGTAGCACTAAAAGAGTTAACTCTTTTAGCACAACGTTATGTGCAGAACGGATCTAAACAATCTGCATACTAGCCCGACTCAAATGGTAGTCGGTAAAGGATCATCAAACCTGTTGATGGCTGAGAATTTGCCAAAAATTCTATAAATACGAGTCATTGACGCATCAGCTCCGTCAGTTGGTCTCGTGACTCGAACATCCAATCACTTAGGGATAAAATCCACACGTGCAGAGGAATTAACTTTCATAGTTAGTCCTGCAACTCCGACATTTAGGACCGCCACGCTCCAATACCTTAAGAGCTTAAACTGTGTATACTCCAACAAATGCACGAGTATAAACTATGTTAATGGCGATACGAAACCCTAGGTCAACGCCTGTCAACGCGTAACCCTAGGTCAACGCCAGTCAACGCGTTGCGATCAAAAAGTCAGCGTATGATGTTCAAAACCCTAGGGTCAACGCCGGTCAACGCGTAACCCTAGGTCAACGCCAGACAACGTGTTGCAATCAAAAAGTCAACGTACGACGTCCCAAACCCTAGGGCTAACGCCGGTCAACGCGTAACCCTAGGTCAACGCTGGTCAACACGTTACGATCAAAAAGTCAACGCGAATCAATATATCATGATGGAGATAGTCAGTTCAAAGTCAACTCAATGACACGAGCCAAACTCAACTCACCGGTAGTAGACTCGAGACTCCGACGACGGCCAGACGATAAACACAGCGCCGGAAGGACTTCGGCTATTCGTCAAAGCATCGAATAGACCAAAAATTGAAGGAGCCAAGAGTTAAAGCTAACTACAGGCCCTTTACGCTGACTGAAGGTTGGACCAATCACATCCAAAGTATTCCAGCCTCTTCTATAAAAGAAACGAGTCTGGAACGCTTTGGAGGGGGTATCTATAGACATCGAAAATTACCTATAGGTCTCCACGAACAGCTCAGTGTTAAGGAACGACGATGAACGTCACTATCCGGTTCACAGGAGTTCGATTGACGTCGGTGAACACTTGAAGTGAATCGACGAACTACGTGAGCTAACAGAATTTCGGAATAACGAAGGTACGGGCTAATCGGGAGCCCCGCGATGTTTACAAAAGGAACAAGTCCCTTCGTGTCTCATTCATTCTACAGATAATTCAACTATCGGAGCTGATAGAACTCCTTGTTGGCTTTCCAACGCACTTAGAATCACTCAAATCCGAGTTCGGACGAAGGAATTATGGCGGAAATAGACAAATACATCAAATGGAGTGTCTCGGACCAACGAGACACCCTAAGGTGTCTCCGCTAAGGCCGAGACACCCTAGGGTGTCTCGGCCCAAACCGAGACACCCTAGGGTGTCTCGGATCAAGGGGAGACACCCTAGGGTGTCTCCAACGCAGATTTGGGCCTTAAGTGGTTTTAACCGCTCCATTATCCCCTCAAGCATATAAATACAAGCCTTAGGCCTCATTTTTTTGGGAGCTGGAATTCTCGTGCCTCGGCGAAGCCCTACCAGATTGAAGACTTAAAGTGCACAGATTTCAGAGAGGAGGAGGAGTAGAGATCTAATCAAGTTCGTCGGCATAAAGAAGTGGAGCTCGTCAGATCTGCAATTTCCTGGATTCGTTCCTTAGGATTATCCCGTTGCGGTAATCTTAAGAAGAGTGATTATCTTGCTTCGCCGAGATAAGAGCTACAGTTTCTTGATCCCTTCGCGGATAGACGAAGCTCTACCCAATTTTTCAGCAAGTAGATCTGATCGACGGTGGTCCACGGATAAACCCCGGCACATGCAAAGATCTCACGCAAGCAGAAGACCGATAAACGATCTCTGCGTTTGTTTGACAAAGTTATAAACTTTTTTTTTATTTTCATTGTGTAAGGAGATCTTATAAAAAGATCAACTTTTTATTTTATTCGAATTTATTGTAACGACTAAAGTTGTAATAGATTTGATAACAATAGAAATATCAACTTTCTCCGCAAACACTCGCGAGCCCCTCCTTCTCTGTTGAACCACTTAGCCTTACTAGGAACCTGATCTCGACGTCCGATAGGAAATAACTTATTCATCCCGCGTCTTGTCGTAGTCACTTTTTGCTCCAAGTTGCAATCCTTCATCGATGGCTTTTCTGGAAGTCTAATGCACAGCGAGACAAACTTCTTGCTTGCATTCACTAACCTCTTCGCTCACGTCACCATCCCCAAGTTTGTCTCCCTCGGAAGAGATGCCAAACGAAATATAAACTTTTCACCAGCCTTGGTGAATGTATACTTCTGAGCCCGCCTCTCGTAGATCGCATATCTATCCCATAAGTACGGATTGCCCAGTATAATCTGACAAACATCCAATGGAACTATGTCGCATGTGACCTCGTCAATATACGACTCATGGAGCGCAAATCTTATAGTGCATTGATCAACTACACTTAGCTTCTCCTCCTTCTGAATCCACCCTAATAGATAGGGCTTCGGATGCTTGACCGTATTCAGACCTAGCTTCTGAACCAAGGCTTCGGATATCAAATTCTTATCGCTGCCCGAATTAAGTATGGCATCAACCAAACTGGTCTTCACTTGCAACTTAAGCACAAAGAGCTGCTCCCTTGGGTCGTCATCTTCTTTAGTGGCCTGCTTCATCGCCATAAGGTTGAGACTGCTATTGGGTTCCGTCATCCTCGGGACTTCTTTCGGACCTTGAGCTATCATGTACGCCTTTTTCTCCTCCTTCTTCTTCAACTCCCTTGGCTTGAGATGAGGATACTTCTCCCAGCACGGATCAGCTATGTGCCCTGTCTTCTCGCAATGACCACAAATCAGTTCTGTTTTCCCTAGATCACCCTTCTTCTTCTCCTCCTTAAACTGAGAACCACTAGACTCGCCTCCAACTTGCTTTGCATCCCCCTTTGCTTTGTTGCTCTTCTTTTGCTTGCCCTCAATGGCAATAGCCTTCACGCTCGCCTCTGTAATAGTCTCGACCGTGAATAACCTCATCTCCTTTCGGATGTAATCGCTCAATCTCGCCATATACTTCATGAACACGGAATATTCCTCTGTCGCAACGTTAAGAACCATTGCCTGCTGCTGGAACTCCGTAGTGTATTCTTGAACGGTTTGATTGACCCTTTGGCGCAAGCCATACTACTTGTACCAACGCTCCTCAAGGAATCCCACCGGATAGAACTGTTTCTGAAGTAGCTCCTTGAACTTGTTCCACGACGCCGCTTTCTTCTCCTGTTTGTAATAGGATTTCCACCACGTCAACGCATGTCCTGAAAGCTTCAAAGTCGCGAACACAATCTTCTCTTTTGACGAATAGCCATAAAGAGTAAAATACGTCTCCAACTGCTCGATCCAGTCATCAAGCCTCTCGACGTCAACACTCCCATCATAAATAGGAATCTCCACTCTAAAATCAATCTTCAGATTCTGGTAATTATTCTTACCCCCTTGATGTCCAACAGTCTTGACAATCTCAGTCTCCCTCTTTGAATCAGATTCCTCGCTCTCTTCGTCGGATTCGATGAGTTTCTTCTTACCCTTCGAAGAAGATTCCTCCTTTTTGTCTCCTCCGTGGATGAGACCCACGAGTTGAGTAAGAGTCGTCCCGATCGTCTCAATCTTCTTCTCCATGGCATTAAGTCTTGCTGAATTATCTGCTTCAGTCATCTTCTCCTTCCTTAATTTCTGCACTCCCTCCAAGGAAATAAGGATCTCGCCAAGCTTCTTGTACTGTGAGCGAGTAAGGACCATACACATGTTCCCCCTTCACAGGATCTAGGTGCTCTGATACCAACTTGATACGAGTTGCCGTGCGAGCACTCTTGATCGCGGAATTATCAAGAGTGGATAGAGAAGAAAACAACAGAAGAACACAAGAGTTATAATTAGGGCGAAGAAAAATACCTTCTCTAGATTATGAGAATCAATTAGATTTATAAAATCTCTCTCTCACAATCTCTCTAGATCAAAGAACAACCTCCCTGATCTCTTTTCTGATTACAATCTGAGTGATTAACCTTAGAAAAGTCGTGTTTCCATTTATACTAAATAGAAATCCTAAACGGTACAGAAAATAGGCCCAGGCCCATAACCGCTACGCGGTCGACCGCAGTGACCAAGTCGGTCGAGCGGCCAGAACATCGATTTCTGGAAAAATCGATTACAGGGTTTCCGGTCGACCGCAGTGCCTACATCGGTCGATCGCTCTCAGTCCAGAGACACGGTCTGGGTCTGTGCACTACGTGGTCGACCGCAGTGACACATGCGGTCGACCGGACAGAGCCCAAACTATAATTCCTGCAGCTTGACGAATCCTTCGACTTCGCTGCCTCCAATGACCTCGTCCACGACTCCTCTACTCTATTCTCAAGATACCATGAGAATCATCTATCCTCAAGCTCCCATGAGGATCGCTAAGCTCCCAAAGAGAAGATACACCCGTATCACAAGTCAAGCTTGCCTACATTCTAAAGGCCAAGTAGATCTCGCCTACAAGCTAAAGCACGCTAACACGTAGAGCTCGCCTATAAGCTAACGCCTGCACATGCCAAACCTCGCCAATCTCTCCTATTTTCTTGACTCGCCAGCATGAGTTAAGCTCACCATATTATCGAGCTTGCCAGAACGAGCTCGACCTCGCTTGAACACCTTACTCGCCTGTAGTGAGTTCGCCCGCACGAACCCAGCTTGTTAACGAACGCCAGCTCGCCTGCAAGCTTGCTTGTGTTAGGTCTCATGTTATGATCCTACATCTTCTAATCTTATTTTAATGATTACAAACAATTCCTAATATTGTTTGTCTAGTGTTTATGTTTTCTTATTAGGTATTCTAGACAAAGAATAGTTTGGAGGATGGATGGAATCGAGCATTCACGATCATATCCAATGAAGGTTGGTGGAATAGTAGTTGAAGCCTATGTAGGCATATAAAATTGCTTATAGGTCCCCTAACATAGCTCGGCACAAACCGACGAACCAACGAGGCGACGAGATCGACGAATCGCACGCAAGCGACGGAATGCACCCATACGCGTGCATAATCAAGCCAAGTGTTAAAGAATCAACGAGTCATCCAACCGGGAACAGACTCGGACGAATCACGATCGAATCAAGATCAGTTTCGAACTCAAACTCAAAAGCCGATTTACTGCCTAATCGGGATCCAGACTTCCAAATCAAGATCCCGAACAAATCAAAGTTCACAACAGAACCACAACCGAATCACGGACAGAACCGGAACCGGAAACAACGAACGGAACAAACACCGCCCGCGGGGGCTCGGCCAAAGCCGAGCACCTGAGGTGGCTCGTGGCCGAGGCCACCTTCAAGTGGGCTCGGCATGAGCCGCGAGCCACTTGATGTGGCCAATGGCTTGGATGTTGCCACAGTGCACACGGGCACAGCACAGTGTTGAGAGCCTATAAATAGGCCAAGGGGTTGTTCATTTTCAAGGGTCGAACTTTCAAGAGCCGAAAACTCTGCCGGTATTGACAGAGTGAACTCGGAGTTTTAGACTTGAAGACTTGCCTTCAGATCTGACCCTCGGCGAGCATCACATAGAAAGGCAGGATTTCGAAGGAAGAAAAGAAGAGATCTGAGATCTACACCGAGATCACACTCGACAGATCTAAGCTTTGGTCTTAGATCTCGAGTCGAGCGATTATTCCCTTTGGCTGGACTAATCCGCTCCGCGCTATCTATTCCTTCGTGGAATTAATACGCCGTATAATCGTGTATGATCCGAGCCGGTCTAGATCGGCCGGCGTGGTCCACGGATTACCCCCGGCGTTGGCAAAGAAGCCCACCAAAGCGAGCGACCGCAAACAGGAAGCTCGCGATATTGTTTTTCATCAGAAGGAAAGTTGTAAATTTTACTTTTTTGCTTTGATTAGTTGTAACGGATCTATAAAAGACCGGATCTTTGTAATCCAGATGACAATTATTCAATGAAAAAACAGTTTTCGCCGCGAACAATTTGGCGACCAACAGTGGGAGGCCGAAATCTCGCCAAGGAGATCCGATGCGTCCACAGCACGGCGATTGGGCAATCCGTCTGGAGGAGGTCGAGTATAGATTCGACCAAGCCAAGTTTGAGGAGTACGTGTCCTCGTCGCGGACTACTCCCCGCAATGCCAAGAAGTTTCGCTCCGGGGAGAAAAGTCGTTGGTTTGAAGTTGCTCGGAAAACCAACGAAGCTCTCAACCCAGCTGACGCCAAAGTCGCGTCAGATGAAGTTCCACCGACCTCCAATCAGGTCAACCCAACTCCCGCAAACGCCTCCACTGTTCAGGGCGTTGTGACTCTCTCAAAGAGAGCCCGCCAGAGGCGTCGTCAACGCCTTGCGCGGTAACTCGCTAAGGCGATGGAGTCTACGGACGGATTCCTTTACAACGCGGATCTGAAGAATGGAAGAGGCAAACAGCCTCAACCGCCAATGAACGGCGACTCTTACAAG
>NC_033797.1:101760269-101830999 GCF_001876935.1 Asparagus officinalis
GTCGGCATATCCTTTCTTAGGATTCAGGATGAAATTCCCCATACGTGTAAGGCATGGATTTTGGTGTTACTAATAACAATCTGCCACAATGTTGAATATGTGGGCGTGTGTTCTTTTTAACGGTTAAGAACTAACCGGCAGCGCGAGTTAAGCGCAGACTTATCCCTGCTTAGGTTTCAGGATAGAATACCCCAGAATCGAACTCTGGTGTCTTTTTCTACGGAGAAAGACTAAACCGGCAGCGCGTGTTAGGCGCAGACTTATCCCTGCTTAGGATTCGGGATAAACTTCCTAGGATGAATCCTAGATTGATAAATTCTTGGAAAAGGTTGGAGTGAGAAAGGAAGAATTTTATATTCTATTTCTCGGTCTTCTTTTAGGGTGAAGGCGAACCCGAATACAAGGAAGGAAGAATTTTATATTCTATTCCTTGATTCTGGAAGGGGAGAATTTTATATTCTATTTCCAGCGTAAAAGAAACTAGAAGTGGGATCTCCACTCCGAGAATCTGGAGGATCTAGATAAACTTACCTTTTATAGGATTGGTTATCTAATCTGAAGATGAGTTCCTCGTTTATTGAAGTGAAATTTCAACTTAGGTTATGACCATGAGAAGGCTTAACCAAAGAGAAAAAGAAGGGAGTTCTTTCATTTATCGAAAGGGGACTCTGAATTGAAAGTGGACCTCTTGTTCATGAAAAGAGTCAAGAGGGGAATTTGCTGGTGGTTTGGGCCAAAAAGACACTTTTGGTGGACTCACTGTCAATTGAAATTGATCAGTGAGGGATTTTGGTGGTGAAAATGATTTTGAGTTATCCTCTAGAATATTAAGTGTAATATTCTTCAAGGAACTTCCCGGTAAATGGGTTATCCTGAATGTACTAGGGATAGTATTTTTTTAGGAACTTCCCATTTATTGGCATTAATTGCCTGGCGCCCTCTTGAGTAATCAGGCGATATGCGCCGTTTGAGTATACTGTGTCTATCACAAACGGTCCTTCCCATTTAGGTTCAAATTTACCTTTCTTCTTGGAGTTGAGGATTATCGGTCGGCGAGCAGCGAGGACCAGATCTCCTTCCTTGAAGCTTCTCTGTCGGACTCTTTTGTTAAAAGCCCTAGATATTCTGGCTTGATAAAACTCAATGTGTTGTTGAGCCTCCAAGCACTTTTCATCCAACCTCTCGAGTTCTTCGAGATCCAACATTTCAAGTTCTTCGAGACGTTTCTGATGTTGTTCTTCTGTCGTCATCTCAGTTGCGAGAGCGATCCGAAGGGATGGGATTTGGATTTCTAATGGTAGCACAGCTTCACATCCATATACCAACGAATATGGGGTAGCTCTTGTAGGTGTGCGTATGGTGGTACGATAAGCCCAGAGTGCTTCACCGAGTTTATCGTCCCAGTCTCGTTTATTGGTCTTCACGAGCTTTGACAAGATCTTGATGATCGTCTTGTTAAACGCCTCCGCTAATCCATTCGCGGCGGGGTAGTAAGCTGTCGACGAAACATCTTCGATTTTGAACTTGTCGCAGAATCTGACGAAGGCATTGCTTATGAACTGTGGACCGTTGTCATGAATGATCCGTCTTGGCACGCCGTGTCGGTATATGACATGATGTTTGATAAAATTGATGACGTTGTTCGTCTTCACTTCTCTAAGCGGAATCGCTTCAGCCCACTTTGAAAAATAATCCGTGATTGCGAGAATGAATCGATCACCTTTGACTGAAGGGGGAAAAATAGGACCGACAATGTCCATACCCCATGTCTCGAACGGCCAAGATGTGGTTGACGTGTGCAACTGCTCTGGCGGTTGATGCATATAATTCGCATGTATCTGGCAAGCGTGGCATTCTCGTGCGTATTCGATTGCGTCACGAACCATCGTTGGCCAGAAATATCCCATCCTCCTGATGCGATCATACAGTTTAGGACCGGGCTGATGCGCACCACATTCTCCTTCGTGTGCTTCCTTAAGAACTTCCTTTGCTTCTCTGTTCGAAAGGCATCGGAGTAAAAGACCGTCGTACCCTCTACGGTATAACGTATGGGTCTCGGTATTATAGAAGAATCTTGGAGCTCTTCGGCGGATTGATTCCTTTTCTTTTACATCCTCTGGCAAGATACCATATTGGACGTAGTCGATGATAGGAAAACGCCAATCTCGGGACTCAGACCCAATTTGAGTTGAATTCACCTCTTTGGCGTTCACGTTTCTATCCTCTTCTTCTTCAATCTCCGTACTGTATATGGGTACGCAGAGTTGATGCGTCCGTACTGTGACTAACAGCTCAGCTTCGGGAGGCTGTGCCAGTGATACTGCTAGTGCCGCCAGTGCGTCTGCATAAGCGTTCTGGAGACGAGGGATGTATTCAATAAAGAATTCTTCGAAAGATTCTGCCATTTTGATGGCTTCCTGGTGGTACGGGATCAGGTCTTGATTCCTGACTTCATACTCACCGCGAACTTGGTTGACTATCAATTGCGAATCTCCAAAAGCTTCGAGATATTCGACCCCCAGCTCTTTGGCGAAACTGAGTCCAATGAGAAGCGCGTTGTATTCGGCAACATTATTGGAGCACGGACTAGTCAACGAATAAGCCCGAGGCATCACGTGCTTTCCAGGGGAGATTAAGACGACTCCAACTCCAGAGGAAACTGTAGGACATCCCGGGGTTATTACTCTATTAACTGCCCTTGAGGCACCATCGAAGTATAATTGCCATACTTGTTGGTGTCCCAAATGAATGACACACCTTTCTTGTTTAGCTTAGAGAATGGTTGGCACTTCCCAGAAAGATTTGAGATGAACCGCCGGATGTAAGCTAAACACCCTTGCAATCCTCTGAGTTCTCTCAGATTTCTAGGGGGTTGCAGTTCATGTATCGCCTTCACCTTATCAGGATTGATATGTATACCCTTAGTGGTGACGACGAATCCAAGGAATTTTCCGCTAGACATTCCAAGGAAGGATTTAGTGGGGTTCATCTTCAATTGATGACTCCCCATGAGATCGAACATCGTCTTCAAGTCCTTGATGTGATCTTCTTTGCTGCGGCTTTTTACAACCAAATCATCAACGTAGCACTCGACTGTTTTCCTGAGATGTTCTTGGAAAATCTTAGTCATTGCTCGCTGGTACGTGGCGCCTGCATTCTTTAGACCGAAAGGATCACCGTGTAGCAAAAGACACCGAGGGGCGTTCTGAACGCTGTATGCTTCTCGTCATCTGGGTGCATCTTGATTTGGTTATATCCTGAAAAACCATCCATAAAAGACATTCTCTCAAATCCGCACGTATTGTCGATAATGACATCTGTGATTGGGAGAGGAAAGTCGTCTTTTGGACATGCCGTATTCAGGTCCCTGAAGTCGATGCAAATCCTAATTTTACTGGAACAATATTGGCTAGCCAGTCTGGATGTTGCTCCTCTCGGATAAATCCTGATTTGATCAATTTCTTAACCTCTGCCTCAATGTCTTCCATAATCTGCGGACGAAACTATCTTTGCTGTTGTTTGACAGGTTTGGCATCCGACTTGATATCGAGGCGGTGTATTGCCACATTGGGGTCGAGCCCTGGCATATCTTCATAGTTCCAAGTGAAGACGTCAATATATTGCCTGATGAGGGCAATTAATTCCTCCTTCTCATTTGAGGGAAGACCATCGCTGATGAATATAGGCTTTGGGTTGGCCTCGTCGCCCATGTTAATTTGGATTATTTTATCTTCAGTGGGAGGTTCCCTCTGTTCAAACCTATCACCATACTGCATGTTCAGGTGATGAACCCATGGGTCTTCCCATGTTGGTATTTGATCGTCGTTCTCCATTGTGGACGGATCAGCTGTAGCCATGTTCGTCATTAGGGCTTTGAATACTTCCCCCAGACTTGTATCGGAATCCCATTCCGAGGAATCTGACGGGTACCCATCTTCGTATTGCTCAGATGATTGGTTATTGATTAACCAGCAACATTCGTCTTCTGAAGAAGAGTCATACCCTAACCCTCGTCAGAATCTATAATAATCAACCAGTTTCCCTTTTGGTACATGTGCCGCTTTGGCTGGAATACGAGGACCTCGATCGAATTATAAACCTTCTCCGAGTGTGAAATCATATCCCTGTTTTTCCATGAGCTTGCGCGCTTCCGGACTATACTTAGATAAATGCAGACCAGGTTTGTCATCATTCTCATCTTCCCTTAAGAAATGATCTGGTAATGGAGAGCTTTTTCCTTTACCGTAAATCACTTCTTTTTCGCCTCCTATTTTGGTCGGGATGACCAGGGTTGTTCCGAAAGAATGCTAGAGGCGTTCCTTTGCTATATAGGACAATCGAAGCGGCATATATAAATCGGGATTATCATACAATTCTTTTATCACATCATCAAGAGATAGTGAGTACTCTAAATCGTTATTTATTTCATTATTGGCAAGTTGCCAGTTACAACTGCCATCTGACGATTATCATACAATTCTGTTTTTGAGCATTCGTCGCCTGTTGGCCTCTTTCTGCCTTCTTCCTTCTGAGGAATCGCTCGGCTTGCTCTCCTCGGACCTTCAAATCCTTCCATGTTTTGGATGGTGCTGTCCCCATTGCTTCCAACACGTCCAATGCGAGGTTGTTGTGGCAAGTCTGGCGAATGAACTCCTCAGAGATCGGGTCCCGACAGTTCATCACTTTGTTCTGGAACCTTTTAACGAAGGTATCAACTAATTCTCCGTCTTTCTGTTTCTCGTCAAGCAACGACCCGATGGATATCTCGGTGTCATCGTCGAAGAAGTCGGTGAGGAATTTAGTCTCCATGTCGTCCCAGCTATTCACACTTCCTGGCTTGAGGTGGCGATACCAATCGAAGGCGGCTCCATGAAGAGTGCCAACGAAGGACCGTACCATCAGAGGCTCATTGCCAGAGATAACCCCTAGGTGTGATTTGAAGTAAATCAAATGCTGGGTGGGTGAACCCTTCCCATGAAATGGCGTGAAGTTAATTAAATTAAACTTCGCCGGATACGGGATTGATTCCCATTCTCTTGGGTATGGACAAGGAATGCCCGTCTTTTTCATCTCTTGAGCAGAAATCAACGTATTGATTTTGCTCTTAAGGTTTTTAATCTTCAAACTTTCATCTGTGTTTTCGTTAGCATTCTCGTTACCGCCCCCTGCATTTACAGGAGGATTATTGGCATTATGAGCTTCATTCGCACCTGTGTCCTCATCTTCCTGATTATCCTGGTTACGACAACTTGGTTCGCCTTGCTGGTTTGTCAGTGCTTGGATTTGTTGGTCATGCATTTCTCTCATATTCTGCATGGCCATCTACATTTCGAACCTAAAGCTCTCCTGTTGTTTAGCCATGGCTTCTTCGAGCATCTTGGCCACTTGTTCCGCACTTATCATAAGTGACTCGCGAGGTTGTCCCTCGCTGGATACCGTATTATCCGATGCGACTGTAGAGCCGGCATCCGATACTTCATCTTCTGAAGGTAATCTTGTCCGAATCCTACCATAAGTTGCTCGTATGATGGCTCCAGACTGCAGACGTGTTACACGCCGGGGTGCTTCCGGAATCGACTTGGGATTATCCTGTGTCGATGTCCCTTTGCTGGTCATATTAGTGGTGACCCTCGGAAATTCTCCATCTTCAACTACCGTTCTTCTTTGTCGGAAACACCTAGGCCTTGGTTTTGGTATTTCGGTTTTGATGCAGTTACACTCAGACAATACTGCCCGAATGAGTTTGGAACAGGGGCATTGAGTTTGTAGTTCTCGAGGACTCCTTTTCCTGGTTTTACTCGTACTCCCAACATGATAGTACAACTCGTCTGCTTGAAGGTCGGAGTAACATATCGTGTGTTGGCACGACTTCTCAGGTATAACATTATCATCATCAAACAAAAATGTTTCCTTCTGAGGGTGAACTGCCTTCTTTGGGCTTTCAAGAGTTACGCGCCTCGAAACATGCCTTTGTGGGCGCGAGTTCTCAGCGGGCTCTTGTACTTCAATATGCAAATTGGTGCGCGTAGATGCCATGAACTTCTTGTCATGTTGAAGGTGGCGGCGACTCCTAGCATGTTGATTCGTTCGGGGCTTCTTTATCGGGCCCAAACGTTCTTGAACTGGAGCTTTGCATCCCTCATCGGGAAGTGGACCAAGGCGCTCCAAAACTGACCTCCTTCTTCGGGATGATTCTGCGGGATCTCCCGGAGTAGCTACTGGAATTACCGGTGATTCAGGTTGGTTCGCTGGAGGTTGAATTTGCATCGAAGGCTGCAATGATTGTTCCTTATCCTGAATCGCCGCTTCAGACTTCGGCCTCCATACTTGGCGGATTGGTGGCGACTTCTTGGCCACCTCCTTGTCCATCGTCGCTCGTTAACACTGAACCGGTTGTGGAGAACTATAGGCAATTTTTGATGCCTACAGCGGCGCTTATGAATGCGCTCATCAAGTGTTGAACGATTCTGTTTGACACGGATCCATTCATTCGTTGGCGGCTTGGAGGAGCTGCCATCATTGTTTATTGAGGCTGTTTGCCTCTCCTGCTCTTCAGATCCGCGTTATAGCGGATTCCGTCAGTGGACTCTATTGCCTTCTCGAATTGTCGTGCCAGGCGTTGACGTCACCTCTGGCGGGCTCTCTTTGAGAGAGTCACTACGCCCTCAGCGGCGGAGGCATTGGCGAGAACAGATTTGACCTGGTTGGAGGTCGGTGGAGCTTCACCCGATGCAACTTTAGCATCAATTGGGGTGAGATCTTCGTTGGTATTCTGCACTTCTTTGTACCAACGGACTTTCCTCCTGGAGGAGAACTTCTTGGACTTGAGTGGGGAGGTGGATCCGGACGAGGATGACAGATACTCCTCAAACTTTTGTTGGTCGAATTCATACTCGACCTCCTCATCGACTGGGATCGAGATCCGCGGCTGCGACGCAACAATCTCGGCAGTGAGATCGGTGGCTCCCACTGTGGTCGCCAGTTTGTTCGCGGGGTAAATCATCTTTGTTGATGTTATTGTTTCCTTAAGCAACAGTTTATCGGTTACAAAAGATTCGGTCTTTTTATAAGATCCGGTTATAACAAAATCAAACAAAGAAAAAAGATTACAACTTTCCTTCTTTCAGAACAAATCGCAAGATCCTGTTTTGCGGTCTCTTGCTTGTGTAGGTTCTTTGCCTGCGTCGGGGTTAATCCGTGGACCACCACACGATCTTGATCTGGTCGGATCTACACGGTATAACGGGTGCTATTTCACGAAGGAAATAACAGCCGAGGGGATTATTTCGCCAAGGAAATAATAGCCCTAAGTAATCGAAATCGACCAAGCGAAATCGATACTCTTCTCGGGATCAAAAACCAAGTTTTGATCCGGAGGATAACCGTGTGGATCTTAGATCTGATCTCTCTCGAACTCCTGCCTTATTTGATGTGGATGATTGCCAAGAACCAGATCTGAAAAGCCCGAGTCTTCCAAGCTCCAAAACTCCGAGGTTTAGCTCTTGATCCGGCAGAGTTTCGCCTCCAAAGTTCAATCAAAAGACCAACCACTCAAAAATGAGCCCTCCTTCTCTATTTATAGGCATCTCAAACCAGATCTGGGCTCAGATCTTGGCCCAGATCTGGGTGGCTCGGCCACCTAGGTGGCTCGGCCATCGAGCCACCAAAAGGTGGCTCGGCCGGCCACCTAGGTGGCTCGGGTTTGGCCGAGTCCTCCCAAGCCACCAAGTGGTGGTTCGGCCACCGAGCCACCTAAAGGTGGCTCGGTTTTAGCCGAGCCCTCCAGGTGTTTGGTTTTTTGCCCGTTTTTCGATTTCGCGGTTTATTCAAACTTCATTGTTGATCTGGACTCTGATTTGGCAGTCCGGATCCTGATTTGGTAGTAAATCCGCTTTGGTGTTGTGGTCTAACGATCCTGCTTGGATATATCGCCCGATGGTTGGTTTATCGAATCACCGTGCCGAGCTGTGTTAAGGGACCTATAAGCAGTTTTATACACCTACAAAGTTTCAATCGGAATGTTATTCGATGTAAAGTAGAAGGACGGAGAGTTGGTCAAAAATTTCGTCAAACGATTCCGGAACAAAGCTATGAATTATAGAGATTCGGTTAGTGAGGACTTCATCCTAGAAACCTGTCACAATAATCTTTCTCTGGATATCCTCAAAGCCATGTGAATAGCACTGTCTAAGACTTGGAAGGATTTGAAGGTCCGAGGAGAACGAGCAGAACGCTTCCTCAAAAGGAAGAAGGCCGAAAGGGGTCAGACAGCGACGAATGCTCCATAGCAGAATTTTGTCCCTCGGGGTAAGGAAAAAGCACAAGTGAATGCAGTGAACGCAAACCAAACATTCGAGCTGCAAGCGTAACCGCAATAACAACAGCAAAAGGTGCCTCAATAGTCATGTTGGCAACAACAGCCTCAAAAGCAAAAGACCGCGGAACCAAAGTTCCCAAAGGTTTATTCTTTTAAAGAAGACAAGGTCCCCAGTATTTTTAAATACCTTGTAGAGAACAACAACATCAAGTTGCCTCCGATCCAGGACCAGGAAGATGCCAAAAGGGTTAATGATCCGAAATGCTGCACGTTCCATAGAGCAGTCCACCACCCGACTAAGTCATGCTATGCTATCAAAGACAAGATCCAAGCTTTGATCGACATCAAGGTCATTACTATGAAACAGTCTAAGGAAAAGAAGGTGGGTGCGAACGTAGTGTCAATCAGCTTCGGGTATGTTCCTTTGAATTGGTTTCAACCCAAAACCATAATGAATGTAGCGGTGAAGACCATCAACGACGATCCTCACGAACAACGTCAGAAAGGACTTGTGCCACACAAAACTAAATGGAAAGATTCTCTGGGTCCATCCTGATCTAATTGAAGATGAACAGTGGGTCGGATCGTCATCCAAGAAGAAATCAAAAGGAAAAGGAAAATCTTGTTGTGGAGCCACAGCTATTCCAGAAGAAGATGATGAAGAAAATTCTACCTTCCCACTCTCTGAAGATGAACAAGAAGTCTTTGTAACCAATGGAGAACCAGTCTTTGCTACCTGGAGTGGGAATGAATACCATTTCAAATACCCGGATGCCTCTGAGAAGTTAGCTAAGCAAGGGGTAACCAAAACCATTCCCTCCAAGACATTAGTAGAAATGGGAGTGGTCACAACTCCCCCAGCACCTGTTGAAAAGACTCAGCAAAAGCTAAAGGAGAAAGTACCTTTATACCAAGAGGGCCAGAACCCAAAGCAGTCTCGATTCAATCAACCAATTAGGAGAGACAAACCGAGGACCTCGAACACTCCGCACCTCTTCGATATTATGATGCAGTTAGCTAATATACCAGCCAGAATAACTCTATACGAGCTTCTACGTCTTTCAAAAGACACGAGGGAAGTATTGCAAGAAGCCTTGGCAAATTCTGACATCTTCCTGACTCAGATCAAGCCATCCCCTGAAGAACTAAAGCCGTCAGTCCAACATTGCAACCTTGCAGCACACCACTTTCCCTGCATTTCTTTTACCAAAGAGGACATGCACACGAAGAATTCAAAGCATGACCGACCCTTGTATTTCACCGGGCACATTGGCTCCAGCGTGGTCAATCGGATCCAAGTTGATCCGGGTTCCACTGTTAGCATCATGCCACTCCGATTGATGTATAATCTCGGAATACCAGCTAGTAAGTGGCCTCCACGGGTACTATGATCTACAGATTCAACACCAGTGGGTCCATACCACTAGGTAAAATCCGAGTGAAGTGCTAGATCGGAGACTTGAAGTCGGAAGTCACATGTTATGTGATCGACGCAGAGACTTCCTATAATTTACTATTGGGTCGATCATGGATCCACGGTAATGTTATAGTCCCTTCCACCCTCTATCAGTGTCTTAAATATGCAGACACTAATAATGAGGTTAAGATGGTGATCGCGGATAAGTAGCCATTTAAGGGGTTAGAAAATTATTTTACCGACTCCCTTCTCTACGTGGCTAAATCTGATACTGGACCATCGGCCCAAGGTACGGACAACGGAAAAGAAGCTGACACCGAAGCTAGGTTTGATTACAATGGTGGTTTTGTAGTTAATGATATTATACCCATTGTAATCAATCTTGATGATGGAGAGTCATCGGATGGTAGCTATAATTAGAAACTTGCCGAAGAAATAGCAATAAATGATGATTTAGAGTACTTGTTGTGTCTTGATAACATCATGAAGGGGTTATATGATGACCCCGACTTGTATATGCCACTTTAGTCATGTTGCATAATGAAGAAGCATGTTCAATATTCATTCGGAATGACATTTGTTGTCCCCGAAAAGGCAGGGGGTGAAAAGGAAGTTGTCTACGATAAAGGAAAGGAATTTTTAATATTAGAGCACTTCTTAGAAGAAGATGACGATGATGATAAACCTGCTCCTCATTTATCCAGATATGATACAAAAGCACGGAACCTCATGGAGAGATACGGATATGACTTCGCACTCGGAGAGGGTCTTTGTTTCGGTCGAGGTCCGTGAGTTCCACCTCGTATGTCTTATGTACCAAAAGGAAAACCCGATAATTATTATAGCTACAGAAGAGGTTTAGGCTATGTCTCCTTGTCCGATGATGAGTTCTGCTGGCAAGTCATTGATCAAATAGCTAATAAGGGTAAAGACGGATATTCTTCCGATTCTTCAGCCTGGGACTCCGACGCTAGTCTTGGGGAAATATTCAAAAGACTAATGTCGAACATGACTATAATTGACTCTGCCACCGTTGAAGAAGATGATCAAATACCAACTTGGAAAGACCCTTGGTTTCATCACCTGAATATGCAGTACAGTGATAGATTCGAACAAAGGGAACCCCCTACTGAGGACCAAGTAATCCAGGTAAATATAGGTGACGAGGATAACCCGAAACCGATATTCATTAGCGATAGTCTCCCACCAAATGAGAAAGAAAAGCTAATTACCCTCATTAGGGAGTACATTGATGTTTTTGCTTGGAACTACGAGGATATGCCAGGGCTCGATCCAAATGTGGTAGTGCATCACCTTAATTTTAAACCGAATGTCAAACCTGTCAAACGACAACAAAGACATTTTCATTCGCAAATTATGGAGGCAATCAAGTCTGAATTTAAAAAGCTTATTGACTCAGGTTTCATCAGGGAAGAACAACATCCTGAATGGCTTGCCAACATTGTCCTGGCCCTTAAAAAGAACGAAAAAATCAGAATTTGTATCGACTTCAGAAATCTTAACACCGCTTGCATGAAAGACGATATTCCTCTTTCCATCACTGATGTTATCATCGACAATACGTGTGGATTCGAGAGAATGTCCTTCATGGATGGATTTTCTGGTTATAATTAGATAAAGATGCATCCAGATGATGAGAAACATACTGCGTTCAGAACACCCATCGGTGTCTTCTGTTACATAGCTGTGTCCTTCGGCTTGAAGAACGCAAGTGTCACATACCAAAGAGCCATGTCAAAGATTTTTCAGGAGCATCTCCGGAAGACTGTCGAATGATATGTGGATGATCTGGTTGTGAAAAGTTGTGACAAGAATGATCACATCAAAGACTTAAAGACGATGTTTGACCTGATGCGGAATCATCAGCTGAAGATGAATCCTACCAAATCTTTCCTCGGAATGTCTAGCAGCAAATTTCTTGGATTCATCGTCACTACCAGGGGTATTCACATTGACCCCGATAAAGTGAAGGCAATTAACGAGTTGTAACCCCCGAGAAACCTTAAAGAACTCAGAGGATTATAAGGACGGTTGGCTTATATCCGTCGGTTCATCTCGAACCTTTCGGGGAAATGACAGCAATTCTCTAGGCTCACAAAGAAAGGCGTGTCATTCGTATGGGAAGATGCTTGTCAAAATGTGTTCGAAAATATTAAAGAATATCTCTCGAAACCCCCTGTACTCGTTGCACCGAAATCAGGCAAACCATTCTTGATTTATGTCAAGGCGATGAGCCACTCGTTAAATGCATTACTTGCACAAGACGACGACAACGGTCATGAATAGGCCATATATTACCTAAGTCTTATCCTTGTGGGCACCGAATCTCGGTATCCAATGATTGAGAGGGAGTGTCTCACCTTGTTGTTCGCAATTCAAAAGATGCAACATTACTTAGTTGGACAGACTATTTACGTCATTTCTAACGTTAACCCAGTCCGAGTTTTCATGACACAGCCAGCTTTCATGAATTGGCGGTTAGCAAAGTGGGCCTTGCTTCTATCCTAATATAACCTACACTTTAACCAGCAAAAGTCGGTCAAGGGACAAGCTATTTGTAATCTCCTGGTAGCTAATCCAACTACAGATACCGCCAAGGTGTACGATGATCTGCCAGATAAAACCCACGAAGCCAACATAAATTCCCATCAACAGGTATGGCATTTGTACTTCAACGGTGCTGCTCGAGCAACTAATGTAGCAAGTGCTCCTGGATGTTCTAAGATCTCCTCCGGAGTTGGAGTTGTCTTAGTTTCCCCAGGAAAACACGTAATGCCTCGAGCTTACTCACTGACCGAACCGTGCTCAAACAACATAGCTGAGTATAACGCGTTGCTTATTGGGCTGAGTTTTGCTAAAGAGCTGGGGGTCGAGTACCTTGAAGCTTTCGGTGACTCTCAACTGGTAGTTAAACAGGTTCAAGGGGAGTATGAGGTCAGAAAATAGGATTTGATACCATACCATAAGATGGTCATTGAGATGACGGAATCGTTTGAAGGATTCTTCATCGAATACATTTCATGCTTACAGAACGCTTATGCGGATGCATTAGCAGCATTAGCAGTATCTCTAGCACAGCCTTCCGAAACGGAACAATCCGTTACGGTGAGAACTCACCAGCTCTTCGTACCAATCTACGATGTAGACGATGGAGAAGAGGATATTAAAGAAGTGCATTCAACCCAAATTGAGTTCGAGTCCCGAGACTGGTGCTTCCCTATCGTAGACTACGTCCTACATGGGATTTTACCAGAAGACGTAAAGGAAATAGACTCAATCCGACAGAGAGCACTGAGATTCTATTATAACACTGAGAGTCGAACGTTATATCGTCGGGGGTACGATGGTTTACTACTAAAGAGGTAGAAGAAGTCCTTAAGGAGACGCACGAAGGGGTTTGTGGCGCACACCAACCTAGCCCCAAACTTTACGACCATATCAGAAGGATGGGATATTTCTAGCCCACCATGATCAAAGATGCAGTCGTATATGCCCGAAAGTATCACATGTGTCAAGTGCACGCGAATTATATGCACCAACCCCCGGAGCATCTACACCCTTCGGCTACATCATGGCCTTTCGAAACTTGGGGAATGGATGTCGTGGGTCCTATTTCCCCTGTCGGTTAAAGGCGACCGATTCATTCTGGCAATTACCGATTACTTCTCAACATGGGCTGAAGCGATTCCGTTCAGATAAGTAAAGACGAGCAACGTCGTGGTTTTCATCAAACACTATATTATCTATCGGTATGGTGTCCCAAGATGAATCATACATGACAACTGTCCTCAGTTTGTCAGTAATGTTTTCATCATATTCTGCGAGAAGTTCAAAATTCAAGACGTCTCGTCGACAGCTAACAATCCCACAACAAACGGATTGGCTGAAGCCTTTAACAACACTATCATAAAACTTTTGTCGAAACTCATGAAGACTAATAAACGAGATTGGGGCGATAAACTCGGAGAAGCTCTATGGGCCTATCGCACCATAGTTCGCACGCCCACTAGAGCAACCCCGTATTCTCTAGTGTACGGGTGTAAAGCAGTTCTTCCGTTGGAAATCCAAATCCCATCTCTTCGGATTGCTCTTACAACAGAGATGACAACTGAAGAACAATATCAGAAACGTCTCGGAGAACTAGTGATGCTTGATGAAAAGCGCTTAGAAGCCCAACAGCACATTGAATTCTATCAATCCAGAATTTCCCAAGCTTTTAACAAAAAGGTTCGACAACGGAGTTTTAGGGAAGGGGACTTGGTCTTAGCTGTCCGACGACCAATGATCCTCAATTACAAGAAGAAGGCAAGTTTGAACCCAAATAGGAAGGACCATTTATTGTAGAAATAGTCTACTCAAATGGCGCATATCGCCTTATTACCAAGGAAGGTGCCCGGCTTATGATGCTGATAAATGGGAAATTCTTGAACAAGTACTACCCTTAGTACATTCAAGATAACTCATTTATTAGGAAGTTCCCGGAAGAATACTACGTGTAGTATTCTTAGGGATAACCCAATTACTACAAAAAATAATAAATAAGAGATCCACACTTGGGCTCTGAGGAAGTTCCTGGAAGAGTACTACGTGTAGTATTCTTAGGGATAACCCAGTTACTATAAAAAATAATAAATAAGAGATCCACACTTTGGCTCTGAATGTTTTCAAAGTTGGAACATATCTTGACATCGAATTCACCAACTCTCGTGAATTCTTTTGTGAGACGAGATTCGACTACTTTGACATATCAATCTTTCTCCACAAAATCCCCCACTAATCAAATCAATTGATGATGGGTCCACCACAACTTCTATCCACCAATCTTCAATGTCTTTCAAACTTGACATGTTAAGTCTTGATCACTTAACATCAAAACTTCTATCCACCAATCTTCAATGTCTTTCAAACTTGACATGTTAAGTCTTGATCACTTAACATCAAAATCTTCCATCGAGTGACTAGTACAAATCGGTGACATGTTAAGTCTTGATCACTTAACATCAAAATCTTCCATCGAGTGACTAGTACAAATCGGTAGGTTTGACTGTTATCGGTATTACACTCACACTTCTTTTTTGCTCAAACCTATAAAAGTTAGGGTCAAAGCCCAAATCCCCTCTCGATTCCCTCCATGAACGAGATGTCCACTTTCAATTTGAGCAATCAAACCTATAAAATTTAGGATTGCCTCCAACCCCACTTGGTCAAACCTGCAGATAGTTAGGACCAAGATCGGAATCCCACTTTCGATAAACGAGAGACATCCACCTTTTTGATTTCAGCCAAACCTATAAAAGTTAGGGCCGAAAATGAAATTTCACCTCAATAAATGAGGGATTCTTTTCTTGGATTTAGCAACTAATCCTATAAAAGTTAGGGTTGCTTGAATCTTTCTGATTCTCGGAGTGGAGATCCTACTCTTAGTTTCACCTTTCCAAATTCTGGGGGTAGAGATCCTACCTCGAGTTTCCTTTGTAACTGGAGATAGAATATAAAATTATTCCTCTTTAGTTTTGCGAAATAGAATATAAAATTCTTCCTCTTCCATTTTGGGTTCATCTTTACCATAAACAAGACCTGGGGACAGAATATAAAATTCTTTCTCTCCAGCATCGGGTTTGTCTTTTACCCTAAGAAAAGATGCAATTCCTGACTTCAAATCCATACACTTCATACACGGGAGATTTTATCTCGATCTCTAATTAGTGAAAAGTCATCGCCTAACACACATTGCCGGGTAGTCTATTCCTGTGAGAAAGATGAAGTCTACGTATTCAATATCATAGCACTAAAAGAGTTAATTCTTTTAGCACAACGTTACATGCGGAACGGACTTAAACAAATCGCATGCTAGTCCGACTCAAACGGTAACCGGTAAAGGCACGTCAAATCCGTTGATGACTGAGGGTTTATCAAAAATCCTATGAGAACCCCGCAAGGGATGAGTAAGTCTATGTATTCAAAAAATTATAGCGCTAAGTCTAAAAGAATTTACTCTTTTAGCATAACGTTACATGCGGAACAGACTTAAACAATCTGCATGCTAGCCCGATTCAAACGGTAATCGGTAAAGGCAAGCCAAATCCGTTAATGACTAAGGTTTTGCCAAAAATCCTGTAAATATTATGGTTATTCATCCTAGAGTGGATAATAATCATAATAAAGAGTGAGCTAAAGAAAATATTTTATTTCATTAATAAAGTCAAAATGAAATAACTATCGCTCCGAGTACAATCCACGGCTGAGAATCCGGTGTTCCAGCATAGAAAGATCTTCGGCAAAACTCCGCTCGAGTTTAACCTGCAACTCAGCTCGGGGGGTGATTAGGGTCTTATGCTAATCTAATCCGATTAAATGCCAATTAAAACTAATTAACAAGTTATCCTAGCAAGTGTGAAATATAACAAGATATGTAAGCTAGGATAAGCAATATGAACAATGAGATATATCCTATATGATGAATATATATACAAGGATATATAAACAACACAAGGGTAAACAATCTAAACAAGATAGTGGATGATATAGAAATGAGCAATGCACAATGGCGATATAAGATATGAACATAAATATGAATGAACGCCAAAGCACACTCAAACAAGCAATATGATCACGGAGTTCGGACCTTCCGTCCTACGTCTCCGCTCCCCACTCCCGGGGAGAAATCCACTAACACAATCCGGTTTGGAAGCCGGAACTTCTTCTACACACTCGGTTTTCTAGCTAACCGAAAACTCTACAACTCACACTCTTGCAATCACACTCTACACCCACTAAGTGTTGGACCTAGCCGTGTCTCCCTCAAGTGCTCGGTTACAACCTCTCCCTAGGCACGTCAACCGACGCCACTCCTCTTGGGACGATCCCCGACTCTCACCACACACTCCTCACTCGGTGTACAAGTGTATTACAAAGTGATTCTCACAATAAGCACAAATATGACAAATGATTGTTCTCAAAACAAGGTGAGAACTCAATTAAGCACAACTCTTAGTCACAAACCCACAACCCCAAATTATACTATGAATGTAAATACAATAAGCTCAATAGGTTGTGTGTGAACAAAGAGATATAAATCAAAACTAAACTCAATGTAGTTCTAGCTTAATAACAATGATAATCAAATATATAAAAAAGCTAGAAATAGAGTTTAGAAAACTTCTCAATATATCAAGAGTTGGAGGGAGAATAGTTGAATGCCCAAACACCAATAGATGATCTCCTCAAGCTCTTGTAGAATTGAATCACAAAAACAAACTCTCAATTTGCTTAAAAGCTTTTTAAACACACTTAAACCAAACTAAAACCCTTGTTAAAAACTTTATTAAACTTGATTAAAAACCCTCTTGGTTAGTTTAAGAGTTGAAGGCAATGGGGTACTTATACCCTCTCTCAACTCAGCCAAAAACCTGAGCAAAAGACAAAACACAACCCCAAGGCAACGGTCAAAAAACTAGCCGTTGCAAACTGAAGGAACACTCGTCGGTCGACCGAAAAATTCGTCGGTCGACCGAAAATTTTCATCGGTCGACCGGACCGGTCGACCGACAGACTCTCTGTCGCCCAGTGAGAATATGAACTCAGGTTCGGTCGACCGGTGCGGTCGACCGAAATCTGACATATTCAAAAACTGTTTTGCTGATTTTAAAACCCTGTTTAAAAATATCAAATAAATTCAGAAAAATGTAAAACTTTGGGGAATGATTGTAGACATGATAATAAACATGCTACATCGACTGGTTTCGAAAAAGGACTTCCCAAATGAAAAATATCATCATTTTACAAAATAGTCCAAAACATGAAAATGTAAACATGTGAATTTTGACATTTTGGCTAAACCAACTTTTGAAACTTTACAAAATGATTTTATAGACTTGAAGAAAGATGTAAACTATTGTTATGAAGTCTATAAACAATGAATGTAGTATTTTATCAAAGTGCACTAAAACATGATTTCATTTAACTAACTAAAATTGATATTGATGAAATCATATATATGCATATGAGTATGAAACAAAAATATATTTTCTAATTATATTCAATTGTTTCATAGTAAAACTTGAAAACTATCAAACAAAAACCAAAACGTGTATGTGTGTATATGATTGAGCTTAAAGTACCAACACACATAATATAAATTCCTAAACTAAATTACCCAAGCAATGATCTTGATCTTCAATAAGCTTGACTTGGTAATCTCGCGGATGAAGCCTTAACTTGGATCTTGAACTTTGAATAGCAAGGCTTCACCGACATTCCGCCAACCTCCTTTGGATATGATCGTTGAAGCGCAATTCCATCCATCCTCCAACCACGTTGTTTGTCTATAAAACATAGGAATGCACAAACACTAGACAAACAACATTAGTAATAAATTGTTTGTTAAACATCATCAAAACAAGAAGGCCAACATCCACTATCTTCACGGCTGAGCTCCTCAACTTAGCCAACTACTCTTCTGCAGGCTCCAGCTTCCCCAATAGCTAAGTCGTCCTTAAGAATAGCACGAGATTCTTCGGCATACTTCAAGGCCTTCTTAAGTTCAGCTATTTCCTCGTCGGCCGAAGCTAGAGAGCTAAGTAAATCAGCCTTAGCCTTGTCCTTCCTCAAGAGATTAGCCCTCATCTGTGTAACAGAGCTCTCATGTGACTGAAGATCATGTCCAATGGATACTCTGGAGTCATACCACTACTTCAACTCAGATTCTAACTGAGAAGCAACAAAATAAGGAGCACCTCTAGTCTTCCGTTCCCCTAACTCTTGGGATTCGCGCTCCAATATGGCAAGATCCGCAATAAGGGAATCGGCTAGCTCGGGGTACCCCTCCTCCCTAACCATGATATATATTTTTATTAATAAAAATATATAATATAACACTGTGTGTGATACATAAAATAATATAATAAACAATATAGAAATCAATACAATTAAACGATATATAAGTCAAATCAAGGAAAATATAGTTGTAAGAATAATAACATATAAAATAACGACCAGTACTAGGAAAGAGACGTTATACAAAGAGAGGGTAATCGCGAAGCGATGGGACAAGAACCATGGAAACTACAGAGTCAAAGAGTGATAAGATAGGGACGAAACGAAATCTATTAAGGAAATAGGATAAGGGTTTGAGAATAGTCTCACGGATGAAATATGATATATATCTAAATTGCCCATTATATTCTGACTAATAGGAACTCGGGACCATGATCGAGACCGTGACCTGCATGGGCCACCACTAAAACCTGTCACGCCCCGCTTCCCAAAATACAAGGGAATCGGGACGCGAGCAAGCCTGCGACATATTAAACTGAGAAGAGATAAGTGCTAGACCTCGTCTTCTCAATCTAATACGCTAAGCGTCAAGAAATACAAACGAAAGCACAGGTCCCCGATCACAGTAATGAGAATATAATAAACAACTCAGAACCAAAAGATACATATCACAACTGAAATGATCATCCAGACATAATATTCGGGCCAAACATGCCCTTATACAAACTATCTGAATGAAATACTTGAGAATATAAAATACAATGATCAGGAGGAAAAAGAAATGCTACGAAAATAAACTGAAAGGAATAACTGAGCTTCAACTCTTTTTCTGCTTAGTCTACATGACACTCCTGCTGAGAATACTCGGCTCTGGCGCGTCTCCAAGCTGAACCTGTTCTTCTTCTAAGTCTGACGTACACCAGAGAAAACAGGTGTACGTCAGGTGCATGGCGCATGGCAAGATCCCAAAAGGAAGAATAGAACGGTCGTGCAACCAATGCAAGAACAACAATAATAATAATAATAGTAATAATCTAAATGAAATCCACCACCAGAATATAATAATCAGAAGAATCAAAAATCGATCGAGTAACGAGGTCCTGCAGCTAGCAATCAAACTAATCATCCAAGTAACGAGGTCATACTACTAGCCATTGTATAACAGGTCACTGGTCACATCTCACACAGAGCCAACGCTCATATCACCGGATAACTGACTGTTCACAAATCCCCTACGCGCATCCAATACCGCTACACGAATCGGTCAGAGGACTACACGCAATCCGATGATTTTGGCCTGGTTCGAACTCAAGCAAAACTCGGGTGACGAAACGATTTCACTAACCAAGTGCGAAACGGTTCACTTGGCCCAACAAACTAACCCCAGTGCGAAACGGTTCACTGGTTCTAGTCTGGAAGATACATCAACAGTCTTATCCGATCACATGAACATTAACTTCCCCATCCCAACTCTCTTGTTTTTCTAAGCTAACATATGCACAGGTTTCTAAGTCTTAAACAGAACACTTCAGGCCACACTAGTCATGAATTTCTAACGGTTCTTAACATAACAAAGAGTAATAAATGCAACTAATCATATACAACAAGATCATAGCATATCACATAATTAAAATTAAGAAACATAAATCATGAAAAATTCATAATAATCATTTCTCTAAAATAAATCCTTTAAAAATATTTATAAATATCCTAAAAATAATTCCTTTTATAAAACTTTCTTAAATTACTGAAATTATTCTAAATTGATACTTATTCTAAAATAAATTCTTTTAAATTATTTATATTCTAAAATAATTCTTTTGTCAAACAAATTCTATTGTTTTATTATAATTACTCTAAAATAATTTTTCACCAAAATAATTTATTATAATTATTTTAAAATGATTATTTTATCAAATAAATCCTAAAAAAATCATAAACTAATCTAAAATAATTTTATCTTATTTTATCTTTACAGTATCTATTATCAAAATATTATTTTTAATATCATTCGTCAAATAAATCCGTACAGGTCATCACAATATATGTATTACAATGTGAATGGTCATACGTTATTGTCCACGGTCCATTTCGTTCACAACAGTTCTATACGTTATAGTTCTCAGTCCAATATGTTCACGACAGTTCCGTATTTGTAACGAATAATTATTCGGGTAACGGTTCGTATGCATAATAATTATTTGTGATCAATCTAAAAATTATACTGAGCAAGAATTAGATATCTTGCAAGTAATTAATTAATTCAGAGCGGATCTAAGAATTGAATGACAAATCAGGAGAGTATCGGGATCTTGCCTCGGGGTTTTTGTCGAACGATTCGACATCGGTGGCGCGAGCTACGGCCCGCCTATGAGGTGACGGCGACGATCTGAACGGCGGCGAGATTGCAGGGGCGCTGGCCGTGGAGGAATCGTGTCACAGATCTGGTGCGCGGTTGGATTGAGGTGGATGACGGCGATGGGCTCGAGGAACGACGTCGGAGTTGGGATGGTGCAGGATCTGAGCGTGGTGCGACTGGAGGAGTCGGGCGAGCCTCAGAGGACTGCTAACGTTTGTGGCGGCTGATTGACGGTGAGAGGCGGGTCGCTGGGGCTGACGACGAGAGAGGCAGCAAAAGGAGAGGCTGGCCGGTGTTCCGTCGGCGTAGGAGGAGGGCGCTGGAGGTGGCTGTTCGTCGACGGGGCGCCAGGGGAGCGGCTCAGGCGGAGCGCGACGCTGCTCGCGGCTGCGCGGGGTCTGGAGCGAACGGCGGCCGAGAGGCGTGGGGAGGCGGTGCAACAGGCGAGGAGCTGCGGCGGGTCTGAGCTCAGGGCACGGAGCTTTGGGCGGAGGAAGAGGAGGTCGGGGTGGCGCGAGCGGAGCTCAGGGCAGAGCGGCGGCGATCGCTCAGCCGGCAAAGGCGGCGGGAGGAGGGCAGTGGCGAAGTCGGAGGGGCGAGGTCGGAGCAGCGGAGCCGCGACCTCGGAGCTCGAGAGAGAAAAAGAGAAAGAAGAGAGAGAAAGAGAGTGTACGAGAGAGAGAGAGAGAGGGGGCTGGGTTGGTTTAAATAGGGAAAAATAATAAAAAAATTTAAAAAGATAAATTAAAATATGGAGGGATGATTCGCGTGGAGCCGTTTTTTTTTTGAAAAGAAGAGGAGGGAGAGAACGGGGTTGTTGGGTAGCTGATGGGGGTTCGACGCGGAAAACAAAACCTGGGGTTATTTTCAAATGGGTTCAGGTATTTAAACGAAAATAATTAAAATAAATAATTTCGGGTACTTAAAAATTAAACTAATTACATAATAATTATCTACAAATAAAAACGTACATTTTGAGCTAATACAACAGTTGATATGAAACTGTCGAAAATATACCCGTATTGTACAATTAAACAGAAATAATTAATAATAAAAATATATTTACTTACATTTAAAATCAAATAATTATGTGACAATTATCTACACGATAAAACGTACCAGTTATGCTAATACGACAGCTGATACGTAATAATACAATAATTTACATAAATAATACGTAATTAATAATTCAATATAATACAAGAATTAATACGTAATAGTAATAATAATACGACATATTATTTAAAATAATACGTAATAGTATCAGTAACATAACAGATAAATCCCAGAAATTTTCATTGCACTAAATTAATTTATAAATATAAAAAACCATTTAAATAAATATAAAACTTAGACTTTAAATCATAGAAAATTCTAGAAAATCAAGAAAAATACAAATATTCTTTTAAAAATCATAATTAAATATTTTAAAACACCAAAAATTTATTTTAACTAGTATCAAAATTTTACGGTCATTACAGAACCTCTTAAAAGTAATAAAACTACAAAACCCTCCTAGACAGATATAAAAGTTAAAATAAGCCCTAAAAGTTTTAAAAATTACAACAAGCTCCCTAAAAAGTCTACTAAAATTTAAAAAAATTACAGATAGTTTTTGAAAAATATAAAAATTACAAAGAAACCCCTAAATGATAGAAAAATCACAAACAACAGCCTATAAGATCAAAAAATTTCAAACAAATCCAGAAAATTTTGAATTTACAAAATACCCTTGAAAACTTTGAAATTGCAAACAAACTCTTCAAATTAAAAACCTACAAACAACCTCTTAAAAACTCAAAAAATACCAATAACTCCATGAAGATTCTAAATTTACAAACAACCCTCTCTAAACCTGAAATTATGAAGAAAACTTGAAAAATCAAAAAATTCTAATAGACCGCTAAAAATATGAAATTTATAAACATCTCGTGTAAAATATAAAATTTACAAATGAACCTTGTAAAAATCTAAAAATTATAAACAACCTTCTGAAAATTCCAAAATTATAAAAAAGCACTGAGTAATCTAAGAAATTACAAAAATCTTCTCATATTTTGAAAATTAAAAATAACTCTATAAGAAATTTAAAAATTATAAATAAAACCCTAAAAATCTAAAAATTACTATCAAGGTTTTGAAAAATCCAAAAATTATGAATAGAATCTTGAAAAAGGAAAATAACAATCAACTATTATTGAAGCTTTTTGCTAAAATTTATATGGGTTATGGCAATATTTAATTTTTTTACAAGGTTTTGCACAAAATTAATTAAGAGAACTAATATTAAAACATTTAAGATATTTGATGGGCTAATTCAAAATATGAAGATTTCAGGAACTAATTTTTAAAACACTAAAAGATTTAAGGGACTATTTTCAAAATATCAAGTATGGGGATTATTTTCGAAATATCAAAGATTTTAGGGACTAATATCGGAATAATCTAAAGTAAAATAGTGCTATTACAACAACCACACAATTGTCAAATAAACAAAGCACTTATGAGGTAAATTGTAGTTTGTAAAATAGAGAGCAATTTTTCAATAAGTATTTACATTATTGCAATTAGTACTCTAAAAGGCATCTTCATAGCACTGAGCTTTTTGTTTTGTGGGTTGAATGGCGTCAATTATTCACTCCTTTCTTTGATTTGTACCGGCCATTAACGTTTTTATGAACAAAAAAACTATTACGTTTTTACATTTAGGTGAATGGAGCTCTTCAAATAATGTTGTGCTATTTTTCATATCCATGAGCAAAAAATATACTAGTTTCATATTTGACTCATGATGCTTTTATTTCCTCAATGAATGTTGATTGTTGGTATTAGCCATTTGTCACATTCATAATAAAAGTGAAATAAATACATAAAAACTAAATATGAAAGCCAAAGATACCATACCCATCCTTGCGAGCACTAGCATAGTACTTGTTAAATATTCTTCATTTTTTAAGCAAACAACAATGGATTTTTGCTTGAAGCAAGGTTTTTATATGAAATCCTTCTTAACTTTTATCCAAACTGATACTTACCACTTTTATTTTATTTTTGATCAAAACCACCTATATTGCTTACACGTTTACAATGTCACACTTTTTTGTATTTTGCGTATAAAAAACCTAAAATTTCTATTATATCCTTCAATCTAACTTAAGAGGGTGATGAAGAGAAGGAGGAGAGACGGGAGAGAGGGGGAAAGGAGGTTGGTGAAGAGGAGAGGAGAAGGTCAGCAACAAAAGGGGAGAGGGAGGAGTAGGAGGGGGAAGGAGGAGGAGAGAAAGATAAATGAGGATGGACAAGGGGGTGGGAGGTGGAGGTGGTCATTAGTGGAGGGGAGAAGAGGAGGGAAGGGGTTAGTGTCTGGAATACCCAAGAGGTGGACAAGATGACGGAGGAGGTGGAGGAGGGCCGGGAGGGAGAGAGGAGAGGGAATGGAGGAGATGGAGGGACTATTGGTGGAGGGGACGAGATGAGAGAAGGAACTAGGATTGGGTGAAAACCCATGAGCATTGAATTTCTAATTATGACTAGAAAAAAAATTGTATAGAATATCATCTAAGGATGAAAACAAAACATATAGTTGTATCCCTTATACCCATAAAACCATCTATAGAAAATAGCTATTGCATGAGCTTTTTTCCCTTTAAACATAAATATATCATGTGATTACTCATTGGACGCTGCTAACTGTGAACTTTTTTCATATTTATTCTACTAGATATTACAATATCTTTATTGCTTTATTTGAAAATTCGAAACATATCATGTAAGACATAAAAAATATAACTCAAAATTTATAGTGAGATTATTTATTTCGATTTTCTTGCTAAGTGATATTTCCTACACTGGTACGTACAGCTAAGTTACAAACATTGAGTCTTTACAACATAATTAACATTTAAGAGAAAGATTTGTTCATATAAAAATTTAACCTTAATTACACATGTCTTTGTATGTGCAAATACGTTAATTACTGTGAAAAAGATTCGGTTTTCTTTTTCTTAAAAAAAGACACGTGTTAATCTCATTTCACAAAATGAACTTAAATATATATGAATGATGAGGTTTATCATTTTTGTCAGTAGTCTATCTTTTTCTTATCATATTAAGCAAAATGAGCTACTTATCAATTTCCCTAAAAACCTTATTCATTCAAATACTAAAAGTGTTCCATCTTGTAAAAACATACAAAACGAGGGCCATTATGAAAAACCTCACATACAAAACTATGAAGAAGAAACATACAAAATTATGGTCATTATGAAAAAACTCTCATACAAAACTATGAAGAAGTTTCCCAAACAGCTGAAATAAAAAGAGTAGCTATTAACTCTTCAACCCGACAAGCAACACACTACATTTGTACTTTTTATTTTAAAAATGGGCTAATTTTTATATCAGGTTGAAATTAAAAAAATATATTATGGGCCGGGGTGGGTCGAGATCGGCTTGTGGGCCGGGTCAGTGTAGGTTGTGCCTACTTTTTTGATCCTGAGCCTAGGGCTGGACCCAGCCCGGCTTGTGATTTGGATATATCATGAGCTTGATCGGGTACGACCCACTACGAGCCGAACGGGATCGTGACCCATAACGAGCTGGGCCGGGTCATCCACTGGGTCAACTTGGCCCACGCTCAACCTTACAAGAGATGATGATTATTCATTTGTCCCACTCTTTTGCCTCTCACTTGCACTTCCTCACCACGTCGTCCCTCCATCTTCGTACCTTCCATCGTCACAAGTTGCTCCGGTGGAACATTTGTCCACATCCCCTAGCAATTACAATGATTGACATTTGGTGGTGGGGTCCCATGCGTGGTTGGTGGGAAGATTCTCAATGTCATAGGCCGAAATAAATAAATAAATAACAAGGAAAGAAACAAATGGATGTTAAATATCTAGGGCTGGGTTTGGCAAATTACATAAAAAATTGGCCTAGGAGTAATTTTGGCTTAATTTTATGCTAAACCACTTTTTTGGATCAGCTTCTCTCTGGTCTAAAAGAAAACTGGTTTAGTGCCAATCTTTGGGCTAAAAAAATTAAGCCACCTCTAGCCTAGCAATTTACCAAACAAGAAATAATTTAAAATTGGGCCAGATTTAGTCCTGACCCAATTTTACAAGGTTACCAAATAGACCCTAAAACTTCACTAATCTTGCACTTAAATGATTCTTATCTTAAAACAAGCAAAACAAGTCAAAATATTTAAGTGTTGCAATGAATGTTTCATAATTAAAAAAAATCAAGATAATATTAACTTTTCTCTGTGTACCCAAGAATATCACATAAAAGAGCATACTAAAGTGAAGCTTTTATAGAACCTTTAGGGTATTTAAGTGAGATTATTTACAAACTAAGAGTATTTATATGCAACATTGGGTGGACATCATGGTGCAACATTGGATAAATAAGAGGATATCAATATGCAACCTTTTGAAACTTTATGACATTTAGCTATGGGGCTAAATATCATAAAATACCCCTTAGCTTTACAAGATTGTCAGGAAACCTCCCTTAACTTCCAAAATATCAGAAAACCCCCTTAAGTTTAGTGGTTATCAGAAAACCCTTTTAACTTTGAGATTTTATCAGAAAGTCGCCCAAATTTTGGGGGATTTTTGATAAAATCTAAAAGTTAAAGGGAGTTTCTGATAAAATCTAAAAGTTAAGGGGGGGGGGGGGGGTATTGTCAAAATCGCCTATATTTAATGGAGGTTTTCTTATATTTTGAAAGTTAATGGGGGGTTTTCCACTAATCGTGTAAAGTTAAGGAACGTTTTCCACTAATCGTCTAAAGTTAGGGGGGTTTTCTGATATTTATACTTTATCTATAATACTTAAATAGTTTAGAACATCAAATGCACGATTTTAAAATATGAGGAATTAAGTGTGAGGTTGGTGAAATTATAGTGGTTTAAGTGCAATTTAGCCATTATTAAACAGTTCTTTCTCCTAACAACTTATGCTTCACAGTATCAAGTCTCCTTTCTTGTTTTAGAGGGGGAGGGAGAGAACACAGGGCAGATTCTCTCTCAATAATCAAAATATTTTACTGAAAATTATCCTTCTTATCTCGTTTTCTTCTTCAAAATCTGTATCCTAATCCATTCAGGTGAGGTTTTATTGGTTAATGATTATGTTTATTGCCCTATGTGAAATTTTTGGAGCTGTTGCTTAATCTATAATGGTTAAATCGAAATTGGGTTTTCGTTTTTATACATATATCTTTTGCTTTTGTCCCCAGTTTTGTTTTGGATGCTGGGTCTATAATAATTTTTAGATTTATCAGATTTGTTCTTAATTAAAAATTCCTTTTCGTGGGAGCTTATTTTTTGTGCATGGTGATGAATTTTATCTGGGTTTTTATTTTTGGTTCCTGATTTGCCTTTGAGATAGTTGTCTTTAGATTATTTCAGTTATTTCTGTGGGTATAATGAAGATGTTAATTTCTGTTTACAATGATTATATTCGATTTAGGTTTATCTTTATAGGGTCTAATTTTATTGCCCTCTTGCCATTTTTGTTTCCTTTCTCGTCTTGTAAAAAGTTTATCTAATCATAAACAAAGAAATTGTGGTTGGCTTGTTGAATGCTGGATGGTGTTTTATTGGATTTATTTTTAAAGATTGTTATTTTGGTTCAAGCAATGTTGTTTTGGATTGTGGGTTTACTTTTTATTGGTGTTATCATGATGCCTAATGTAATCACTATCATTTTAATTTTTCTTCTGAATTGTAATTTTGCTGTTTGTAGGGTTTCTATTTTGGTTTGGCTTCTTCGTGCCCTTGAAGGGTTCTTGATTGTCCCTTGCATAGGAACCATTACTATTTGTTGGTTGTTAGAGATTTTTGAATATATGGAGTACGTTGGTGGAACTTAAAACATTTGAGAAATATTTGTAGTTACATTATGTCGAAGCTGGGGAATTTCACTTTTCCTGAGTCGATAATTTAAAATTTTCTTTTACCATTGTTACTGCATGGAGTGCTCGTGTTTAGTACCAAATCTTGGCAATTAATTATTTTTAGTTATTCGGTTTAAGAGCCTTGCTTTATGCTGGCCTTTATGGAAATCCTTCGTTCATCTGAAAGATCTAATTGATCTCGAGATTTTAATATGGTGTGAAATATACCACTTTCAAAAAATGGAAGCAGAAAGCGTGGCAGTGGACACACGTGACAGTCAACAATTGATAAAGAAGACCCATTCGGAAGAGAACAATGAATCTTTGTCTCACGAGGTGGGTAATGGTGGGAAAGGAGTACTTGGAGGTCCACATGAAATCAATGAGTCTTTTACTGAGGATGAAGCCAGAGAAGGAGCCACCATGAAAACCAAGGACCTTGAGATTCCCATGGATTGCAAATGCGGTCAAAAGAAGCTGAGTCATCATGAGAAGGTCGAGCTTGGACGTAAGCTTCAAGATGCATTGAGTTTTCATAATTGGGAGCTCGCTGAAAACTTGATAACAGGAACAGACAGCTGTACTTTGAATGATGCACTTTGCATGTCACTGGATTCCATATGGTTCTTGAGAACTTATCAGGAACTAAATAGGCTTATTGGTTTGATTAAAAAAATAATTTCTAATGGTGCAAGTGATTTCACAAGGGCAGTTCTACGGACATCATTTCTTGCTTCATGCGTTTCTGCTTGCCAGAGCAGGTCAATAAGTTTGGCGGATACTGTGAACTTTGTGGCTCAAAGGTAAAATCCTATTTTTATGATCCCATGAACCTACTATTAGAAAATATGCTTTTGAGGATGGACTTAGTTTTATTTATTGTGAAATCATGTATTAGTGATTGCTTCAGAAGTTTCTTAAGTGTTAAATTATCACCATCTTTCTGCAAAAGTCTGGCCTCATTTTGTCAGTTAGGCTGCATTTGATTTCATAGAAAGTGATCGAAGGAAATTGGGAGTTGTAGGGATGAGTGAGAAATTCAAAGTTTAATGTTTTCCTTTTCCTTTTAACTACCCTAAAAAGTTGGGAGAAATGCAGCTGCATTACAGGCCAAAGTTAGATATTATCAATATTTTTCTCATTTTCACTTTTTTACTTGTTCAGAGTAGTTTTTGAATCCAATTTCCATTTCTGATTGTCAGTTTGTTGGAAGGGAAAATGAACTCAGGTTTTCTCAATCATCACTTTTTTTTTTGCTATGCATTCAGGTTGCATGAGCGTCTCAAGGAATGTAATGGTACTGAATTTTTGAAGAAAGAAGCTAGTGATAAGGTGTTGAAGTTCACGGAATGGGCAATGAAGTGCATCGATATACACCAAGGGAACAATGATACAGAAAATCATATTACTCTCTCTGAAGTTCAATTCCAGCTGTCAGCATTTGCAACCTTTTTGGATTTTGCTGAGAATCGGCTTACTATAAGGGACTTCACTGAGGCCTTTGATGCAGTATGCTTTCCTCTTACTCTTTTCTCATGCTCATTTGATCCTGGTTGGGCATGTGGTAACTCAGCTGCTGCAATACGAGGTTTGCTGAATATGTTAGCGGATAGGGGAGCAGATAATGTCAATCAATGTGTTATAGAAGCTGCACGCTTTGGTAGTACAGAGGTTGTACGCATGTTGTTGCAGGTAAGTGGTATGCTAATTCTATGATATCATAGGATCTGATGCAATCAATGGGAATTTTTCTTAACCTATCAATTATCATCATGTATCTCTGATAATTTTATTTTAGCTTAGTTTCATGTTTCTTTTTTACATAGTATATGGTTGTTTGGTGGTGTTGTAATGACATATTCATAAACAAGTACGCTTAGAGTTGTGTGGTCTTGTCTTGATTCTGAAGAACTGCCAATGTTAGACACCAAATACTGATCTGGGTCCGACACACTTATCCATGTTACAGTAGCTTTCTTTTCTACGCCTCCGAAGTAGTAGATGGTTAAACTACTAATTCTAATAGTTTAAATCTCTAGACATATGCTGAGGCTAGTTGATATTAAACATATTTAAAGGTGTATGGTGAAAGTGCCTTCTAGCAATATTGGGTGCAACTAGGAAGCTGATAATTCGAGACAACAAAATTTCCTTTCCATCTTCCTTTTGGACTCTTACACAAAGGGAGAATCCAAATTGCAGTATAGGGCTAATTCTTATCTATTGGTAAGAGTTTAGGAAATTTGGTTGTAGAGCCATATGTCTGTTTTGACTTGAGAAGAAGCTGCACATTTATAATTGAGCATAGAATCATAGGTGCTATTATCATTGATTCATTTTCAAACTACAAAACAACAGCCTCAAGTCTGGATTTTTGGGGTTTGTTACTTGAATCCTATTCTTCCATTCAATTTTGTTAGAGGCTATCTCATTCACTAAGTTAATCACTATCATATACTTCTTAGATGCTTCCACCCAAGTTCTCTTTGGCTTACCTTTGGTCCTCCTTGCACCATTAATAATTATCTTATCACTTTTCTCAGTGTATTTAGTGGCATCCATTGCATATGTCCAAATTAACTTAGTCAATTTTCTCATTTTATGCAAAATAAGAGCAACCTCTAACTTCTGATAAATGCACTCTATTCTTGTCTTCTCTCTCATTGTATATCCACACTTCATAACATTCTTATTCTAAAATGATAAAAGGGAAGAAAAATATTGATATTCTTCAGTGGTTCAAGCGCAACACCTGTTCTAGAGTGATATGGATGCCAAAGATTGTTATCTTGAATCCGGTAAACCTTTGCTTAGCTCATGACCTGCGTTCATTGGTAAACTCCAATTTGTCTGAATTGCTGCGAATTCATCTCCCCTTTTAGTTTTTACCCAGTCTGAAATTTCACAATCATAGTTTTAAAGGCCTAACTCAATTACATTTCCAGTTACTACTATATAGTAAAAGGTCTAACTACAAACAACCTATTTTTATATGTTGATAGAAACTTAAAACTAAATATTGAATGACAACGTGACCATAAATTTTGTTTTTCACAATCGTGAGATTTTTATGCTTCCTTCGCTTGCACACCATCCTCAGGATCCTAATTGATGTATTTAATTGAAAGTTTTCTACAAAGGAAATGTTCAAAATGTTGTTTTCTATAATACTACTTAGCATAATGTTCTTTTGACAAAGTTCCTAAGGTTTACCTACAAGGGAAACTGAAAGTAGTAAAGAGTGTTAGCGTGAAAACTGAAAAGTTATATTGTTAGAAAACCATTGGTGGGTACTGAAGGATTTTTCAGCCTACCAATATTGCAAGGCCATTTGTTGTATTCTTTGCATCTTCAAAGTGATTTCTACATCATGGAAAATAGCATGTATGCCTAATTATAATGATGTTAGGGGCGGAGGAAGGATGTGCATATCCTAGTCTTTGGCTATGAAATTTGAGGAATCAGGATGTGCAAAGTTCGAAGCATGGTTTTTAGTAACAATTTCTAAAGGTATAAATGGATCATATTGCCTCTAAAGACAGCTTATATAGGATTTTGTGGATAGGATGTCTGTTGGAGCCTGTTCATATTTTTGTTGCAACTGTTGCTTAGGATATAAGCAGTTCCGGTATAATTTTCAAGAAGATCTAATTAGATCTATTGAGGTTCTCAGGTGAGTTTTTAGATCAAAGATGTTGAACTATATTTATCCTTCTATTTTTTGGAAGATTAGAAGTTTCTCATTATTACTGACCAATATTCCAATCTGCTGTTTAAAGATGGAAGCACTAATGCTAGTAGTTAGAACTTTTATTGGAGAGTAATGCAAACTCAAGTTAGGTTCTGCCCTACCTGTAATTAATTTGTATTATTTTACTTTCCATGACTCTACATTTCCTCTTTCGTTCATTTCAGCTTTCACCTATGAGACTGATAAGTGAGGATTGAAGCTAGGAAAGTTTTGGGGTTACGAAATATGTCCATTTTGGGGCCAAACATGTTTCCCACCCCTCACAAATTTCTTTTCTGTTCTTGTCATTGTTCTCTGTGTATATTTCCTTCTATTTTCCATTTCTCTGCATTTTAATTTAGAGTTCATCACCAAATATGTAAATTCATAGGCTTGTTTGGCAACTCCTCAAAATAGGACTAGGTTTGGCCCTAGGCTCATTTTGGGGAAAAAAGTGTTTGGCAAAAAATTGGGCCAACTTTTTCTAAGCCAAAAAATTGTCTCTAAACTAGTTCTTTTGTAAACCAACCCCTCCTGATTACAAAAGGACTAGTCTAGAACAAAACTGGGTGAAGTTTGATCCCAGTTTTGTAAGGATTGCCAAACACACCCTATATATGTAAATCTATCCTGACTATAATGAACACACATGGCTATATGTTCCCTTCTTATCATTGTTTCTTATGTTTTTTCATCCCTAAAACCCCCACAACACATACACACAACCCCCACATATTCCCAAGCTCTCCCTCACCCCAAGATAAAAAGTAACAAGAAAGAAAAAAAGTGAAAGATAGGGAAATACAAAATAACGTTGTTCCATGCTGGAACAAGTGAAAGAAAACATGGCTACTCTCAGTGGGTGCTTAGAACAGGCTTATATAAAATAAGAGACCAAATGTAGATAGCAAATTAAATATGTTTCTTGAAAAGAATGTTCCGGTAAATAAATCATTAGATACTAGATCTTTTAAAAAGCTCTTATGGTGATTAATATAAGATATTAAGAGGCTAACAATAAATTATAATAACCCTTGCAACAAATCATTCTCCTTTGTGAAAAATTGCTTTTGGTAGTTAACTACAGGTGCTTAATTGTAATAAAAAACATACAATTATGCGAGAGAGTAACCAAATTCATTGATCTCCAACATGTAAGATCTAAAGAGGTTTATAATCATGGTTGTTGATATCATGCAATATGGATTTGGCTTTAAATAGATAGTAAGCGACATAAGTTACATTTGATTTTGATGCATTTAAAACATCTATATGTACCAACTAAGAAAGGAAGGTCCATCTATATCTAAGATTTTGTGGCTTTGTTCTTAGCGAGTCTAAGGCGAGAAAGAAGATAAATCAAATGAACATTCCTTTTATTAATTATGAAATTGAAGGCTTTCTTATGATATAAGTTGGATAGTAGATTAACAAGGATCCTTCTAGATCTAAGGAGGGTTAATTAGAGAGACTTTGAAGAATAGGTGGCAAAATAAAGTTTCTAAAAACAAGATTGTAATTATATGTACATGGAGTTTCTTCACCTATTGTGAATCACCTATAAAGAAAGCCTTTTAGGGAATATTGTAGAATTTAGTTCGAATAGTCAGATGAGACCCACTAGTTGGGTTCAATACCAATGAAAGAGGGATCTTTAGGAATAAAGTGTGGCGAAGCAAGAGGAATGAGCTACCTTTGATACGGGTGGTCTAATGGTTGAGCTAATTGAGTTTGGATTCTTGAAAGACTTGGGTGATACAAAATCAAGGTTATGAAAAGTACTAGGCGGTCTAGACGTCAGATCCAGTGCCTACTGCCTAGGTGCCTATGTAACATCCCGGCTCCAATGTAACCTGAGTATTCAAAACATTTCGACATAATTCAGCAATATGGTCCAGGATCAACATATAAAATAAAGCCATCAATAGAAATACCATATTGTTGGCATATTAACTCGCAGAATCTTAAAGTTCACAGCAGAATCTATGCATAATACCTTTACAAAGGAGAGTTGCTGCGAGAAATACTTAACTACTACGTCATACTAATAGTCACAAAATTCACATAAATATAATTTGTCTGTAGTTCTGCAAAATTCTCTTTAGGATTCTAATGCTTCATATATAGTGATCATTTAGTCCAGCATATTCTTTACTTTCGCTCATGTCACTGCCTGCGAACTAATGCAGCTACAAAAATAGGTAGTGAGTGAAAGGCTCAGTAGGCACAAAAAATTATTGAGAATGTATAAATGGAGTAATCAAATATATGAGAATATTGAAATATCCAAACATGAGAACTGAAATATCAAAAGTACCAATCAATCACAAACATGCTGTATTTTCAGAATTATGAGTTATTCCCAATTACGGGACTATATCATATGCATGCCTTCAATTATAAACCCATCGGTGAAGTGTTACTTCACACATGACACTGGTCTAATGAAATAGAGCGTAAAACAACTATACATTGACAAAAATATTATGAGAATCAATTTCACAATAAGGTCTCATCAAATGATATTGGCAAACATAAATCATCACTCAAACGAAAAGTGTTCAATGATACCAATCCGTAAGCATAGAATATCAATCGAGAGTATTTCAGATGTAGACATTCATATGGACAAGGAATAATCATCCAATGCACAAGGCTGCATAAGAAAACCCAACTGAATGATGGATAACATAGCGTTGTTACAATACCGCATACCTGAGTTGGATTCTGAAGTTCAGTGTCCATGTCTCAGATTAAAAATTCTACTTGTTGACATCATGTGTATACATTAGATCATTGCATACAATTGGATATAGTTAGCTAGTTTATGCTAATGGGTTATTTTTAACTCTCTAGTTAGACAACTACGAGATCTAGTCGATATCTTATTGATGATTTTTTACACAATTCTAACAACAATTTTCCCTTTTCTATATTAAAAGTTCATATATCTATTTATAAAGTATAATTATCCTAATGTTTTTTTGAAAAATTTCTAAAGGAACCATGACTATTTGTTTCTACCAAAACGGAGCATATCTTGGCATATCAGTCTGTTTGTATAGCTATTACAGAATACTATACAAATTCATGTGGTCACAAATTATATATCAGTGGATATGTAATTCTGTTGTATTTCTAGTGCCACAAATAGATTGTTGATACGAGTTATTGCAAAAGTTATACTTGTTTTACTATAGATACGTATAGTACAAAAGTTAACTTCACTAATCAATTCCTTCACAAAAATTCTAAAATTCAATAAAGATTATCTCAATATTGCGTTCACAATGGTATTGTTAATTCATCCTTTGCATTTAAAATTTTCATGAGAGTTTTTCACGTGTAATTTGTTTAACCAAGGAAGGTCCTCAAGATCAAAAATCTTACTTTGCTTCTTCTTCAATCCTTTGCTAATTCCCAAAAGCCTCTCTTCTTGGATAAAGACGAAAACCTCCAATATTTGTCTTGACAATAATCACATCAATCTCCTCCTACTACTACTTCCACTTTGTGTTGTATTTGGAAATTTTCTTTTAAGAATAAAGGCTGGCTTCACTTATAAAGGAGACAGGTGATGTGGAGAAATGGAAGTGCGAGGGTGAAGAAGAAAAAACAATTCCTCTCTTCTAAAACATTGTATATATAATTGTTTTATTTTCTTTTATTTAAAATTTTACATAATTCAGTAATTTCTCTTTCAAGACACGTCATTTTTAGCCTCCTACATATTACAAGTTTGCCATTCCCATTAATAACTAATCATGGATTCAGAATTATTAATTAGCATTAGTGAAATGTTGTATGCTTTATTATTACTTAATCTCTATGATTATTTATGTTTAGTTAATTAATTAATTTATTACTTAGGATCAAACTATCATTAACAACCGTAATTAAGCATAGGATTTAATCCACAAGTACAAGTCCAAGTAACATTTTGTTTGAATCTTGTGAAATTGATAAATATAAATTTTAGAGAAGTAGCTCATCACTCATAATTTAACTTAGGCCAGACATATCATATTCAATGTAAATCATTTAAGTAGCTAAAATATTTGTGATAATACAACTTGGGCGGGGGACTAGGTGGTTTTCCTTTTTTTTAGTTACATACAATAATTGACAATAAATGGCCATGTTATAGAAAGTATTAGGTATCGCTAAGTGCCGCACTGGCTCCTATGCGTCTAGTCAGATTTCTTTCTTTGCTTAAGTAGTTGTAGATGAGGTTTCTGAAATTTGGAGGAGTTTGAGGAGGTGTTCATAGTCAGTAGAGGAGGCCGGAGGAGTTTAGAGGATGTTGGAGGATATGGAGACTACAATAGAGGAAATCACGACTAAGACCTGAGTGGTGCAGTCGACGTAAGTGACACATGCTCCCCTAGGTAGTCCCAGGACCTAGGTGCGTGGTATAAGTACTGCCTAAGTTTAGACGAGCGCCTAGGTGGGCTAGGCACTCACTTTTTAAAACATTTTGTAGAATAATTTGTCCCAATTCTCAAAAGTACTTCACACAAGAGTTAGGTGATATAGAATAATTTGTCTCAATTCTCTAAAGTACTTCGCACAGACCGTCCAGGTGAAATATTAACAATATTTCATAGCGTAATTTTTAGAGGAATATCCATTATCACGCATTAATACAAAGGGAGCTTAAAGGTTCAAAGTTAGAAAGATTGGGTAAAACTGGTGGAAGGTTAAGGAAGTTGGAAGAGTCACACCCTCTCCCCTTTAATAAAGAAATAATAAGGAAAAAAAGAAAATACAAAGCACCACTACACAGGACGCTCACAGATGAAGGAGCAAGATAGAAAACAAAGGAGTGGTCAAATATATGCACATTACTAGTTAGAACTTAGAGCAATATAAAATGTTCCCACTTGGTTTGTGAGAGCCAGGGCAGTGATGGTCAAATAAATAAACATTACATTAATGAAATTTTTTTCTCATGCCGGCGATCATAAACATGAAATTTGTAATAAAAATTCTATGCCTTAACTTTGTGTTTATAATTACAAAGTTCAATGGTATCTTCTGGCCGTTTAGCTAATTATAAAGGAGAAAAAGGGAGTGCCTAGCTGAAAAAAAAAATTCTGATACACCAATTAAAATCATCCTGGGACATTGTTGTGGTCATGAACAAATGCGACACTGAATATCTGAGTAGGATTATGGTTCAGGGTGATCTGGAAGGAGAGATCTGTCTCAAGAGAGTGAATACTTGCTTCAAATTCAAACAGGAAAAACCGTTCTTTCTTGTCATTTAAGATCATTGGTTCAGTTGATAACAATATAGTTGATTTTGAAACATGAAATAGTGAAATTTTAATTCATAATTAAAATATGTTAGAGGCTTTGAAGCTAAAACTACAATAGGTTGATATGCTACGAATTTGTTTTATGGTTGCACAAAGAACACCCCAAAGACTTAAACATGAAGGATAGCACGTCAAAAATATTTGGATGTTTAGATTCTAATTTGGTTGGTTGTAAGCTGGGGCTATTAGTTGTGATGTACACTTACAAATAGAATAAGTGGTTATGGAAATTGTTGAAAGTACTCTAGGATTATCTTTAGAGCTTGTTAACTGCTTAAGGAGGACATGTTGGTGTGTATTATTTAGTTGCTCATACAATGTTACAATCATAGTACAAAGGGAAGCCTAATGCACGTGGCTCCAACTACATGCAGCTTCCGGTGGTTCGGATCTCATTGTATCTATTGTAGCGTTACCTTGAATGTTTAGCAGAGGTTACATCTACAACTTGAACTCGTGATCTCCAAGTAAGACAGCCAAAACTCTACCGATACAGCAAGGGTCCCCTTCATATCGTAGTACACAATCAGAGTACCTCACCTCTAAAATGTTAATTTAGGAATAATGTTTCCATTGCACTAGTAAAGAACATTTACGTAATTAACAAATTATTAGATTCGAGCATAATAAGAATTTTACCCTATTGGTTACTGCAGTTGACTTCCAAGCAATGGGCATATTATTACTTATTTCAAAATTATGTCCAGATGAAGAGTTATAACAAATATGCAATATTTTGAAAAGCATTTTTATGCACAACAGTTAAACAACATCATGCTCTATCTTAACAACTAGACTGCCTACAATAGCGATCTATCATGAAAGATTGTCTACAATGACGCTCTACCCATTATATCGTATCTGAACCAAATTGCCTATAGCGATGATCAATGTTACAGAAGGTGCTAGGCAGACTAGGCTTTTGAGCCAGTTCCTAGACGCTTAGGCGTTTGACTATTTTTTAAATTATTTAATTATAATAATTGATTTAAAATATGTATTAAATTCATATAATTTTTTTAAAAAAAGCAATCTTAGATCCACAATAAACCATGCATACTTAAATATTAAATAGTCAAAATAATAACTAATAAGGTTATAGAAAGCGCTAGGAGGTCTAGGCGTTAGACCCAACACTTAGAGCTAGCTTTTTTTTTATTTTTAAATTATAATAGTTAATAATAAATGTTAATGTTATAGAAAGCTTAGGTGCATGACTAGTGTTTAGACAAATTTTTTCTTCATTTAGGTGGTAGTCGAGGAAGATTTCTTGAAGGTCGGAGGAGGTAGTGTAGATGTACATATTTGGAGGTTAAAGGAGTTTGAAGGAGGTTGGAGGATATAGAGGCTGCAACATAGAAAATCATAATCAAGGCCTATAAACAATGCTTCCCTAAAGACTCCCAAAACCTAGGTAGTAGTCTAGATACCACCCAGGCGATAGGCGCTAGTTAGGCTGCTTAGGTACCGCATAGGCGTAGGAGTACGCCTAGGCAGCCTAGGCATACACTTTTTAAACAGTGGCGATCTTTTTCGACCAGGTTGCCTGTAGGCGCAATCTGCTTGTCTCATAACATCTCAATCAAATTGTGCCTATAATGATGCGCTGTCTAGTTTGAGCTGAATATAGTTTCGCTCTAAGAGTCATCGCCTTGATAGATTTGTGACTTAATTCCAGGGGGTACATCATTAACTTATGAACAATGCAACATGTCTCAACATAATTCAAATATCATCTAGAAAGATCCACATGCTATGCATATCAACAATGTCAAATTCAAATGTACAAATATACAATGCAATCATCAAATATCTTAAATGATATCTTTAACATGAAGCTTCAAGAAAGACATAACATAACATGTTCATATGAGAAGCCATCAGTCATAAATTAAAGAATATGCATATGCCACTTATATATTGTTCACAATCCACATTCCATGGCTCTTCAAGAGCTACTTCTAACTTCTATTAAAATTTCCAAGTACAAACTCATCTTAAATAGCATCTTTCAATTGAACCCTGGCTTATACTGATACTTTAAGTAAAATCCCCTTAAATAGAGGTAATTTAGTGCAAAAACCATTAAGAATATCTTAATGCAAATAAACCCAAACATAATTTTAAAAAGTTAACAATTGTCTGTTAGCATTCAGTTTCATGATATTACATTACTTTCCCTTTTTTCTTTTTGTTCTTTGTTTTCCTTTTCTTATTTCTCTTCCTAGGTGCTCTTTTTCTTCTTCTTGCTATCTCTCTTCTTTCACTTCTTTTTCTTTCTTGTCTTGTTGATTCTCATGTTTCCTAGTATGTTTTTTTTTTTAATTTTTTTCCAGATCAAATGAAGAGATAAGAAGGGGGTTAAGCATCCCTCTCCCCATCCTAATTTGCTATGGAACATGTGTCCTCTCTCACTCCTAATGCAACCTCCGTTAAATAAGTACTATTTAGACACATATCCATTAATTTAGGCATAAAATCCCTTCTAATTTCCATATTTACATATTCTTTATTTTTACTACAAAATATTTTTTAAGTTTTTCTTTTATTTGCAAGTAATTTTGCAAAACAAATCCACTCATTGTTTTAATGATTATTGAACTAATTAATATAAACAAAGTGATAGATAGGAAATTTGAGTTAGATAGGAAATTTGAGTAATATAATAAATAACTTTGCTCTACGTATCAGTGTGATGAGACCACTGTTTTAAATATCGGCCGATAATCGATATTATCGGCCGAGTTATCGGATTTGGGAGCTCTCCGCTAGGATAAATTGGATTTTTAATCGGTTATCATTTTTCTAGGTTTATCGGCGATTTATCGGCGTTATCGGCACTTATCGGCCGATAAGTAAGACTTTTTTATCGGGATTATCGGGATTATCGGCCCATTTTGACTAACATTATATTTTTTTCAAGGTTATGATGCAAGTTTCGCTTTCTACAATTGGTTAATGATTCTAAACATGATGATTTATATTTTGGTATGTTTATATTTTATTAAACATGATTAGATTATATTTTTAATTGTTATATTATATATACATATCATCCAGTATATCACTCCGATAAATACTACTTATCCCCGATATATCCCCGATTTCCGCTATCCGATAATGATTTTGGCCGTCCAATAAATCCCCGATAATCGATATTTAAAACCTTGGATGAGACTAATGAAACTACTGGTTTATTTCTAGATGTTTTGCATGATGTGTTCTATCTTGCATGAAAATGTCTCCTCAGTGAATGTTTTTAATTTTTAGGGTCTATGTAGCCAAGTAGAGACCCCTTCATCTCTTTTTAGGATTTACATTATCACATAACTCAATTCCATCACTTTTCAAAATAAAAGTTAAGGGAGAAGTTGGCATGCTAAAAAAGTAGATGCTAAGTTAGCATCCTTATTTGTCAGATGTAACTTTTCAAAGAATAGCGGCTGTAATAGGCTGTTTGGTTTAAAGAAATAGAGCTGCATATAAGTATATTGTAAGCAAATTTATTATCCTTGTTTCATTAGCAACGTTGTAATTAGGAAAAGTAAGTAAACTTACAATTTGCATGAAAACTTGTAACAATCTTACGACTAGTTTGGTGTGAGCAAAAGTTGCACCTTCCCAAAAGAGGAAATTAGAAAATATAAGAGTAAATGTCATCTCATAAAAAATAATCTTCCAAAAGAGGAAATTAGAAAATATAAGAGTAAATGTCATCTCATAAAAAATATAAGAGTAAATGTCATCTCATAAAAAAATTAGAAATATAAGAGTAAATGTCATCTCATAAAAAATAATCTTCCAACACAATTTAGAGAAAATCATCTCTGAAAATTATGACTCACGTCGTTTTTGCAAAAATTAATTTTCAACAAAACACTAAATTTGTAGTGGAAATATATTTTTCATAATAAACTTGCGGATATTAAATAATGGATTTGTGGCTACTTTCCTACAACAAATGTTGCAATCTATTTTTACAACAAACCAAAAAGCCTCTAAAATAATGGGAATGTTCGTTTTTGTCTGCCAAAATATGATATTATTAAGTATGTCGCCAAAATTTTGAGTTAAACCAAATAGTTTTGTTAGTATTTTTTATCAAATCCAACTTAGATTGAATTATATCTATTAATTTAACCTTAATATAGTTATATATATCTCTCTTTCTTTCCCTCCCTCCTAGGGTCTCTTTCTCTCTGTTCCCCTCCTGTTATTAGGGTTGGCGAAATCAATCAAAAATATCTTTTAAAATAAGAGAATAACAATTATTAAATGGGCTGGTAGTGGAGAATTAATAAGCCCTTAATAAGATTTAATTTGGGCTATTAATGACTCTTAATTGGATTTAATAGGAGATTGATAGTTTAGGGTGAAGGTGATTGGGTGAAAAGCCTCTATAAATTGATCTCTTTCTTTGTGAATATAATAATATAGAAAAAAAGAAATGCTCTTCTCACCAGAACCCCTAAACAACCCAAAATCTCTTCTTTCTTAAAAGCTAACATTGGTATCATTGTATCAGATACAATCCAAAAGTTCTCCGATTCTTCTCCGCTCTAGGCCTATTCATACTCTAGGTTCACTTTGTATTATTTAATTCCCAACAGCCAAAGCTTATCCACGACAAAGCCAAGTCCTCAAAAAGAACTCACGTGACTCCTCTGACATTGGTCCTTGCTCAACTTGAATCGATTTTTCATTCAAACTAATTTGTATTTGATTGAGGTTTCTCCCATGAATGGACCTCAAACTTGCCTCGATTTTCCACTCATCAAGCTCACAAATTATCCTCCATTAATGTCTCAATCAGAGCTTCGACCCACTTCCTCTTTGTTCGAACGTCATTGACTTCAGATTTCGTTGTCCTAACAAGATCTTATCTAACCCGATTCCATTCAATGTAAACGATGCATCACCAACTGGATGCAATTTAATCTCTGCCTAATTCGACCCCAACCCCATTGCACTCACTGCAATTCGTCGCTAATGTAGTTCACTACTCTAGAAGAGATCTTGATACGACTTGCGCCGTTGCCTAGCCACAATCACCTTTGCCGATCTGATATCTACTCCTATCCCAGTCAAGTCTCAGGTTTATCTAATTCTTTTTTTTCAATTTAATATATGGCTAATCTCATGTTATTTCTCTTAGTATTATATGATGGTTTTTTCCCAAACACAATTGTAAAATTTTCAGTTATAGTTTTAGTTTCGTTCAAATGGCTAGTAAATTAGTTCCAAGTGAATTGGCAAAAATTAAAAAGTTTAATGGCAACAATTATGATATGTAGCACAAAAAAATTAGATACAGTCTTATACATGATAATAAACAATGTATTGAAACTAGTGCTTCTACCCTAACTAACACCTCTACTGCTGAGGAAGAAATGATTTGAGCAGTGGAAGTTCATAGACAAAAGGCGAAAAGTCTTATGCTCCTATTCGTGGAAAATAACCTGATTAAAGTTTTTGAAACATGCAAAATTCCATGGAATCATGGATATGTGACAATCAACAAAAGATAAATACGACACTGCCTTGGAACTTAATATTCAATTTTTTTTGCATAAGTATAGTTTTTATATGTAAGAGAGACAATATCGTAGAACATATTAATAAAATGATTGTCATGACTAAGGATTCAGCTATTGCTAGTACTAAAATCCTAGAAAAAATGCGAGTGGAAACTATATTGAATAGTCTTCCACCCTCTACCTTGATGTAGCTGGCACTACATTAAGAATGAACATTGCCATTAAATCTATTATGTATTTGACAATGCACTTAGCTATAGAAAAAGATCTAATATCCACTAAGAAGAAACCAGAACTAAACATTGCGTAATAGGAAATGAACTATGTGCATTAGAGACAACATATTAGAAAATATAGAAACTCCGGCCCTAAACCACAACAAAGAGGTCCAAAATCATAGCAATTTAAGAAGAAGGTATCTCGCAGAGCCTGCTACACTTAAGGAAAGTTTGAGCATTCCAAATCCAACTGACCATAAGGAGAAAAACAGGAGTCAATAAGAGAATTCATTGGTGTGGCAAAATACAATGTTGTGATAATGGACATAATGGTTGGTGGATTGACTCCGATGCGACTAGGCATATCGCAAATGACAAGAATGGAGTCACAGAGTCACCGAACTAAAGAAAGGAGAGTAAAGATCTACATGGGAAACAATGCCTATCTTGATGTAGAAGGTATTGGTTCATACAAATTAGAAACTAAGGACAATGTATTCATCCTCAAAAATGTGTTCTATGCGCCAGGAATTTGGTATAAACTGATCTCAATTCCATGGTGGATGAAGAAAAAGCTAGAAGTTAGGTTTTATATGACATGGTTTCTATAGGAAAAAAAATGACAAAGTATATGGTATGTGAAAATATATGCCTGAGCATGAATTATTTGTTTTTTCAATAGTTTGTAATAATTCTGTTAATGGAAACTCTAATTTGAACTACTTACCATATTATATTTCTGAGTCTGAATTATGCCATTCCAGACTAAGACGTACTAGTATTTCAAAAATGAATCAGATTACCAGAATGAGCTTATTATCTGCATTGTTTAATGTTCAATTGTCACCATGTGAACATTGTAATTGGTAAAATGATCATGAAACCTTTTACTGACGAACAAAGAGCTAGTGAATTTTTAGGGTTGATTGTAACTAGTAAAATGATCATGAAACCTTTTATTGGCGGACAAAGAGTCAATAAACTTTTAGGGTTGATACACGAATATTTGTGGTATTTTAAGTGTTAGAGCTCATAATAATAAAGATAGTTTATTGTATTAATTGATGATTATTCTAAGTTTGCACAACTCTTTCTTATCTCTAGGAAATTAGAAGCTTTTGAATTCTTTAAGAGATATAAGACAGAAGTTAAAAACTAACTTAGAAGAAATATCAAAATATTAAGAGCTGATAGAGGAAGAGAATATAATGAATTTAAGAGTTATTGTATTTAATATGGAATTGAGAGATAAACAACGCCGTATACACTACAACAGAATAGTGTCGTTGAAAGAAACAAAAAATATTGCTTAAAGTAGTTAGATGCATGTCTTATTCTGGTCTCTCTAAAATTTTTTTAGGATAAATATTATTAACTACAAATTACGTTTTGAATAGAATTTCCACAAAATTAGTTGCACCTACACCTTATGAGTTATGGAATGGGAGGAAACCAAATCCGAGTCAATCTTAGGAAATGGAAATGTATAGCCCATGTTCTCATTTCATCAACGGAGCGATAAATTGGATTTTGGAACATTAAAGTGTAGATTTGAAGGGTATTTAAAAAAAGTCGAAAGGTTATAGGTTTTATAATAAAGAAAAAGAGATCATTGAAAGTAGAGATGTTATTGTTCTAGAGAATCTAGAGGAAGATGATAAGTTTAAGAGGAAATAGAATCTCTGACTCTAATAAATTATAGTAAAGTTCCCACTAATGATCTTGATGTTGTGAAAAAACCTAACCTTGAAAATGATGAAATATCCATGGAAAATGATGAACCTCAGCATATAAGTGTTTTCGGTAAGAGACCTATAACACAACCTGCATGAATAGATAATTACTATTTGTGTTCATATGAACCATCTTGTTCCTCCGTAGATAAAGACATAGAAGAACAAGACCCTTAAACCTCTCTGATGCGATGAAATCGCATGAATCTTTTCTATGGCTTGAAGCCATGAGAGAACTTGATTCTATAGAAAAGAATAATGTTTGGGAGCTAAGTGGTCTTCTGAAAAATAGGAAAGCCATATGATGCCAATGGGTGCTTAAAAAATATCATGTTGATGTATCTATTAATAAATTTAAAGTACAATTAGTTGTCAATGGTTATAACTAGAAGGTAGGAATAATCTTTTAGGAGACATTCTCATGTAGCAAACTTTGCATCCACAATAGTCATTTTGGGGATAGTTGCATATCTAGATTTGAAGTTATTCCAAACGGATGTTAAAACAATATTCCTTAACAGAGGGTTGAAGGAAGTGATATATGCTACAATCTGAAGGTTTTCAAAGGTCAGGAACATAAAAGTGTATAAATTACAAGGTTATCGATAGCGGATAGCGTAGCGTCGTGGCGAGATACCGCTAAGGTTATTTTGGGCTGTTACGGCAGAATAGCGGAAAATAGCGTAACGTCAAATAGCGGTCAAATTTAGATATATTTAAATATTTTAGAAAATAAGAAAAATTAAAAAAAAAATCTACGTAGTTAAACTGCAAACTTAACATTACCTATTCAATGAACAAATAACAAAACAACAATATAAGTACTAAAACTTAACAATATAACTATATATGCAATTGCCAATTTGGACAAGATCAAATTTCAAACGGTTACGGTGTAGTTAAACTGCCAATACTTCATTCCTTTTGTTTTCTTGATTATTATCCAGTTTGAACCCCTAAGTAACAACTAACAACTAATAAGCATTTGATCTTAAAATATTAGTAAAATTAAAATTTTCTCTCTACTGCAGACCAAGCCCAACAGAAAATTTGAGAATGGCAATGGCAATTGTGTTGCTGTTGCTGCTGGAAATGAAGAGCTTTGGAAATGGAGGCGGTTGTGTTGTGTTGCTGGAAATGGAGAAGGTGGTAGCCAGAGATGAGAGAGGTGGGGTGTTGCTGCTTGAGATGGAGTCGATCGGCAGTGTGAGAGAGAGAGAGAGGTGACGGCGGTTAGGGTTTGTGTCTGAAGTGGACTCAGGAGTAAAAAGCGCTGTTTAGCGCTATTTCGCACTATTAAGCGCTATTTCGAGTAAAAAGCGGATTTACCCGCGATTACACCCTACAATAAGGTTTATTGGCGCAGTTAACCCCCGTTTCTGTGATTAGCGCCGTTTTTTACCACTTTTTATAACAATGATAAATTAGTGAGATCTCTATAGGGTTTAAACATTTACTAAGGTGAAAAGTAGAGAGTGGTTGTAAAAGGGAGACATGAGACATTTAAACCTAGAAAGAGACATTGTTAGTAAAGGACTTAGAGGAGAGGGGGAGGTTAGGTAGGGAAAAGCGGGGGATGGGGGCTAGAGATGGTGGGCTCAGCTGAAGGGGGGACAGGGGAGGGGTTCATTGGAATGAGTGGAGTGGGACAGGAATAGGGCCATGGGTGGTAGACTATAGTTATAATAGAGATGAGTGTAGTTTGAGACAATGTTTCAAATATCGGATATCGGGAATATATTAGATGATCAAAATTCATATTGGATTACGGATATCGGGGAAATATAGGGGATATGTGGTAAATATCAGAATACCATAACAGATAATTGCCTATATAGTATAATGGACTAAATTGTAATGTCAACATACTTAATGAAAGCTAAGCATACAAAATATAAATAATATATGTTTAGAATCACAAATCAACGTTGTAAAACAAACAAAATTACAAATCAACGTTGCAACATTTGGTCTAATTCTTTTAGGCAAAATATCATTTGATATAATGGGGAAATCACGATATCTCACCCAAGAATTGCCAAACGCAATATACTATTTTGTGACAACCCATATAAAAAGATATATCGGTCCACATACCGGCTGATGTATTGATGATATTGGGGATACATCGTCCAAAATAGCTAAAAAACGGTGAAGGATATTTAGAGACCATATCGGTTGCGGCAAGCCCTGTAAAACGATATATTGGGGGATATATCGGGTCATGTCGGGGATATTTAAAACAATGGTTTGGGGATAAGAATGTATTAATTGTACAAATGCAGTTTTTTATACACTTGGGTTTAAACATAATTCAATGAAATTCGCGTTTAAAAGATTTTGAAAGTGGATGGGTTAAAATGCAAAGCGCAATAGAAATTTGGGTTTAAAAAAATCCTAATGTTTAACCAAATTCACTGGATCTTATGTGCCTGCAACAAAAATTCATAATTAGATAGCACTGCAAACCCATGGTTTGAACATAGAAGAAAACCCAGCTTATATCTCTTCTTCTCTAAACAAGTACCTTGAGATATTGATGAGTTTAAAGTAAAGATGTTATGTTCCAATTTTAAAAAGTAAGCTGTAGACTTGTTAAAAATCATGAAGTGCTACCAATACGTAGAAGATAAGGGCACAACAGGAACAAACGACCATTCGGAATTTTTAGGTTAAAAACTAATTTTAACTAGACGGGCCTATTTGGTGGTGTAAATAAATGTGGGGACTTGGTTTTTATAATATGATATTTCTGGGCACCTATTTCAAAATACATATATTTGGGGGGAGTAATATTGGGGAAACCATTAAATAATATATTTTAACACCTTAAGCCAAAACCTGCAACTTAGGCCCTGTAGTATAGCTGGGTAGTTCTATTCCAGATACGTTTCGTGCATATAGCGTAACATTTTGTCATATTGACATCTCATGACATGGGTAGATAAAATTCTAGGAATTTCTTTTTTATGAGCCCATATTGTCTTATTTGATGCCTGCAAATGCATTTATTACCTGTAGCACCATTTCTTTCCTTCAATCTAGCGTATTGAATCAGGGACAAAATTAAGGAGGAGAAATTTTTTGAGAAATGCATTTTTAATGAAAGTTTCTTGAATCAATGACTGCATAGGTTTGTCATCCTTCTGTATCTGCACGGATTCTTATAATCGAACTTTGTAACTGCCTGTGGAACATTGTTAAGCGATAATTTGGCAAAGGAAGTTGTAGAAGTTTATTGATTACCAGAGAGAGAGAGTCATTAACTGGAGTGAAACTGTATCATTAACTGGAGTGAAACTGTATCAGATTGATATTTCTTTTCTATTTATTCAATCAAAATCCTTCTGTGCTAATTCTAATCAGTGTCCTCACTGGCCCAATTCAGATTGCAAGGTGGAACAGCTTACCCGTGGACGTTAACCTCGCCCTCGGCTTTGCTGCCTACTACTCCAAGTTCGACACAATGGAGTGCTTGGTGGATGAGGGCCAAGCATCTGCCTTCCTTGTTCCGCTCATGAAAGCTGCTGAGCATGGCTCTATCCCCGTTGTTGGCTGGTTTATAGATCGTGGCTGCACCAATATGGAACTCTGTCTTGCTCTCACTTCCGCTGCCTCAGCGGGGTAACTCCCCACAGCTACGTACCTCCTCCCTAGAGTCCCCAACCATGTGCTGTCCACCTTCAGCACCGAGATTTTAAAGACCACAGCCGAGAGAGGTAACGGGTCCCTTGATGGCATCACCTTCCTTTTGTCCTCGAATTTTCTTGGCTCCCCTGCCGCTACCTACAGGGTTGCTGAGACCATCGCCACTGGGGCTGATAGTGGAGAAATCGTACCTGAATTAGTTGACTTCTTGAAGAAGGATTGGTCGAGGGCAGCGTTTGCTCAGGGGGTGAGAGAGGCGGAGGATCACTATGTGAATGTGATGAGAGTTTTGAGGAAAGGAGGTTCAGAGATTCAGCTGAGGGATTTGCCAACGGGGCTGGTGATAGGTATTTCGTTGCTGCCGCTATATAGGGAGTGTTTGAAGGCGGGTGGGCCATTGTTGCCGCAGAGATTAAGAGGTGAGCTTATTGGAGTTGTGAAGAAGCTTGGCTGTTGGGAGGCTGGAGAGGGAAGCCAGAGGGAAGAGCTCGTGGCGGTGTTGGAGCAGCATCTGCCGTCGTTCTTGGTTCAGCCTTAGTAATTACGTGTAGACTGTTGGAAGGGAGAGCATACTAATTCGAGAGGGGAGGGGTTCCTTGTAATATGCATGTCTCTGTTACTTGTAATGATGGGATTGGAGTTTTCGTAATTAAGGGTCATATGGAGTTTCTTGTTATTCGATAATGCTTTATATGAAATTGGTCATGACGTCGCTATATAACAAATTGGTCATGAGGTTTGAAGATCAAACCAAATTAAAGCTTTTTATTTTTATTTTTATGATAATAATAAATCCACGGAAATGAATATATGACTGAATACTTTTTCTTGTAATGGAAAAGGTTCACTTGAGCTGTTCAATAATAGTCATCAAGCAGGAAGATGATTAGGATTAGTATATATCTTCTATTATGTGCATTTATAGTTCCTTTGAAGTTTTGGTGGGCTTAAGTTGCCAGCAAGCTAAAGATGTGGTGATACGAGTCGTCGTACAAGCATCATTGATCGCGGAATTATCAAAGGTGGTTGAGAAGAAAATAACAAGAACACAAGGATAATGATCGCGGAATTATCAAAGGTGGTTGAGAAGAAAATAACAAGAACACAAGGATAATTCAGTGGTGGCGAAGGAAAATACCTTCTCTAGATTATAAAAATTAAATAGTTTACAATCTCTTACAATCTCACTAGAATTGAAGAACAATCTCTCTCAATTCTCAAATACAATCTAATCTCTCTTGATTGTTTTAAAACCCTAAAACAATCCCTTATATATGTGTAACAACGTGGATGGCAAAGTGGTAAATAACCAAGCCCAAACCCCACAAGAATTCGTGCAAACAGAAACCCAAACAAACCAGGAAACCATCGGTGAGTCGACTCATGTGCATATTGTTAGACCCTAGAGGGGGGGACTAATTAACAAGTTTATTCTTTCAAGATAGATATACAAAGAGTTATGTGCAAGAATATGCAATATACACAAGGTGATATATCCTATATGATAGAAATATATGCAAGGATATATAAACAATAAGATATATCCTAACAAAGAGATATAGACAATGTATGTGCAAGGATATATAAACTAACACAAGGGTAAACAATATGAACTAGATAGTGGATGATATAGATAATGAGCTAATGACAATGGCGATATAAGATATGAACATAAATATGAATGAACGCCAAAGCACACTCAAACAAGCAATATGATCACGGAGTTCGGACCTTCCGTCCTACGTCTCCGCTCCCCACTCCCGGGGAGAAATCCACTAACACAATCCGGTTTGGAAGCCGGAACTTCTTCTACACACTCGGTTTTCTAGCTAACCGAAAACTCTACAACTCACACTCTTGCAATCACACTCTACACCCACTAAGTGTTGGACCTAGCCGTGTCTCCCTCAAGTGCTCGGTTACAACCTCTCCCTAGGCACGTCAACCGACGCCACTCCTCTTGGGACGATCCCCGACTCTCACCACACACTCCTCACTCGGTGTACAAGTGTATTACAAAGTGATTCTCACAATAAGCACAAATATGACAAATGATTGTTCTCAAAACAAGGTGAGCACTCAATTAAGCTCACTCTCAATGTCACAAACCCACAACCCTAAATTATACTATGAATGTAAATACAATAAGCTCAATAGGTTGTGTGTGAACAAAGAGTATCAATAAAACGATTAAACTCAATATAGAAATCTAGCTTATGGAAATTAAGATCAAAACAATAAATAGCTAGAATTGAGTTTAAGGAAAACTTCTCTATAGATCAAGAGTGAGAGAGAGATGAGTTGAATGCCCAAACACCAAAGATGATCTCCACTTGCTCTTGTGAAATTTGCTCCACAAATCAAACTTTTGTAAATGCTTAAAAGCTTTTTAAACAAACACTAAACCCTTAAACAAAACTCTTTAAACTTGTTTTTAAAACTCTCTTTTCAATTACTTAGATAATTGAGAGTTGAAGACAATGGGGTATTTATACCCTCTCACAACTCAGCCAAGAAACCAGAGCAAAAGACAAAACAGCCCCAAGGCAACGGTCAAAAAACTAGCCGTTGGAAGCTGAAAACAACATCGTCGGTCGACCGGAAAATTCGTCGGTCGACCGAAAATTTTCATCGGTCGACCGGACCGGTCGACCGACAGGCTTTCTGTCGCCCAGTGAACTTTTGACCTCAGGTTCGGTCGACCGGTGCGGTCGACCGAAAACTGATATGAAAACTGTTTATCTGATTTTGAAATGCTGTTTAAAAATATCAAATAAATTCCAAAAAATGTAAAACTTTGGGGAATGATTGTAGACATGATAATAAACATGCTACAATGACTGGTTATCAAAAAGGACTTCCCAAAAGAAAAATATCATCATTTTACAAACTAGTTCAAAAACATGAAAACCTGAAAATTGATATTTTGATATTTTGACTTAAACAACATTTTGAAACCTTATGAAATGATTGTATAGACTTGATAAAAGATATAACATGTTGTTATGAAGTCTATAACCTAGAAATACAATATTTTCATAAAATTGCATATTCTATGCAATATATACAAAAACACTAAATATGATTTCATTAAATATAAGCTTGTTAAAGGTAAAATCATATATAGGCATATAAACATGAAACAAAATAGTATTTTCCAATTCTATTCATTTGTTTCATATATAAACTCGAAAATTATTAAACCAAAAACATATATGTATATATATAACTGTATATATACAAAACCAAAACCAAAGCGTGTATGTGTGTATATGATTGAGCTTAAAGTACTAACACACATAATATAAATTCCTAAACTAAATTACCCAAGCTTGATCTTGATCTTCATTGTAGCTCAACTTGGTACATGTTGCGGATGAAGCTTGAACTTGGATCTTTAACTTGAATTGTACGTTGCTTCACTCCACAATTCCGCCAACCTCCTCTTGATATGATCGTGTAGCTCTATTCCATCCATCCTCCAACAACGTTGTTTGTCTACAAAACATAGGAATGCACAAACACTAGACAAACAACATTAGTAATAAATTGTTTGTTAAACATCATCAAAACAAGAAGGCCAACACATATATATGAGTCGATTGGTCAGAAACTTCTGACAAAACGACTGGGTTTCGTGAGTCGACTCATGACAGTCAGAAACTTCTGACAAACGGTTGGGCTTCGTGAGAACGGCTGGGCTTCGTGAGTCGACTCATGACAGGCATGAGTCGACTCATGTGCATGTATGAGTCGACTCACGGGTTGAAAACTGGATGTTTCGATTCTTCGTTTCGCCATCTCGTTCCACGCTTTGACCTGCATTCCACTGTATTGTTTTACACTTCTATTCTCAAGTTACCATGGGAATCATCTATCCTCAAGCTTCCATGAGGATCGCTAAGTTCCGAAGAGGAGATGCACCTGTATCATGGCTCCCCCTTTTAGGAACTTGAAGTCCCGTTCAAGTTAGAACTTCAGTTGAGGAAACTCGCGAGCTCCTACTTCCATGTTGAACCACTTAGCCTTGCTAGGAACCTGTGACGCCCCTGGGTTCACACAAGGCTGCAGTCCAAAGTAAAACCAGAGATGTCAAACCTGCCATGCACCACACCGTGCAATAACATGTTTCACCATCATAATTACTATCTCTCTAGTGGAATCAAAAACAGGTGTAGTACAAAGTAAGTAAAAGGTTATACAACAATTGCTTAATGGAGTGATAGGACTCAAATAAACACATCTCATCAATCAAAAAATAAGCTGAAGCACACAGTCAAAGTCCGAAATGAATAATAAAGATCTGGAGAGCTCAACATGTCTCAAAGTACATAATGTTTAATACAAGAAATAAGGCAAACAGCCTTTATAACTCTAGAACATAAACCTCTCAAGTCTAAAACATCTCAAGTGGAGTACAAATAAAATAAATACATCTAAAAAGAGGATAGTAGACACTAGTAAGGGTCGTCCTCAACCTGCGACTCTCCGGGCTCCTGGCTCGTTACCTGAAAGGGGGAGGTACAACGAGCGTCAAAGCGCTAGCGAGCAACATCACAACCAACCCCAAGGGATAGGGCTCGTTGTATATGAAAATACAGTTAGTATAATGTAATATAAATCATTTATACAAATATTAACGGGTCTTAGTACTTACGGAAATACAACACGAGCATAGGTACGTCGAGCGAAATAATCCAAACAAGGAAACCCTCATGTATATACCTTGTATCTCAAATTGTAGATCCCTAAGTATAAAATCCGAAGCCTAATACAAGAAACAATAAAGGAAACGAATACAAACCCATCTCTACCGATAAGTACTGTAATCATGTCATGGCCACAATAAGTGTCATGTCTGAAAACGATTAAGTGTCCAACACGTAGACTATATATATATCATATGAATGTCCAGCACGAGGACTAAATGGAAAGAGTAAAGAAAAAAAATAAGGAAAAAGAAAACATGCCCATCTCTACCAATAACATGTAAGTGAAACAAGGCTACAATAGGTGCCATGATCAACCTAGGTAGCTATCATGTCCCGGCCAAATACAATGTGTCGTATATCCAACTTTATTGAATAACGTGCTCAAGGTTTAGCAAAAGTCTAATACATGACTAAAATGGATTATAGTCCAACACGAGGACTTCTATGGATTATAGTCCAACACGAGGACTTTAATGGATTATAGTCCAACACGAGGACTGCGTACCAAAAGTATACATGTCTATATTCCCATACATACTCTGCTGTTCTGACTTAAACTCATGTTCAAATCACCTCACATGAACAGGTGAATTCATAATCACCGTATGCATAAATACTTATATACACCCAACATGTAATTTAAACAGAAGCATGAACGAAACAGAAAGAAAATACTATGATGAGTCGACTCGTACTCAAATATGAGTCGACTCAACAGAACACATTTGATATCAGAAAAGGACTCTGTGAGTCGACTCATGACAGTCATGGGTCGACTCATGGCTTATGGGTCGATTCATATACTGACGAGTCGACCCAGCAGAAACAATATGCAACACAACAAGACTTCGTGAGTCGACTCATGACAGTCATGAGTCGACTCAACATGATGAGTCGACTCGTGATGAGTCGTGAGTCGACCTACGAGCTGAAATCTGCATATAATACAAGTTAAATTCACCAACACGATTCTTCCCTCTAATTCACTAATCTACATCTTTATAACCATCAATTCTAGACTATGATACAGAGATAAATTCACATATAGCATAAGGAACATTTACTTATGTGTTAAATCTAACAATTTACCCCTAAACATGAAAAAGGGCATTTGATCAAAAAGAAAACTCATGTTTTTATTTCTTAGAAATATTTCCAGATCTGGGTTTTTCTTCAAAAATTCGTGGGTGGGGATTTAAAATCTGAAACACATGATTTCTAGCATCTACCCTAACAAGAACATTGTTTTATACTTGAAAATAAGTCTTGGGCTCAATAAAACTCATGGAAAACCATTGTAAACTATTAAAAACGTGGGAGAGGGGTTTGGCGAGATGTTACTCGCCTAAGAAATGATGAAGAACAGATCCCTTCTCTGAAATCCTCACAAAGCCGCTGAGAAAGCCTTCGAAACGCCCCAAAATCTCCAAGAACACCTAGGGTTTTAGAGAGGAGAGAGGGGGACTAGGGTTTCTGGGGAAAACTGATGGAAATGAGGTGATTTCGGGTAGGGGAGTATATATATAAGTGGATAAAACCCGACCCGAAACCCAACAAACCCGAACTGAGAAAACTGGAAAATCCTCAATGAGTCGACTCATCACAGTCATGGGTCGACTCATGACTTCCTGGGTCGACTCGTAACATAGTGAGTCGACTCAGCAGAAACAAAAGGCAACAGGACTCGATTTCGTGAGTCGACTCATGAAAATCATGGGTCGACTCATGGACTAAAAACTGCATATGATGGTTCTGCTGCATATAATGAAATTTGCACACTCAAACCCATTACTGATGCACATAAACATGATCAAAATCTACGGGGTCTTACATTCTTCCCCCCTTAAAGGAATTTCGTCCTCGAAATTCAGAAATCATATCTAACTCATAAAGATACAAGAAAGACATGACAAGGGTTAAATCTAACCCGCACACATACACATTTTATAATACCGAATTCTAGTTAGCACACAGCGATATTCATATTTAACGATCTAAAATGATGATATTGTTACCTAACCCCTAATCTAACGGAACTAGTACGTCGGGTGAAAAATCCAAACAAGGAACCCCCCATGTATATACCACGTGTTCCGAAAGATTAAGAATTAAGTAAAAGTACCCTCATTCTAGTGTTAAATATAAGTATCAAAACATAATATGTTCCTGAGTCTCTTGTCTTCTCTAGCAAGTATGGCCACTGGAATCTCAATAGTCGACAAATCATCCCTAAGCTCGATCTCCGGTGCATCCAACACTCGTTGCCGCTCCTACCAATGGAATCACCTTGTTCCTGAGTCTCTTGTCTTCTCTAGCAAGTATGGCCACTGGAATCTCAATAGTCGACAAATCATCCCTAAGCTCGATCTCCGGTGCATCCAACACTCGTTGCCGCTCCTCATCGTGCAAGTGTTTCTTGAGCATAGAAATGTGGAATACATTGTGTATACTAGACATAGAAGCTGGAAGATCTAGTCTGTATGATACAGCTCCAATGCACTCCAAAATCCGGAAAGGTCCAATATATCTCGGTGCAAGCTTCCCTCGCCTCCCGAATCGCTGTACGCCTTTCATAGGCGATACCTTCAGCATAACCTGATCCCCAATCTGAAATTCTAGGGGTCTTCGCCTCTTATCTGCATAGCTCTTCTGCCGACTCTGAGCGGCTAGAATCCGCTCTCTGATCAAAGCTACCTTCTCAGTAGTCTGCCTCACTAGCTCTGGCCCAAGCATCAAGCTGTCCTCCGGCTCAGTCCAACATATCGGTGATCTACAAGGTCTCCCATACAATGCTTCATACGGGGCCATACCGATCGTCGCTTGATAACTGTTGTTATAAGCGAACTCTGCTAGTGGAATATGATCCTCCCAACTGCCTTGGAAGTCAATGACACATGCCCGCAACATGTCCTCCAACACCTGATTCACCCTCTCTGTCTGACCATCTGTCTGTGGGTGGAATACACTGCTATAAGATAGCTTGTTGCCAAATGATTCCTGGAAACTCCTCCAAAAGTGTGAAGTGAAAACCGATCCCCGATCTGATACGATCGTATCTGGTACTCTGTGAAGTCGAACTATATCCCGAATGAAGATCCTCGCATAAGTCTCGGCTGTATAAGTAGTCCTCACTGGGATAAAATGTGCTGACTTCGTCAACCGATCCACTATCACCCAAACCGAATCATTCCCCTTCTTTGACTTCGGCAATCCCACTATGAAGTCCATGGAAATATCCGCCCACTTCCACTCCGGAATAGGCAAGGGCGGAAGTGTCCCTGCCGGTCTCTGATGCTCTGCCTTCACCTGCTGACAGGTGAAACATCTAGCCACATAGTCTGCAACCTCTCTACGCATGCCACTCCACCAGAAATGTCTCTTCAGGTCCTTATACATCTTTGTGGTCCATGGATGTATTGTGTACCGAGTACGGTGCGCCTCATCAAATAATTCCCTCTTCAGCTCTGTACTAGCTGGCATAACCAACCTACCCTTCATTCGTAGGCCTCCATCTGCTCCAATGGTCCAATCAGCCTTAGGCTCCTTGGAAATCTCCTCCTTTCGGATTTGAATCCAAGAGTCTCCCGACTGAGCTCTGACAACTCTGTCACTCCAAGATGGCTGCACTGATACAGCTCCCAAAAATGCACTGGTTCCTCCAACCTCGGGTCTAAAATCAAACTGACTAAGAGTGATAAGGTCTCTGTACAATGAACATCTCAAAGCCGCAACCCGATGTCGACGCTTCCTACTCAAAGCATCTGCTACGACGTTCGCCTTCCCTGGATGATACTGAATCGCGAACTCGTAGTCCTTGATAAACTCAATCCACCTCCTCTGCCTCTGATTGAGTTCCTTCTGAGAAAAGAGGTACTTCAGACTCTGATGGTCTGTGAATAGTTCAAACTGCACTCCATACAAGTAGTGCCTCCATGACTTCAGTGCAAACACCACTGCTGCTAACTCCAAGTCATGAGTGGGATAGTTCTGCTCATGCACCCTCAACTGTCGAGAGATGCCTGCTGGCACTCCATACTCCATATAAACTGTACACCCTTCTTCGTAAGGCGTGTAATCGGCGTCACAATCTTCGAGAAGTCCTGAATGAACTTCCTGTAGTATCCAGCTAAACCCAAAAAGCTGCGAATCTCTGACGCCGTCTTCGAGGGCTCCCAATCAAGAACTGCTGTGACCTTAGCCTGGTCCACTGCTATGCCCTCTCTACTGATGACGTGGCCAAGAAATCTGACTTCTGAAAGCCAAAATTCACACTTGCTGAACTTGGCATATAACTGGTGCTCTTGAAGAGTCCTCAACGCTATCCGTAGATGCTCCTTGTGCTCCGTCTCCGATCTCGAGTAAATGAGTATATCATCGATGAAGACGATCACAAACTGATCTAAGAAGGGACGGAAAACCCGGTTCATCAAATCCATGAATACCGCGGGTGCATTGGTCAACCCGAATGGCATGACCAAGAACTCGAAGGATCCATATCGAGTAAGAAAGGAGGTCTTGGGAACATCCATCTCCCGAACCCGCAACTGATGATAGCCAGAACGAAGATCAATCTTCGAGAAATACTACGCTCCCTGCAACTGGTCAAACAAGTCATCAATCCTAGGTAGTGGGTACCTATTCCGGATAGTGACCTTGTTCAACTCTCTATAATCTATGCATAATCTCATACTACCGTCCTTCTTCTTCACGAAGAGGACCGGTGCGCCCCACGGAGAATGACTCCGACGGATAAAACCCTGAGCTAACAACTCATCCAACTGGGTCTGAAGCTCCCTCATCTCAGCTGGTGCCATGCGATAGGGTGCGCGGGATATCGGGGCTGTGCCAGGCTGCAACTCAATGCAGAACTCAACCTCTCTCACAGGAGGTAACCCAGGTATGTCCTGAAAGACATCCTGAAAATCTGAGACAACTCTAGTCTCCAATAACTCGGCTCCCTGATCCCGTTGCCGCACCTCCTCGATGTACGCCAGAAACAACTCCGCAAATCGGTTGCCCTGAGAGGTGGCTACAATAATCTCGGACCCATCGGACGCTCGCAACTTGACTGTCTTCGCAAAACAGTCAATACTAATATGGTAGGATGACAACCAATCCATACCAAGAATGACATCAAACTCGGACATATGCAACACTATCAAATCAACCATGAACACACGCTCTCCAGAAGCGATACTTCACCTAAAGGGGTGGAAACTGATAAAGGGGTGTCTAGAGGCTGAGCTACAAGCTGGAGTCTAGCCATAAATGCATGCGAGATGAAGGAATGCGAAGCTCCCGAATCGAAAAGAATACGGGCGGGAAGGAAATTCACAAGGAACGTACCCTCTACAACTGCTCCGCTGGCACCACGATCACGGGGTACCACTGCATAAACTCTGCCTGTAGCTGAAGTCTGCTCTACTACTAATGCTGGAGAGTATGGAACAATCTGCCCCTGGGGAGCCTCCTGGACTGCTCGAACCTGCCCCTCTGCTCTCTGCGTCGCTAGCGGTGCCTCAAGCCTGTTCGGCTGACCCTGACCTCTGCCCTGCTGTCGCTGCTGCTGCTGGTTCGGACCCTCGGGCCCTTGCCCTGCTGAGCTCCTGCTGGTGCACTACGACACTCTGATGCCTTGTGCCCGACTTTGTGGCAGTTGAAACAAGAACCCTGGAACTTGCGCTGCTGATGCGCTCGCTGATCCTGCTGGGGTCCCTTCTTATGAGGGCCCTGCTGCTGCTGATGCTGATGCCCTGACAAAGGTCTCTTGTTCTTGCCCTTGTCCCCGCTCTGCCCTGCCTTGGCCTTCCCCTCCTTGTCCTTCAGGAACATAGTGGTCTCGATCTCCTGAGAAGTGGCAGCCTCAGCTACCTCCCTGACTGAAAAGAATCTCCTCGACACAAGATACCGTCGGAGATTAGGGCGAAGCCCAGCCAAGAACATCTGAGCCTGACGCTCTCCTGTCTGCCACATACCCGTGAAATGCAGCAACTCCATAAACCGGCTCTCATAATCCGCCACTGTCATGTCCCCCTGAGTCATCCGGGACAACTCAAGCTCCTTCCCAGTCCGTGCTGCAGAAGAAATATACTGTCCATCGAAGAAGTAAATGAAATCCTCCCATGTGAGGGTCATCCTCTGCTCTGGAGTAAACTATAGCCGGTACCATCTCCCGGCATCTCCCTTCAGGCTATAAGATGCCAATCTCTGCTTCTGTACCGGGTCCACACTGAGTATATCGAGGATATTGCTCACATCCTCCTTCCACTTATGGGCTGCAAGAGGGTCTGGTGACCCTTGAAACTCTGGTGCCCTCATCTTCTGGTATCTCTCTACCATACGGAGCCAAGCTTCCTGCTCCGTGGCTCTATCTGGCACTGCTAGTGGAATAACTGCAGGTGCTGCCTCTGGGTCTCTCTCTCTGATCGGGACGGCTGGTATCCCCTGCTGCTGAGCTACAGGTGGTGGTGGCGTCCGAGGTGCTATGTGAGTAGTTACCAACTCCTCTATGGCTGTCATCCTGGCAATAAGGGGAGCCATGATATCCACCAAATACTGGGGAGCCTGCTGCGGCTCTGGTGGTGCCTGCTCCTGCTCGGGTGGAGCCGGCTGCGGCTCAGGTGGGACCTGCTGGGGCTCTGCCTGAGCGGCCCTTCTAGTGCGGGGTCTCCCACGTCCAGCCATCTCTCTGATCATAAGAAAAATAAGGTTCATGAGTCAAAGTAGACGTACATACATAGTTCATCACAATATGATTTTCACATCACATAGTATTCACACATGTACTTTAAGCAAAAATAGTTGTCATAAAAAAAATTTCTCAAAATTTTGAGATATACATATATATCGTCCTCACTCATACTAGGAAATCCTTAGCGGACTCTACACATGAATCCTAAGAAACTCTAACCTAGCTCCACGACTCGACACAGGATGATCCTAGGGATAGGTGTAGTACAAAGCAAGTAATAGATTATACAGGAATCAACTGATGAAATAATAGAGATCAAATTAATATTTCACCATCTAATATGTTGGAGTACAAATAAATGTCTGAAATAAATAAACTGGAGTTCTCATCAAGTCTCAAAATACAAAATGTCTGACAAGAGAAAATAAGGCACACAGCCTTTGCAACTTCTAGAATAAAACTCTCAAATGTCTAAACAGAAGTCTACAGTGGAGCTCAAAGAAAATATCTAAAAAGAGGATAGTAGACACTAGTATACATCGCCATCAACCTGCGACTCTCCGGGCTCCTGGCTCGTTACCTGAAAGGGGGAGGGACAATGAGCGTCAAAGCGCTAGCGAGCAACATCACAACCAACCCCAAGGGATAGGGCTCGTTGTATATGAAAATACAGTTAATACAATGTAATATAAATCATTTATACAAACATTAACGGGTCTTAGTACTTAGGGAAATACAACACGAGCATAGGTACGTCGAGCGAAATAATCCAAACAAGGAAACCCTCATGTATATACCTTGTATCTCAAATTGTAGATCCCTAAGTACAAAACCCGAAGCTAGTTACAAGAAAAATAAGGAAAAGGAAAACATGCCCATCTCTACCAATAACATGTAAGTGAAACAAGGCTACAATAGGTGCCATGATCAACCTAGGTAGCTATCATGTCCCGGCCAAATACAATGTGTCGTATATCCAACTTTATTGAATAACGTGCTCAAGTTTAGCAAAAGTCTAATACATGATTGAAATGGATTATGGTCCAACACGAGGACTTCTATGGATTATAGTCCAACACGAGGACTTTAATGGATTATAGTCCAACACGAGGACTGCGTACCAAAAGTATACATGTCTATATTCCCGTACATACTCTGCTGTACTGACTTAAACTCGTGTTCAAAGTATCATCTCACATGAACAGGTGAATTCATAATCACCGTATGCATAAATACTTATATACACCCAACATGTAATTTAACAGAAGCATGAACGAAACAGAAAGAAAATACTATGATGAGTCGACTCGTACTCAAATATGAGTCGACTCAACAGAACACATTTGATATCAGAAAAGGACTCTGTGAGTCGACTCATGACAGTCATGGGTCGACTCATGGCTTATGGGTCGATTCATATACTGACGAGTCGACCCAGCAGAAACAATATGCAACACAACAAGACTTCGTGAGTCGACTCATGACACAACCTGATGAGTCGACTCGTGATGAGTCGTGAGTCGACCTACGGGCTGAAATCTGCATATAATACAAGTTAAATTCACCAACACGATTCTTCCCTCTAATTCACTAATCTACATCTTTATAACCATCAATTCTAGACTATGATACAGAGATAAATTCACATATAGCATAAGGAACATTTACTTATGTGTTAAATCTAACAATTTACCCCTAAACATGAAAAAGGGCATTTGATCAAAAAGAAAACTCATGTTTTTATTTCTTAGAAATATTTCCAGATCTGGGTTTTTCTTCAAAAATTCGTGGGTGGGGGTTTAAAATCCGAAACACATGATTTTTAGCATCTACCCTAACAAGAACATTGTTTTATACTTGAAAATAAGTCTTGGGCTCAATAAAACTCATGGAAAACCATTATAAATTATTAAAAACGTGGGAGAGGGGTCTGGCGAGATGTTACTCGCCTGAGAAATGATGAAGAACAGATCCCTTCTCTGAAATCCTCACAAAGCCGCTGAGAAAGCCTTCGAAACGCCCCAAAATCTTCAAGAACACCTAGGGTTTTAGAGAGGGGAGAGGGGGACTAGGGTTTCTGGGGAAACTGATAGAAATGAGGTGATTTCGGGTAGGGGAGTATATATATATAAGTGGATAAAACCCGACCCGAAACTCAACAAACCCGAACTGAGAAAACTGGAAAATCCTCAATGAGTCGACTCATCACAGTCATGGGTCGACTCATGGCTTCATGGGTCGACTCGTAACATAATGAGTCGACTCAGCAGAAACAAAAGGCAACAGGACTCGATTTCGTGAGTCGACTCATGAAAATCATGGGTCGACTCATGGACTAAAAACCGCATATGATGGTTCTGCTGCATATAATGAAATTTGCACACTCAAACCCATTACTGATGTACATAAACATGATCAAAATCTACGGGATCTTACAGAACCTAACCTTGACGTCCAATGAGAAACGACTCATTCGTCCACCACCTCGTCGTGGTCGTCTTCCGCTCCAAATTGCAATCTTCCTTCAGCGGCTCTTCTCTATTAAACCACAAGTCTTCAACATGCGGCAAGATCACATTGTCGTCATCTTCATCATCCAGTAATGGAGGCTCAAACAACTTCAAATACTCGGTATTGATCACCGATACATGCCTAAGTAAGGTGGTAAATCTAGCCTGAAGGCGTTGTCACCAATCTAATCGAGAATTCGAAACAGACCATATCGTATAGGTTTTAACTTCTTCCCTTTTCCCTTTAGCCTCTCCTTACTCAATTTCAGCCATACCATGTCGCCTATGCCAAAGTTACAAGGAACCCGATGCCGATCATGCTTCGCCTTGTAATTGACTTGTGATTTCTTCAATTGAGCTTCAACAGTGATATGAATATGTGCAATCTTCTCCAGAAATCGTTGAGCACGTTGTCTCTCACTCCCTTCCTTACTGTCGGCCGTGGCTTCACTGGAAAACACGAGATCAAATGGACTCGGAGGTAAAAACCCATAACAAGTCTCAAACGGTGACTTTCCCGAACATCCATGAATAGCCCGATTAAATATAAACTGAAGATATGGTAAGCTCTCATCCCAAGTCTAGGGATTTTGAATTGTATCCTCTCAACATATGTACCATAGTCCGATTAACTACCTCTGTTTGTCCGTCGGTTTGTGGATGAAAGACGTGCTCTTCTTCAACCTAGTGTCCATCAAGCTCCACAAAGAATCCCAAAAATGTCCGAGAAACCGGCTATCTCAATCTGAAATAATTGAATTCGGCAATCCAAAGTTCTTCCACACATACTCAAAGAACAATTGCGCCGCACCCGCTCTCGTCACGGTCTTCTTATAAGGAATCAAGATGACCATCTTGCTAAACCGGTCCACCACAATGAATAAATAATCATTCCCATGCTTTCGTCGGCAATCCTCCTAAGAAATCCATAGAAATACTCTCGCACGGTCTCGACGATACTGGCAATGGTAGATACAATCCCCTTTTCCTATTATAAGGCTTCGATATGAAACATACCTTACACCCTCCAACATAATTAGTGACACCCTCTAACATCTTCGGCCAAAAGACATATCGTCGTAGATTAAGAAGCGTCTGTTGGGTCCTTTTGTTTTGATGATGATTAACAAATAATTTATAACTAATGTTGTTTGTCTAGTGTTTGTGTTTTATATTTATTCTAGACAAACAATAAGTTGGATGATGGATGAAATCGATCTTTTACGATCATATCCAATGGAGGTTAGCGGAATAGTGGTTGAAGCATTGAAATTCATGTTGAAGATCCAAGTTCAAGCTTCATCCGCAAGTGTACCAAAATAGAGCTTCGTTGAAGATCACAAGTGTAATAATCCATTTGTTTTATACCAATAATTTTTTTAGGCCCACATGAGGTAAGGTTTTGAAAAAAAAAACCAACAAATTTTTTCTTAAGGCCCATTCTAGAAAGACCATGTATGCAACTCCATTATTTCCCTTTGATTCTCTTCTTCCACGTGAGAGATTTGAGGGAAGATATTTTTGGAAAATATCTTCCCCACTAAGCTAAAATCTCTCCCAAAAATCCCTCCACTAAAATCTCTCCCAAAAATCCCTCCACTAAAACCCCTCTCTCTAATTCTCTCCCAAATCACTCACTTTGTCCCCTAATTTCTTTTTTATTCTCTCTTTAAACTCCCTTACCCAAGTTTTCTCCAAATCACTCACTTTGTCCCCTAATTTCTTTTTTATTCTCTCTTTAAACTCCCTTACCCAAGTTTTCTCACAAGAGCAAATTAAGAGAGAGAGAGAGAGAGAGAGAGAGAGAGAGAGAGAGAGAGAGAGAGAGAGAGAGAGAGAGAGAGAGATCTCTCTTTAAACTCCCTTACCCAAGTTTTCTCACAAGAAGAGAGAGAGAGAGAGAGAGAGAGAGCTCACGGGGAAGGAAAAAAAAGAGAGAACGCAAGGGAGGCTGGAACCAAGTAAAAAAAAGGATTCTTCTTGCTTCGGTGAAATCGGAGTTTCGCACCATTTTCGGCAAGCATTCTTTTCTTCAAATATTATTACTTTTAGATTATTATTTTTGATTTTTTTTCTTCATGCAAACATTTTTTTTCCACTCGATTATATATATATTTTTCTATGAATTTTAATATGTGTAAGTTATCAACATGCTGTAAGTATACATGATTTAGTTTGAATGGCATTCGTTGTAATTATTTTGATGGCATGAGCTGTAATTAAATAAAACTTTATGACAATATACATAACCGGCTTTGATGTAGAGTTTTCCTCATTGGTGTGATTATTTATTTGGGAACTTGACCGAAACCAAAGTTTAGTTTCTCTGAATCATATATGACATAAAAGATTAAGTGGTTATATTGGTTAGTTGCCTTGGACAATGAGACAAGGGTCTCTAGTTGTCTTCATGTTTTCTTAAATTAATGTATTTTGGATCATTTTAACTTGTACTCGACCCAGTTGTCTTCATGTTTTCGTAAATTAATGTATTTTGGGTCGTTTTAACTTGTACCCGACCCAGTTAGGTCTACAACTCTTCAAACCCGACCATGTTTGGACCCATTACCAAAGTACAGACCCGTTTGACCAGTTCAAACACAATTCCAGACCCGTTATCATATGTTAGACCCGTTTGACCAGTTCAAACCCATTTTCAGACCCGTTATCATTTTTCAAACCCGTTTAACCAGTTCAAACCCAATTTCAGACCCGTTATCATATTTCAGACCCGTTTAGGCTTTTTCTCATAAAACAAAAATCAGTTTTTGCACTTTTCTATGGCCAAATAAAAATTAGTTTGGCCACTTTGACACTAAATAATTATGCTAATTACTTATTTTCTTTTTGTTAAAGTTAATGAGGATATTGTTTGATTTTTTGATGCTTATTGGATCACTGGATGCTATGTTTAATCACCTAGTGACATTTGATAGGGTTGACTGTGCATGAAGACGACTTCCATCAAGAACTATAATTTATAAACGTGTTATCATAGCATGGCTATACCCTCAACATCGATATCCCGATGTGAGGAGTTTTCCTTGATTATTACTATTATTACTATAGCATCTGTTAGACCCTAGAGGGGCCGGTGATTAGGGTCTTATGCTAATCTAATCCGATTTTATGCTAATTAAAACTTATTAACAAGTTATCCTAGCAAGTATGAAATACAACAATGTATATGAGCTAGGATAAGCAATATGAACAACAAGATATATCCCAACAAAGAGATATATGCAATGTATGTGCAAGGATATATAAACTCAAGGGTAAACAATCTAAACTAGATAGTGGGCAATATAATCAACAAGCAATATACGAAGATGATATAAGGTATGAACATAAAAGTAAGTGCGCCAATGCAATCACAAACAAACAATATGATTACGGAGTTCGGTCCCCACGACCTACGTCTCCGCTCCTCACCTCGAGGAGATCTCCACTATCTCAACCGGGTTTTCTACGTTCACCCGAACAACGTTTACACCTTACAATACAATCACTATGCAATCACACCTCACACACTAAGTGTTGGTCCTAGCCCGTGTCCTCCTCCTCAAGTGCTCGGTTACAACCTCTCCCTAGGCACGTCAACCGACGCCACTCCTCTTGGATTCGACCCCGTCTCTCACCACACACTTCTCTCGGTGTACAAGTGTATTACAAGTGATTCCTCACAATTAGGCACAATATAACAAATAATTGTTCTCTCTAACAAGGTGAGAACTCAATTAAGCACAACTCTAAGTCACAAACCCACAACCCCAAATTATACTATGAATGTAAATATAATAAGCTCAATAGGTTGTGTGTGAACAAAGAGATAAAACAATATAAACTCAATATGAAATCTAATAAATCTAGCTTATGGAAATTATAATCAAAATAATAAATTGCTAGATGAGTTTAGAAACACTTCTCTAAAGATGACAAGAGAGTGGGAGAAGAGTGAATGCTCAAACACCAAAGGATGATCTCCACTTGCTCTTGTGAAATTGAATTCACAAACTCAAACCCTCAATTGCTTAAAAGCTTCTTAAACCAAACTTAAACAAACACTAGACAAGTTTAAACCCTTGTTTAAAAACTTCTTTAAAAACTTCTTTAAAAACTTCTTAATTGACTTGAAAAAGAGAAGCAATAGGGTATATATACCCACAAAAGATCTCAGCCAAAACCCCCGTTAAAAAGACAACAAAGCCCAGCTCAGAGAAAATAGCCGTTGGAAGCAACGGTCTCATTGGCGGTCGACCGAAAATTCTCGCGGTCGACTGCAAGCCAGATCCCAAACTGAGAATCGCGCAGAAACAACGTCGGTCGACCGTATCGGTCGACCGGAGGAAATTTCGGTCGACCGACCAAAATTTCGGTCGACCGGATTACTGTAGCAATGCACAGCAATTTTGTAAAATCAATTTAAAATAGTAAATGAACTCCAAAAATTATGAAATTTTGTGGGAATGTTATAGACATGTAGAATAACATGTTAGAGAAAGAATTTCTGAAAAAACATTTCCCAGTTGAGAGAAATAAATGTTTGAACACAAAAATACAGTTTCTGAAAATCTGCTGTGATACACGATTTTGTAAAATCAAGTAGGCACAGTAAATCAACTCCAAAAATAGTAAAATTTTGAGGAAAGTTTCTAAACATGTAGATAAACATGTCAGAGAAAGAATATTTCAAATATCACTTCCCATTTGTAAAAACTCATCAGTTTTGTAAAACATGCACGAACATGTGCACGAACGAAAACGTGAATTTGTAAATTCCTTTAAACATAACAAATCAATTCCAAACTTGATGAAACTTTGAGAAATGTTTGCAAATGATATTTTGAACATGTTACAAAAAGAATTTTCCAATTTGCATTTCCCAATTATGAAATCTCATTATTTTGCAAAAGTGTTCAAAACATAAAAACCCAAAACCATGCATGTATATATATAACTATATATATACTATATAACTATATATATATACGAAGAAACCAATAAATGTGTGTGTATAGATAATTGAGCTTAAGGTACTAACACACATAATATAAACTCCTAAACTAAATTACCCAAGCTTGATCTTGATCTTCATTGAGCTCAACTTGGTACACGTGCGGATGAAGCTTGAACTTGATCTTGAACTTGAATTGTACGATGCTTCACTCCACAATTCCGCCAACATCCTCTTGATATGATCGTTGAAGCTCTATTCCATCCATCCTCCAACTATGTTGTTTGCCTAGAATAAATAAGAAAACACAAATACTAGACAAACAACATTAGAAGTAAATTGTTTGTTAAACATCATCAAAACAAGAAGGCTAATAGCATCGACTAGACGATGCACCCCTCTTGATTAGACACGTTCTGGGTCACGATTATTTCATAGTTTTACAGAAGTCATTTCACGGTAACTCTGTGGTTAGTGCATAACATTTCATGCACAGTCACTTAAAATTTAATCGACAAACATGGGGTTTATAAAGGGGAATTAGACGGAGAATATAACATGTACATAAACGGGTCGGGATGGTTTACAAGGAACCGATTTATATACATGAAAATATTCTTCTCTAATTTAAATAACTTTTAAAATAATAATATATCTGCTTGTGTGTTTGATGATGGACATTATTTTATCTCTATGGTTTGTAAATTTTCTTTTATCACTATTAATTTATAATTTATCTTTCCTTTATATGCTATTTACACTTACACGTGCACTATTTCCTTCATTTTACATGCTTGTTGGGAGTTTTCTGACTCCCCTGGGGTTTGTATGCCCAAGATTCGGGAACTGTTCTTTCTTCGTAGGACCAAGAGTAATTCGAGGGGCAGGCTCAACTGCAGTGATCATCGTTCCTTCTATCAGTTCTCCAATTCAGTTGTTTTAGGTAGTTATTTGGTTCAGGTTTTTCTTTAGCCACAGTTGGCTATCCAGACTATGGTGTATTTTTTTCTCCTTTCTCTTTAGAGATTTGTGGACTTGTCATAGAACTATGGAAATTTTCGATATTTCTGTATCTATACTTTCCCTTTTATTTCCTTGGTTACATGCTCTTTGGTATAGTTTTTATTTTATATGTATACAGGATGATCTAGAGGCGTGAATATGACTGTATGGTTGCATTGCCAGCAGAGTCATGCTCTAAACTATTACATTTTGGAACCGGGGCGTGAAAAGGATGTAATAATGTGTCGACTGATGCTGTAATGGCTATTTTTTTCAGCCTTTTACAGATTTGGGTTTTTGATCTTTTTGCCTTGTTTTTTCTTGGCTTTGGGGTTCCTATAAATACCCTCACATATCCTTAGTTTTATCAACTGAAGAGAAAAGTTTTACAAGGGTTTTAAAAGTTTGTTTAGTGTGTTTAAAGGTGTTTAAGCCTTGTTTAAGTGTTTCGTTTGTGAAGACAATTTCACAAGAGCAAGTGGAGATCATCTATTGGTGTTTGAGCATTCACTCTTCTCCCTCTCTCTTGTTATCTATAGAGAAGTTTTCTAAACTCAATTTCTAGCTTTGTATTTACATTGTTTGTTGATTATCATCTCTATAAGCTAGATTTTCATAATTGAGTTTAGTTTGATTTTATTTTATTAAATCTCATTGTTACACACACCCACATTGAGCTTTTAGTATTTTCATACATAGTATATTTAGGGTTGTGAGAGTTGTAACAATTAAGTGTGAGCCTACATTGAGTTCTCATCTATTGTAGAGAACAAACTTGTTGTATTGAGTGCCTAAATCGTGAGGTTCACCTTGTAATACCTAGTATGCCAAGAGGAGTGTGTGGTGAGAGACGAGGTCGTCCCAAGAGGAGTGGGGTAGGTGGTAATACCTAGAGAGAGGTTGTAATTCCTAACACTTGACGGAGACACGGGCTAGAGACCAACACTTGAGGTGGTAGTTAGTGTAGCTATATTGTAAGTGATTGTGAACGTTGATCGGTGAGCATTGAAAACCGATATTGTGAGGTGTACACGTTTTTCGGGTAAGCGTAGAAAACCTATTGTGATAGTGGAGATCTCCTCGAGGTGAGGAGTGGAGACATAGGTCGTGGGGATCGAACTCCGTGATCATATCGTTTGTTTGCGTTTGTTATTGGCGTTCCTTTATATTCGTGCTTATCATTTATACCACCTTTGTCAACTCCGTGATCATATTGTTTATATTGCCCTATCACTTTAGTAGTTTGTTTAACCTTGTGTTACTTGTATATCCTTGCACATAATTTGTAATATATCATTCTTGCTAGAATATATTGTTAATAAGTTTTTAATTTAGCTTAAATCGGATTAGATTAGCATAAACCCTATTCATCCCCCCTCTGGTTTTTTCCTAGTGGCATTAGGGTACTTTTAATTGGTATCAGAGCTTGGTGCTCTTTGATTTAAGGTTTAATCACCATAAGTTAAAGATCCAAGTTATTGTTTGTGGAAAAATTTGTAGTAAAAAGACAGTGAAAGAAAATTGATTTGTATTCTCTCAAAATCGATTACAATTTGAATTTCCTGATTACAAAAGAGAGGAGAATTATCTGGATTCTCCCCTTTGTTTAATTCTGGGTTCTTCACGGTGGCGATGAAGTGCCTCCCTCGAATGTTCGCGTCGAGTTTGCTCTCCGTTGACGATCCGGACGTCTTGATTCACTGGAACATGATCTTCTCCTCACGATTTGATGTTATGGAGAACTTGCGTGGTAAGTTTTAGAACTCTTGATGAGTTGATTGATCTTAACTGTAATTGGTTAGACAAGCCAAGGATCTCTTCTTTGCTGCCCCCGAGCCGGATCCAAAAGCCAGCCTCTCTAAACCGATTTTTTAGTTATTTATAGGGGATTAAAGGGTGTAACCGCACCCTTAATTCACTCCTAAGTAGGGCTAATGGGATGTAACCGCCCCTTAAATCACTCCTGAGTAGAGTTGTGATCCCCTCAGATCGTGGGATTTTTTAGTTATTTATAGGGGATTAAAGGGTGTAACCGCCCCCTTAATTCGCTCCTAAGTAGGGCTAATGGGATGTAACCGCCCCTTAAATCACTCCTAAGTAGAGTTGTGATCCCCTCAGATCGTGGGAAACGGTTTTGAAACTGTTCAGCTCGTGTTTGAACGAGTCAAACGCATAATCTGCGTTCTGGCATGAATTCTACGTTCAAACGCAGTGTCTGGAAGCTCAGACGCAGCAATTTGGAAGCTGCGTTGGTAGCGTTGGAAGCTGCTCGTGAGCTGCATTTGCAGCAATTTGGAAGCTGTGTTTGGCAGCTTGGGAGCTGCGTTTAGTGTAGGCGTATAAAACTGCTTATAGGTCCCTTAACACAGCTCGGCACGGTGATTCGACAAACCAACGAACCATCGGGTGACGTATCTAAACACGAACGTCAGTCCACAACACCGAAGCCAGTGACACGCAACGAAGCGGATTAATGAGGCGACGAGGTTAACGAACCACACACAAACAACGGAATGCATCCATTCGCGTGCGGAATCAAACCAATGGTTCGGGGAGTCAATGAGTCATCCAACCATAGAACGGATTCAAACTCAAACACCAAGGCGGATTTACTACCAAATCGGGATCCGGACTTCCAAATCAGAGTTCAGATCAACGACGAGGTAGATTTACTGCCAAATCAGGATCCGGACACCAAATCAGAGTCCAGATCAACAGTAAAACTTGGATAAACCGCGAAACCGGACAACGGACGCAACGGCAAACGCCCGGCCAAAAACCAAGCCACCCAAGGGTGGCTCGGTGGCCGAGCCACCCAAGGGTGGCTCGGTGGCCGAGCCACCCCAAAAGGGGTGGCTCGGTGGCCGAGCCACCTAGC
>NC_033797.1:101831999-101848802 GCF_001876935.1 Asparagus officinalis
CGATCAGTGGACGACTTCCTCGACCAGAAAGGGTAAAGGCAAGTCCTGCAATGCTACCTTCGCGATCTTTGAAGAGGATGGTAATGAAGTTCCAACCTTCCCGCTCTCCGAAGAAGAACAAGAAGTCTTTGACACTAGAAGCAGAAATGAGTATCACTTCAACTATCCATCACCTAGTGATCAGTTAGCTGAGCAGGGGGTGACTAAACGGGGACCAGCCAAAACTCTTACGGAGCTAGGTGTGATCACGACTCCTAGACCGGTTGAAGAAGCTCGACAACAGCTGGTTAATAAACAGAAAGAAAAGAGGCCCCAGGAGGTTCAGAATCCGAAGCAGTCTCGTTTCAATCGTCCGATTGGAAAAGATAAACCGGAAAGCTCGAACACTCCGCACGTCTTCGATATTATGGCTCAACTAGATAACATCCCAGCGCGGATAACATTATATGAGTTGCTGTGGTTGTCTAAAGAAACCAGGGAAGCCTTGCAAGAAGCCTTGGCCAATTCAGAAGTGTTCCTTACTCGGATCAAGCCGGCACTTGAAGAGTCAGAACCGACTAAGAACCTTCCCTATATTACTTTCACCAAAGAGGATATGCAGACGAAGAATTCAAACCATGATAGACCCCTATATTTCATTGGGTATATTGGCTCCAGCAAAGTCAACCGAATCCAAGTCGATCCGGGTTCTGCTGTGAGTATTATGCCGCTTCGCTTGATGCATAACCTCGACATTCCAGTTAGTAAGTTGGCGGCCACGAGCACTGTTATCTATGGGTTCAATACTAGCAGGTCAAGACCCTTGGGTAAGATCCGGATAAAATGTCAAATGGGTGATTTGAAGACGGAAGTCACATGTTATGTGATTGATGCCGAGACTTCATATAACTTACTATTGGGTCGACCTTGGATCCATAGTAACGTTATAATCCCCTCCACTCTCCATCAGTGTTTGAAATATGTCGACACTGATAATAAGGTTAGGACGGTGGTCGCGGATAAGCAACCATTCAAAGGGTATGAGAATTATTTCACTGATTCTCTCCTTTATGGTAACGAATCCGATACTGAATCATCGGCCCATGGCACGGACAGCGGAGAAGAAGCTGATACCGAAGCCGGATTTGATTACAATGGAGGTTATGTTTTAAACGACATTGTACCCTTTGTAATCAACCTTGACGATGAACAATCGTCAGAGGGCAGTTGTAACTGGCAACTTGCCAATAATGAAATAAATAACGATTTAGAGTACTCCCTGTCTCTTGATGATGTGATAAAAGAATTGTACGATAATCCTGATTTGTATATGCCGCTTCGATCGTCCTACGTAACAAAGGAGCGCCTCCAGCATTCTTTCGGAACAACCATGGCTGATACCGAAGCCGGATTTGATTACAATGGAGGTTATGTTTTAAACGATATTGTACCCTTTGTAATCAACCTTGACGATGAACAATCGTCAGAGGGCAGTTGTAACTGGCAACTTGCCAATAATGAAATAAATGACGATTTAGAGTACTCCCTGTCTCTTGATGATGTGATAAAAGAATTGTATGATAATCCCGATTTATATATGCCGCTTCGATCGTCCTATATAGCGAAGGAACGCCTCCAGCATTCTTTCGGAACAACCCTGGTCATCCCGAACAAAATAAGAGGCGCAAAAGAAGTGATTTACGGTAAAGAAAAAAGCTCTCCATTACCAGATCATTTCTTAAGGGAAGATGAGAATGATGACAAACCTGGTCGACATTTATCTAAGTATAGTCCGGAAGCGCGCAAGCTCATGGAAAAGTAGGGATATGATTTCACACTCGGAGAAAGTTTATACTTTGATTGATGTCCTCGTATTCCAGCCAAAGCAGCATATGTACCAAAAGTGAAACCAGACGATTATTATAAATACAGACGAGGGTTAGGGTATGAATCTTCTTTAGAAGACGAATGTTGCTGGTTAATCAACAACCAATCATCTGAGTAATACAAAGATGGATATCCGTCAGATTTCTCGGAATGGGATTCCGATACAAGTCTGGGGGAAGCATTCAAAGCCCTAATGGCGAACATGGCTATAGCTGATCCATCCACAATAGAGAATGATGATCAAATGCCAACATGGGAAGACCCATGGGTTCATCACCTGAACATGCAGTATGGTGATAGGTTCGAACAGAGAGAACCCCCCACTGAAGATAAAATAGTCCAAGTTAACATGGGTGACGAGGCCAACCCAAAGCCTATATTCATCAGCGATAGTCTTCCCTCAAATGAGAAGGATGAATTAATTGCTCTCATCAAGGAATATATTGATGTCTTCGCTTGGAACTATGAAGATATGCCAGGGCTCGACCCCAATGTGGCAATGCACCGCCTCGATATCAAGTCGGATGCCAAACCTGTCAAACAACAGCAAAGACGGTTTCGTCCGCAGATTATGGAAGCCATTGAGGCAGAGGTTAAGAAGTTGATCGAATCAGGATTTATCCGAGAGGAGCAACATCCAGACTGGCTAGCCAATTATTTTCCAGTCATGAAGAAGAACGGTAAAATCAGGATTTGCATCGACTTTAGGGACCTGAATACGGCATGTCCAAAAGACGACTTTCCTCTCCCAATCACGGATATCATTATCGACAATACATACGGATTTGAGAGAATGTCTTTTATGGATGGTTTTTCAGGATATAACCAAATCAAGATGCACCCAGATGACGAGAAGCATACAGCGTTCAGAACACCTCTTGGTGTCTTTTGCTACACGGTGATGCCCTTCGGTCTAAAGAACGCAGGCGCCACATACCAACGAGCAATGACTAAGATTTTCCAAGAACATCTCAGGAAAACAGTCGAATGCTACGTTGATGATTTGGTTGTAAAAAGCCGCAACAAAGAAGATCACATCAAGGACTTGAAGACGATGTTCGATCTCATGCGAAGTCATCAATTGAAAATGAACCCCACTAAATCCTTCCTCGGAATGTCCAGCGGAAAATTCCTTGGATTTGTCGTCACCACTAAAGGTATACATATCGATCCTGATAAGATAAAGGCGATAAATGAACTGCAACCCCCTAGAAATCTAAGAGAGCTCAGAGGATTGCAAGGGCGGTTAGCTTACATCCGGCGATTCATATCAGGTAGACCGTTCTTGATTTATCTCAAGGCGATGAACCACTCGATAAGTGCTTTACTAGCACAGGACGATGATAACGGTCACGAACAGGCAGTCTATTACCTAAGTCGAACCTTGGTAGGCGCCGAGTCTCGATATCCGATGATTGAGAAAGAATGCCTCGCATTAGTATTCGCAATGCAAAAGATGCGGCATTACTTGGTCGGACAGACGATTTACGTCATTTCTAATGTTAATCCAGTATGGGTATTTATGACGCAACCGGCCTCTATGAATTGACGATTAGCGAAGTGGGCCCTTCTCTTGTCCCAATATGATTTGCACTTCAAACAACAGAAGTCAATCAAAGGACAAGCGATTTGTGATCTTTTGACGGCAAACCCGACAACGGATACAACAGAAGTATATGATGACTTGCCGGATGAAACCCACGAAGTTAACACTACATCGCACCAACAAGTATGGCAATTATACTTCGATGGTGCTTCGAGGGCAGTTAATAGGGCAATAACCCCCGGATGTTCTACAGTCTCCTCCGGAGTTGGAGTTGTCTTAATTTCCCCAGGGAAGCATGTGATGCCTCGGGCGTATTCACTGACTAGTCTGTGTTCCAATAACGTAGCCGAGTACAACGCGCTTCTCCTTGGACTCAGTTTCGCCAAGGAGCTGGGGGTCGAATATCTCAAAGCTTTTGGGGATTCTCAATTGATAGTCAACCAAGTCCGTGGAGAGTACGAAGTCAGGAACCAAGACCTGATCCCGTACCACCAGGAGGCCATTAGAATGGCGGATTCTTTTGAATAATTCTTTATTGAATACATCACTCGTCTCCAGAACGCTTATGCGGATGCACTGGCAGCACTAGCGGTATCACTTGCGCAGCTTCCCGAAACTGAACTATTAGTCACAGTAAGGACGCATCAGCTCTGCATACCCATATATAATATGGATAGTGAAGAGGAAGATGATGGAAATATAAACGCCAAAGAGGTGAATTCGACTCAAATTGGGTCTAAGTCCCGAGATTGGTGTTTTCCTATCATTGACTACATCCAATATGGTATTCTGCCAGAGGATGTAAAAGAAAGGGAATCAATCCGCCGAAGAGCACCAAGATTCTTCTATACCACCGAGACCCATACATTATACCGTCGAGGGTACGATGGTTTGTTACTCTGATGCCTTTCGAATAAAGAAGCAGAAGAAGTTCTTAAGGAAGCACACGAAGGAGAATGCGGTGCGCATCAGCCCGGTCCCAAACTGTATGATCGCATCAGGAGAATGGGATATTTTTGGCCAACAATGGTTCGTGACGCAGTCAAATACGCCCGAGAGTGTCATGCTTGTCAAGTACAGGCAAATTATATGCACCAACCACCAGAGCGTTTACACACGTCAACCACATCTTGGCCGTTCGAGACATGGGGTATGGACATTGTTGGTCCTATTTTTCCCCCTTCAGTCAAAGGTGATCGATTCATTCTCGCAATCACAGATTACTTTTCAAAGTGGGCTGAAGCGATTCCGCTTAGAGAAGTAAAGACGAAAAACGTCATCAATTTCATCAAGCATCATGTCATATACAGACACGGCGTGCCAAGACGGATCATTCATGATAACGGTCCACAATTCATAAGCAACGCCTTCGTCAGGTTTTGTGACAAATTCAAAATTCAAGATATTTCGTCAACAGCTTATTATCCCGCTGCGAATGGACTAGCGGAGGCTTTTAACAAGACGATCATGAAGATCCTATCAAAACTCGTGAAGACCAATAAATGAGACTGGGATGATAAACTTGGTGAAGCACTCTGGGCTTATCATACCACCATACGCACAACTACAGGAGCCACCCCATATTCGTTGGTATACGGATGTGAAGCTGTGCTACCATTGGAAATCCAAATCCCATCCCTTCAGATCGCCCTCGCAACTGAGATGACGACAGAAGAACAACATCAAAAACGTCTTAAAGAACTCGAAAGGTTGGATGAAAAGCGCTTGGAAGCTCAACAACACATTGAGTTCTATCAAGCCAGAATATCTAGGGCTTTTAACAAAAGGGTCCGACAGAGAAGCTTCAAGGAAGGAGATCTGGTCCTCGCTGCTCGCCGACCGATAATCCTCAACTCCAAGAAGAAAGGTAAATTTGAACCCAAATGGGAAGGACCGTTTGTGATAGACATAGTCTACTCAAACGGCGCATATCGCCTGATTACTACAGAGGGCGCCAGGCAATTAATGCCAATAAATGGGAAGTTCCTGAAAAAGTACTATCCCTAGTATATTCAGGATAACCCATTTACCGGGAAGTTTCTTGAAGAATATCCCTAGTACTATCCCTAGTATATTCAGGATAACCCATTTACCGGGAAGTTTCTTGAAGAATATTACACTTAATATTCTAGAGGATAACCCAAAACCATTTTCACCATCAAAATCCCTCACTGATCAATTCCAATTGACAGTGAGTCCATCAAAAATGTCTTTCTGGTCCAAACCACCAACAATTTCCCCTCTTGACTCTTTCCATGAACAAGAGGTCCACTTTCAATTCAGAGTCCCCTTTCGATAAACGAAAGAACTCCATTCTTTTTCTCTTTGGTTAAGTCTTCTCATGGTTATAACCAAAGTTGAAATTTCACTTCGATAAACGAAGAACTCATCTTCAGATTAGATAACCAATCCTATAAAAGGTAAGTTTATCTAGATTTTCCAGATTCTCGGAGTGGAGATCCCACTTCTAGTTTCTTTTGCGCTGGAAACAGAATATAAAATTCTTCCTTTCCAGAATCAATGAATAGAATATAAAATTCTTCCTTCCTTGTATTCGGGTTCGCCTTCACCCTAAAAGAAGACCGGGAAATAGAATATAAAATTCTTCCTTTCCCGCACCGATCTTTTCCAAAATTTATCAATCTAGGATTCATCCTAGGAAGTTTATCCCGAATCCTAAGCAGGGATAAGTCTGCGCCTAACACGCGCTGCCGGTTTAGTCTTTTTCCGCACAAAAAGACACCAGAGTCTGATTCTGGGGTATTTTATCCTGAAACCTAAGCAAGGATAAGTCTGCGCTTAACCCGCGCTGCCGGTTAGTTCTTAACCGTCAAAAAGAACACCCGTTCACACATTGTGGCAGGGCGTTATTAATAACACCAAATCCATGCCTTACACGCTTGGGGAATTTCATCCTGAATCCTAAGAAAGGATATGTCGACGCCTAACACGCGTCGCCGGTTTAGTCTTACTCCGTAGAAAAAGACACCATAACCTGATTCTGGGGACTTTTATCCCGAAGCCTAAGTAGGGATGAGTCGGTGCCTAACACGTGTCGCCGGGTAGCCTATTCCCGTAACAATGGCGAAGCCTATGTATTCGACATCATAGCACAAAGGCTCAGAGAATTCACTCTCTTAGCACAACGTTACATGCGGAACGAACTTAGACAATCCGCATGCTAGCCCGACTCAAACGGTAGTCGGTAAAGGCTAATCAAATCCGTTGAAGGCTGGGGGTTAGCCAAAAATCCTAAAGTAAACAACTAACACGTGTCGCCGGGTAGCCTATTCCCGTAACAAATGGTAAAGTCTATGTATTCGACATCATAGCACAAAGTCTCGGAGAATTCACTCTCTTAGCACAACGTCACATGCGGAACGGATTTAATAATCCGCATGCTAGCCCGACTCAAACGGTAGTCGGTAAAGGCTCATCAAATCCGTTGATGGCTGAGGGTTAGCCAAAAATCCTAAGTCAACACCAGTCAACACGTTGCGACCAAAAATCAATATCAGGCGATTCAAAACCCTAAGGTCAACGCCGGTCAACGCGTAACCCTAGGTCAACGCCAGTCAGTGCGTTGCGATCAAAAAGTCAACATACGTTGTTCAAAACCCTAAGGTCAATGCCGGTCAACGCGTAACCCTAGGTCAACGCCAGTCAACGCGTTGCGTTCAAAAAGGTCAACGTACGACGTTCAAAACCCTAAGGTCAACACCGGTCAACGCCGGTCAACGCGTAACCCTAGGTCAACGCCGATCAATGCGTTGTAATAAAAGAATCAATACTCCGAAAAGTATACGAGTATAAACTGCTTCTCAATACTCCAATAAGGTATACGAGTATAAACTATTCCCTATTTTTTTGTTGAGATGTTTCTGGAGAATATTTTTCTAAAAATATTCTTGAGGATAACTCAACAACACTACGTCGGACAACGCGTCGCAAATTAGGACTCAACGCCAACAATTGATAGTCAGTTCTATGTTGAACCAACAAACACGAGCTAAAAATCAGAAAATCAGGAATCAACTTCAAGTTCAAAATTCCGACAACGGTCAGACAATAAATGCAGCACCGGAACCCTTACAGATATTCGACAAAGCACCGAATAGCCTGAAGGATTGAAGGAATCAAGAACAGAAGCCATTCCAAGGTCCCGTTACACCGACTGAAGGTTGGGACAATCATATCCAAAGTATTCTAGACTCTTCTATAAAAGAACGAGGCTGAAATACTTTGGAGGGGGTATCTGTAGGCGTATAAAACTGCCTATAGGTCCCTTAACACAGCTCGACATGGTGATTCGACAAACCAACGAACCATCGGGTGACGTATCTAAACACGATCATTAGTCCACAACACCGAAGCCAAGTAACACGCGACGAAGCGGATTAACGAGGCGACGAGGTTAACGAACCGCACGCGAACAACGGAATAAATCCACTCGCGTGCGGAATCAAGCTAACGGTTCGGTGAGTCAACGAGTCATCCAACCATAAAACGGATTCGAACTTAAACACCGAAGCGGGTTTACTGCCAAATCAGAATTCAGATCAACAAATCAGAGTCCAAATCAACAACGAAACCGGAAAACGGCAAAACGGCACAACACCTGGAGGACTCGAGGGCTTGAGGCTCATTGTAAGAGGTTGGAGTTTTTGGAGCCGAAACTCTGCTAGATTAAGAACTCACCTTCGGATTTTCAAACTTAGAAGACTCGGACTCTCAGATCTGGTTCTTGGCGATCATCCATGCCAAATAAGGTAGGAGTTCGAGAGAGATCAGATCTGAGATCTACACGGTTTTCCTCCGGATCAAAGCTTGGCCTTTGATCCCGAGAAGAGTCTCGATTTCGCTTGGTCGATTTCGATAACTAGGGCTATTATTTCCTTGGCGAAATAATCCCCTCGGCTATTATTTTCTTCGTGAAATAACACCCGCTATACCGTGTAGATCCGACCGGATCAAGATCGCGCGGTGGTCCACGGATTAACCCCGGCGCAGGCAAAGAACCCACAAAAGCGAGAGACCACAAAACAGGATCTCGCGATTTGTTCGACATAAAAGGAAAGTTGTAATTTTTTATTTCTTTTTGATTTTATTGTAACTGGATCTTATAAAAAGACCGGATCTTCTGTAATCAATAAACTATTACTCAAGAAAACAATGACATCAATGAAAACAATTTTTCCCGCGAACAGCCTCCTCAGTAGTTGTACATAATACCTCAATAGGCTCCTTATCAGGTGTATGGGTAGGCTTAGACAAAGGGACCAGAGCCATCGACTCCTCTGCTCGGCTTTTGACCTCAGCAGGCTTAACCACTTCTTCTCCCCACACTGGCTGAGGGGGTGAAGCCTCATCCAAAATAACTACATCGACCGTCTTAGAGAGAGGGACGTCTGGAGGTGGGTCATCCTTGGGACTCAAAGCAGAATCATCTACCTTCGCTACTTCCACCAAGTCAACTTGAGCCGAGTCGAATACCCCTTAGGGCTCTTGGCCCCTGCTCAATCTCCTCCTCCTCTTCTCGGACTCCTTGGCCTGAGGGGTGGCACTCGACCTCACCAACAGAGCTGCAAATTTGGTAGTCTTCGCTACCGCCATGTTCACCTCTTTGGGGTCTAGCTCCCACTTTAACCACTTTTAAGGCCTTATAGTCGAGCCCCACTTCACAGTGGCTGGGTCATCCCCCTTCAAACTCTTCAATAGGTTTAGGGGGAGAGCTAAGAACGCTGCCCAAAAGGTATCAGTTTTAGTAGGAGGAACCCTAGATATGTCGGCCACTCGAATAGAAGCCGACTCGAAGAGATTACTAATCTCCTGGGACCCAGCGTAAGCGTGGATCTTCTCAAGTTTCCTCCCCTCCTCAGCCAAGAGTAGGCTTGGTTTCAATACGTCCTTCTTGATCTCTGGCCAAGTTGGACAAGACAAGAAGGGGTCGGCTCCAAAGACCCACATAGATTTCTTCTTGCAATCTTTATTCAAATCAGGAATGTTCAACACAAGCTTGGAGCTACCCATGTTTTGGAAGAAGTAGTGCCACTCCTTCGTGATATTGGCACTAATGAAATAGTCGAATAGGCGCATGTTCAGTTCAACGCTAACTCGATGACAAATCACCATGAACCCCACCAGGGTAGCAAAGGTATTTTGGCGCAATCTGTATAGGGTATACCACCAGAGCCTCACAAATCTAGTAGATGAAGGGATGGAGGGGTAGCAAGAACCCATACTCTAGGTTCTTCAAATAAATGGGCAACCTGTCACCACCATGGTGATATATTGACTTAGCCATATTCGATACCAACAAAGTAAAAGCCTTGGGGAGATCAAAATACTCGTAGTAAACTTCAAGCTCCATCAGGCAAAGCTCTAAATGGAAGAGGTGGAGGAGATCAATCCTCATCTCATTGCGACCAGTAGTAAAGACGTTGGAAGCTATTGTAGATCTTGGAATTTAGCACAAACTTGCTTGAAACAGAAGAAATCAAGAATAAGAAGATAAGGAAAAAGTTGTAAAGAAAATCTTATTCAAAATGAAGAGATATATATAGGCCCTAAAGAGGATAGACATCGAGATCAGAACGGCTGACTTAGTCTAAAACAGACGAATGAGATCAACCTCAAAATCCGAACATAGGCCTTACAAAAAATGAAGTGCTACTCTTTACTCAACGTGTCGCTCTGCTCAAAAATCAAAGCGATAGCGACACATAACCCTCTATGATATCAAAAGGCCTCTAACCCTGCAAATCTTCACTTCCCCATAAATGCTCCTTGGACCTTGCCAACAAACGAATGTACAAACCTCTATTGGGGCTCAGCCCATCAGATATATGTGGCCAACTCAGTGGACCAACAACTCGCGTGACTAGGATGCTTACCTTTTGTTAGTCAGCCCCTAAGAAGAACAACTTGAACAATTAGGATGGTTACCTTTTGTCGACTCGAGTCATCATTAGCATTCGGTACCATTCGCTGAGCCTGTTCAAACAAGCTCTTCCTAGCCTATGTATGCTTGGAATTTGATGATTGGGTTAATTCCAATCCATAATCGTTAAGATTAAAACATAAGCATTAGACCTCTGCATCCTTTTCATAAGCCCAAGGCATATACTACTAGCCCATGAGATTGTTATGCACAATCCAGGCAAAGGAAAATTAACCGGATAGTTTGACTCAAAAATCAAGTCATCTCGATCCATATAACACAAAGCATAGTTCCAACATAAAAAACATAAGAGACAAAAATATCTTTATTCATATCTTTCAAAATATTTACAACATAATTTATAAGCACAAAAGTACTATATGAAGGTACAAGAATAGTAGGAGGCTAAATAAAAAAACTAGGGTGTATCAGCTCCCCCACTAAGAGTCAGAGGCAAAGAAAGGTTAACTGTAGGTGGCGAATGAGTCGAGTGGATCTCCAACTCATCCCCCTCACTTGCTTTCTTCCCTGACGAACTCGCCCATTAATCTTTAGCCAAATCCTCGCCAGCTTCCCTAACCGAGCCCTTATTCCCCCCCACCCCCACCCCCCTCCACCCCCCGGTTTCCTTAGCAGAGCCCTCATCAACCTTGTCATCTGATTCACCCCTAGTGTTGTTTGTACCAAGATATAGTCCCCCCACCTTATTTCTCTATCTCCAAAAGTCTATCCAAACAGCTAGCAATCCTTGGAGGATAGTGGAAACGGTCAGATACACTCTTTAACTCAAGCGAAGGCTGCGCTAAGAGATAGTCATACCCAGTCTTACAAGTTATCATCACCTACAATTTTCTGAGGATGCTGTGACAATACCCCTCAAAGATTTTCGATTGATGACTCTTAGAATCCAGGTGAGCAATGCGGCTTTGGGCCTCTACTAAGGACAACTCTCACTGAGCGCTCTCCTCTTAGAGTTTCTTGTGAGTCAACCTCTCCTCTTCCAGCTCGACATTCAGGTAATGGGCAGCATGACGGTCGACTTCAGTCTACTCCGTGGCACGATCCCTCTCTTGCCTCCCTTGTAATACCTTCTTAGATAAATATCTTATCCTTTTGTTTTGCTCATGGAGTTCGCGTTAGAGCTTATCAATATCGGTGGATTTCTGGCTATCTGATGCCTTTAAGATTTCAATCATATTCTCTGTACCTCTATTTCTCTATGCTAATTGCCCAACTCATTCTCCTTCCTCGACAGCGACTGAAGGGCATTTTTTAGATCGGTCTTCTAGGCTGTCAACTTCTCCTAAAGATTGAGATAGGATGCTTGGACTTGTTCTATCCGGCCAAATATCTCCTATTCTATGAGTGCCCTATGAACCTGATAGCTCCTACGGCTCAGATGAAGACCAACATCTAGGACTTCCCCTAAAATCTCTTCATCGTAGGGAAGCCAAAGTTTCTCCACCATTTTCGATTGAGTAAGCCGAGACTCTAGCACTGACACCCTAGCACCAAGATAGCGAGTCGGCTAATGTCTATACTCTAGGGTTGGCTCCCTTTCATATAGAGGGTCAATTTGGGGGGATCCTTGTAGGCGTCTAAAAATGCCTATAGGTATCCACACACAGCTTGAGATAAAAAGAAGTCGATGAACGTCATTATCCAAGTCAAAGAGGATCATCTGATGCCGACAAGCGCATGAAGCGAATCGGTGAACCATTAATGACATGGCGACGAACCACCGGAACGGCCAACGCCCAAGTGGCCCGCATGCTCACCGGCCACCGCCAAGTGGCCCACACGCTCATCGGCCATCGAAACGACGAACCAAGTGGCCCGTGCACTCACCGGCCACCTCTATGTGGCCCGTGCACTCATCAGCCAGGTCTAAGTTAACCGCATGCTCATCGGCCACCGAAACGACGAAACAAGTGGTCCGTGCGCTCATCAGCCACCTCCATGTGGCCCGCGCACTCATCAACCAGCTCCAAGTGGCCCGTACGCTCATCGGCCACCAAAACGGTGAACCAAGTGGCCTGCACGCCTGTCGGTCATCGTCAAGCGACTTGCACTTTCACGAAATGCATGAAACAAATTGGTGAAGTGTACAAGTCAACAAAACGATGAAATGCACGTAGAAGGATGAAACAAGTCCAGACCGAACATACCGAGAAAGCCCCTGGCGGCCGAGTCGCGTCAAAATAACTCGGCTAGGCCAGTGGCTCGGCCAAGACCGAGCCACCAATTGGTGGCTCAGACCAGGCCGAGCCACCAAATTGTGGTGCCCTCCTGAACCGAACTAGTTCGGTTCATTTTGCACCCGGTTCAGCCAGATTCGATCCGAAAACGTGTTTTGACGGTTTTTAACGAGTTTTCATGGGATTTCTTTGGTTTTAGAGGTTCCTAACTGCCTAGATGTTATCTTTAAACGTGGCTACACGGTTGTCAACTGAGGATAAGGTCAAATCCATCGTTCTTATCCGAAAACCCCCAACCGAAGCATATAAATATAGGCCTAGGGGCTCATTTCACAAGGGCGGACATCAAGAGGGCGAGGTGCAGCCAAATTAGAGAGTGAAACATGAATTTCAGAGGGTTAACAGATCTTGGTGAAGTTCCTCAATAAAAAAAGAGAGAGTTCAAGAGATCTGAGACTTATCCCTCCCCCACCCATTCCTTTGGATTTAAGCTTGGTCTTAACCCCGAGAAGAATCGTAATCTCTCTTGGTCGGGATTACCACTTCTGCGAATACTTTCTTCGTGAAGTAGGAGATTTGATTATCAAGTTGTCAACCGGATCTGATCCGCGACGGTCCACGAATATTAATGTCCCCGGCACAGGCAAAGTTCCCATGCAAACAGCAGGCGGTAAACATCTATTGTGTATTGTTTGACAAAGTTGTAATTTTTATTTTCATTGGGTAAGGAGATCTTATAAAAAGATCGACTTTCTTTCTTTTTTGAACTTATTGTAATAGCTGAAATTGTAATAAGTTCATCACCAATGAAAACATCAACTTTTGACCCAAACACGCTGGCGAACACAGTGAGAGCCAACAGCTTCGCTGCCGAAGCTGTCGTGCCACAACCATGGATCCGGATCCTGGTTGACGAAGAGGTCGAGTACGAGTTCGACCAACTAAAATTCGAGGAGTATGTGTCATCCTCCTCCTCTAGATCCTCCGCCCCCCACAAGCGTAGGAAGAGCAAGGCCCCTGTTGCTGTTGCCATCTTGACTTGTAACGCCCCTCCGACCTCCAACGAGGTCGGATCAGCAGATCTTTACTTCTCCTCAATCAAGGAAATAGTCACTGGAGGCGCGTGTAATTTATCAAAGAGAGCTTACCAAAGGCAGCGCCAATGCCTCGCGCGCCAACTAGGCAATGCTTTGGAGCCAGTTGACGGAATCCGCTTTGACACGGATCTGAAGTCCAGAATGCGCTAAGCACTACAACAACAAGCAGGCGACTCCTCCTCCAAGCCAACGATGAATGAATGGGTACACGTCAAAAGGACGCGTTTAACCCTCGATGAACGGATCCAGAAATGCCATGCGTTACTCGCTCATGCACGGATTCTCATACAAGAAGCACGGAAGCTGAAGCAGGAAGAGTTTGTGAAGAAGCCACCAAAACTTCGCCAAGTCTGGAAGCCAAAGTCCAAAATAACGTCGAAAAAAGTCGAACAACGCCCGGAACTCACGAACCACCTCTGGCTGGCTCGGCCCAAACCAAGCCACCAAATGGTGGCTCGGCCCAAACCGAGCCACCAAATGGTGGCTCGGCCAAAACCGAGCTACCAAATGGTGGCTCGGCCAAAATCGAGCCACCAAATGGTGGTTTGTACCTGAATCAAACCGGTTCGGTTCGTTTTGCACCCGGTTCACCTCCTGCAGTCCCGTCTAAGCCTCCATCAACCCCTGTTCCGGTCCCGACGAATCACGCACCTCCGGTAGAGCCTCACGGCTGCATGGACTTGTTCTGATTCAAGATGAGGATGGCGGATCGCTTGGGTCTTTTGCACAAGGATCGAGGCAAAGTTCCGATCAAAGAACTCTTGGGTCCGGTGACTGAACCCCGAGCAACTACTCGAGCTGGGGGTCACACGCGCCCTCGCAACAAGTTAGAGCCTTTCCATGGGAAAACTCCTATAAATGACCGCTTCGGACTGCGAGTCAGTGTCCAAGAGCCCGTTGATCTCCCACGCTTGCGAATGCGTATCTCAAAATGTGTGACTCTTGAGAGCGCTAACAAGACTTCGAACCCCCAGATGGAAACGTTTTCATCTGACGGCGACGACGTTATACCTGGAAAGTCACGCAAACATATGATAGGTTACTCCGATAATTATGCCGATGAGTTGTACTATCGGACAGTGGGTACGAATAGATCTCAAAAGAGAGATACCTAGGAGATGGACTTTCATTGTCCGTGTGCCAAACTTATCAGGGAAGTATTATCAACGTGTAGTTTCCCCAAGACCGCTCCACAGAGGGTCTCGGTATTCCAAAGGCTTTCTTCTAAAGCGTTGAAAACCAAGCCAAGGTGTTTTCATAAAAAACGATTAGCCGTTCAAGATGACGAACTTCCAGAACTCACAATTAACATGGCTGATAAGAGAAAGTCGACTCGGCCTTCTAGTTCTGACCCCCTCGTATCGCATCGTCTAACTCGGCTACGCGCAGGGACTACTAGACGTAGGGACTATCAGAGGATGAATAAAGGGTTATCCTTGGATGATGAAGCATCAGATGCTAACTCTGAAGTCGCTTCTGACAATACGGTATCCAGTCCAGGACAATCCCACGAGGCATTTATGATCAATACCGAACAAATGACCAAAATCATCAAGGATAACTTGGCTAAGCAAAAAGAGAACTTCAAGTTCGAAATGGAAATGGTTATGCTACAGATGAGGGAAGAGCATGACCAACAGATTTGGGCTTTTTCTAAGCAATTTGGTGAATCTAGTCGTCACAATAATGCCTATCGGAAAGGTGACGAATCAGATATGAATGAACACCTTGATGCAGATAACCCTCCCGTTGATCAAAACATTATGGGTAGCCCTAATAAAGGCAATGACGCTGGTGGTTGTCCCACCGAAGATGATAATGCAGGGGGTGGCCACGTTGCTCCTCTTAGAAATCGTCCAAAACATACTACAGACGAGGACAAGAAGATGAAAGATCTCGAGAGAAAAATCAATGCTCTGATGTCTGCTCGAGAGGTGAAGAAGACCAACATTTTGTGTCCTTACCCAAGAGAGTGGGAGTCGATCCCGTATCCGACAAAGTTCAACCTGATTAACTTCATGCCATTTGACGAGAATGTTGGACCCTAGAGGGGGGGTGATTAGGGGCTTATGATAATCTAATCCGATTTTATGCCAATTAAAACTTATTAACAAGTTATCCTAGCAAGTATGAAATACAACATGATATGTGAGCTAGGATAAGTAATATGAACAATGAGATATATCCTATATGATAAAAATATATGCAAGGATATATAAACTAACACAAGGGTGATATAATCAAACTACAAATGTGATAGGGCAAAATATACAAGAGTAATAGGCAATTGGCGATATAAGATGAATGCATAAGCAATTGCGCCAAAGACAAACTCAAACACACTATATGATCACGGAGTTCGGACCTTCCGTCCTACGTCTCCGCTCCCCACTCCAGGGGAGAAATCCACTATCACAATCCGGTTTGGAAGCCGGAACTTCTACACACTCGGTTTTCTAACTAACCGAAAACTCTACAACTAACACACTCTTGTAATCCCACTCTACACCTACTAAGTGTTGAACTAGATGTGTCTCCCTCAAGTGCTCGATTACAACCTCTCTCTAGGTTCGTCAACCGACGACACTCCTCTTGGGACGATCCCCGACTCTCGCCACACACTTCTCTCGGTGTACAAGTGTATTACAAAGTGATCTCACAATAAGCACAATTATAATAATTGATTGTTATCTAATATGGATGAGAACACAATGAAAGCTCACACTCAATTGTTACAACTCTCATCAACCCAAATATACTATATATGAAAGTACAATAAGCTCAATGTGGGTGTGTGTAAACAATGAGTGAAATCAAAACAACTAAACTCAATTAAAATCTAGCATATAGAAATTATGAAGAAAAATGATAAATAGCTAGAAATAGAGTTTAGGAAAACTTCTCTATATGACAAGAGAGAGAGAGGTGGATTGAATGCCCAAAATACAATTGACAATCTCCTCAAGCTCTTGTAAAACTTTCTTCATAAACCAAACCCTTAAACAAGCTTAAAACAAGTTTAAACTCTTTTTAAAACTCTTTAAAATATTCTATTAGATTCTCTTGGATTATAATAAAAACCTGAGGTAAGGGGGTATTTATATGAAACCCCAAAGGCAAGAGAAAAATAAGAAAAAACCAACTCAGCAGCGCCTC